>NW_022631031.1:15967643-16412649 GCF_010015895.1 Lontra canadensis | reverse complement strand
CTCTCTCTCTCTCTCTCTCTCTCAAATAAATAAATACAATATTTGAAAATAAAATAATAATTCATTTCAAACTACTTTCAAGTAGGAATAATGTCATAATTATTTTGGTACTCCCTCTACCCAAAACTTTGGCTGGTACCTGTACCTATTCAGTAAATATTTATTCAACAGGAACAAACTAAGGATATAGTCAGTTTTATAAAGATATGTAAATTAGGTAAAATTCCCTTGCAGTTATCCCTGGCTTGCCATCTTTGCAATTGTTATAAAGGAATGTCAACATTTATTGACTCAGTCAATGAAAGTATTGAGGATTTACCATTATCCATCACTTGTTAGGAGCTGAGAGTTTAAATATGACCGGCAGGTTTGGGCTCTCAGAGAATTAACACTTGAATAGAGTAGAGACTTGAAAACAAATAATTTTAGAAGATTCTAGGGATACTTAAACACATATACAAACTGCAGTGGCAGAAGAGGAAAAGGGCAATAAATTCTAGCAAGGGACAGGTCTCCAGAGTTTTCAAAAAGACACCACTGAGGTGTTTTGCTACTTGCTTACTTACCTAAACCACAAAAACATACGAATCTCTCATTGGCCCACAAGGTGAAATAGCAGAACGTGGTACTCACCAGAGAAAATACTGAATTAGAAGTCTTCTAGCTCCTGTTAAAATTGAGGCGAACAAAAGGGAGATTCAAAGAAAACATTCTAAGTGTATGGAAGACATGATCTATTTACTCATTTAGAAAACAGCACAGGTTTGAGCTGGGAGCAGATGTGTTTCTGCTCCCCATGACCCTCGTGATCTTGCTTTAGAGTTGTGTGAGTGGGCTGCCCGTCATCCTGAAAGGGTCCTTAAGAAGAGCGCCACAGATCCCTTGTGGAACCTGCTCTTCCTCTTCCTCCTCCTCTTCCTCTTCTCCTCCAGCATCCCTTGGCTTCTAATCCCTCCTCCACTCCCCTCCTGCATCAAGGCTTATGCTGAAGAGCCCTTCAGGGAGGTCAGCATCCTGTGTTCCTTGTATATCCAGGAGACTGGCTTCCTAGCTCCCTTTAACAGTGTTTGCATAGAATCCAATGGAAAGGAGAGTAACATGGCCCTTGCCTCTTCTCTGAGCCATTATCACTTCACTCATAAGCCAGATTTCTGTGGCTTGATTCTGTGAATGCAGTTTCCTATCAGACACTTATTTTGTTTATTTAGTTCTGTTGGTAAATACTGGAACACACTCTCCTAGTTGTCCCCCAGAGCTAGGACCATCAGCTACTAGGAGCTAAAAATAAGAGGGACTCGCAGGCATTTAAACAAATACTGACATTTAAACAAAACTTCTCTTCCTTTATCCTAAGAATTCAAAAACACGATCCAGGCAATTATTTTTCACATACTTAAGTACACTCTCAGCTAAATATAGTGCTATGTTTTAGTATCTGTAACAGAATTCTCATCCAAGCAAAAATTTTCTGACTTACTCTGCCTTGTTGGGATAAACGTCTCTTAGGGAGACTGGTCCATAGACTCACTGGTACTGTATTTTAAATGTGAGTACCCCCTAGCAAAAAAACATATCTTCATCAGCCAAAAACATTTCCTCACTCCCTCGATGATTTTCCCCTTTCCAGTGTAAGTCCTTAATTAGGAAAAGTGGGAAGAAAATTGACATCGTTTGGTCTGTGTTACATTAGGGTTGTCTGATAAGCAATTTCCATACATTCCTTCCTTTAGGCCTTATGACAAACTTCTTAGGAAGACAGTATTAACTCCATTTCCCTCAGAAGAAAACAGATTAGTGGGATTAACTCACATATCAAAGATCACATAGCTAGAAATATGTTCATCCTGGGTGTTGAGCCATGGTTGGTCTGATTTTAAATTGCTACTTCTAGATTTGTGAGATTTAATCTATTCTTGACATAGGCAGTAGACTCTCTTCCTCTAGCTCTGGTTTTGGAGGAAAGGATCAGGGTGATGAGAAAATGTTCTGTGATGTACAAGATCATATACACCCTACATCACATCAATAATTAAATTTGGTTTGCTTATATATGCAGTTATGTTTTGGTGGAGTGAGACTCACAATTCAATAGCAACAATGAGGATGAATTGGTATTTAAATGATAAAATCTGGCTTGTACCCTGTACTTTTTTACCCTCATTAAGTATATTGAAACCTCCACTATATAAAATGGCTTAATGGTGAGCTAACAGAATGTCCTATAGTTCTCAAAGTATGGCTGGATCTTGTTGGTGTTTCAATTTTATTCTAAGCCAGAGGATTACAACCTGCCCTCCACCCCCCAAGAAAAGAAGCCCTCTGATTATTAACTTCTCTTATCTTTTAAGTTACTTAACAGTCAAGAAGGTGGACAATGGCCTTTATTCTTCATATAAGAGGGCAGAACATACCAGGCCTTGCATCAACAAATTTTTTGTACTGACTTGAGGCTTTCACATCTGTCTTGGTAAGGGTTTTGGTGTGGCTTAAGGTCATCCTTTGGGATGCAAAAAATAACTCCCCCTCCAAGTTCTGGCTCCATTTGTATTTTTTTACTCTCTCTCATGGCTCAACAAATCCCTTGATTTCAGTACCAGATTAGTCTTTTCGTAAAACCAAATCTAAAAGTAGTTCCTGTTCTTCATTCCAAATTTGCTCATATACTCATCTTAAACTCCTGATTTTCTTTCTAGTCATGCCTGTGTAAATTTAACTATAAACAGTCCTTTTTGACCTCAATATGTCATTGGTGCTCAAAACATGTTATTACTAGAATAGTTTTTGCTGTGAGTAATAAAAGTTTGTATTCCGATGGTGATGTCAGCATGGATCCAGCTTCTTTCCATCTCTTCTCAGCCATGCCAGCTTTGATTCTATCTTTAGGTTAATGGCAATATAGCTGTGGCAATTCTAGTCATCTCATTCTGACTCATTATCTACAGAATTAAAGACCATCCTTTTTTGGGAGGGCGGGGGTCTCTCTTTGGAGCCAGGAAAATGTTTTCCAGAAGTCCCTGCAGACCTCCCCTCATATCTCATTGGCCACATGCCCATTCTTGAACCATTCACTGACAAGAAGAATGGACATGCCATGACTTGCTTAGGCCAGTCACCTGGGTGGAATGAATATTAGGGAACCAACTACAGTATTCACACGTAGTCAATGTATTGTAAGCATATTACAGTTAATGCTAATGCAGTGTACTATTTGATTGTGTGCATAGTGTCTTTACATTGGAGTCTATTGAAAATAGAGAAATATTTTACATATTCTAATATTATTGATTACAGAACTATAAAACATGTTTAATGCAATGTTCCTGCTATATTTACAGATCCTACCACATGCTGGAATGTCTCTATGCCAAAAAATTTATCCAAAGTTAAAATCTGAATGCATTATATTATCTACTTCATCCTTATAGGACAAAAATGCATCCTTAAAAATGCAGGATATTAAGTGATGCTTTTTGCGATAGCCTGATTTTAGCAGAGGTCCTGGGGCTAAGAAAAATCACAGGACTTAGTATGGCTTTGCAGTCATGCTTAGAGACTGTGATACTGGTTTTGTCAGTATTGGTAGATCACCCATCTCCATAATACCCAAAGGAAGGAAATTGAAAGCACCAGTAGATTTCTTTGATAAGGGATGTCACTGAGTTGTGTTCCCCTCCCTTGCTGCCAGTGAGTAGAAATGGGTACTTACTCCAGGAGAAAGGAGCTGTGAAAGCACCAGATGAATATGCCCATTAGTATTTGGAGGTACCTGATGAACATCTGAAAATGTCTAAGGGGAAGGGCCTGGCCAACTACTCTGGAAGCAAAGCAAAGGAAAATGAAAATACTAATAAGGAGTGACTTCCCCACCAAGAGCAAGGATGAAGTGTGTATTTCCCATGATGACCAAAACTCACAGGAGAAAGTGGTCTTGAGTTCTCTTAAAAGTTATCTGAGCAATCTATGAAGAAAACCAGGCAGTCAGGATGTAGTGGAAGCCAGAGGAAGAGAATGAGCAGCAACAGCAAAAATTTCTAGGATACCAAGTGGCCATTGGATTTAGCATAAAGCTTACTGGCACCTTTGGTGTTGAACAAGCCAGGCTATAGCAGGTTGCATTTTCATGGTGATCACCTATACGTTTGGTGGAGGAGAATTGAGGAAATTTCCATCTGTATTCATTATTTATTGATGTATAACAAATTATGCCCAAACGTAGCAGCTTAAAACAGTACACATTGATTATTTGACAGTATCTGTATTCAGGGGTTTGGGCACAGCTTAGCCGTGTCTTGAGACTTAGGGCTTCTCAGAAGTCAGCAATTAAGGTGTCAGCCTTGGGTGGGCTCCCGTCTGAATGTTGGACTGGAAGGGAATTGCTTCCAGGTACATGTGGTCATTGGCAGAATTCAGTCCCTCCAAGACTGTTGGCCCAATGGTCTCAGTCCTAGCTGGCTCTCGGCCAGAGCCTGCAATCGGTTCCTTGCCATATGGGTCTCTCAAATACGGTAATATATTAGTTATACATTTTGTATAACAAATTACTACAAATTTAGAAACCCAACATAATACCCACATATTTTCTCCCAATTCCATAGATCAGAATCCCGAAGGGCTTAACTGGGTTCTTTGCTTAGGGTCTCACAGGCTAAAGTCAAGGTAACAGCCATGCTTGGGCTCTTATCTGGAAGATCTGGGAAAAATCCACTTTTAAGCTAATTCAGATTTTTGGAAGAATCTAGTTACTCATGGTTGTAGGACTGAGGTACATGTTACCTTGTGGGCCATCACTTGAAGGCTACTCTTTGCTCTTGGAAGCTGCCTGGATTCCTCATCACGTATTTCGTCTGTCTGCAAAGCCAACAGTGGGTTGATGAATCCTTCTTATGCTTCAGATTTCTCTTACTTCCCTTTTTGCAGCCAGTCAGAGAAAGTTTATTGTTTTTAAGGTCTTACATGACTAGATTATATCTACCCAGATCATTTCCGTATTTTGAGGCCAAGTGTGCCATATTACATAACATAATCATGAGAATGATATCGTCCTGGATTCCTAGGTTCTGGAGACTAGAGCACAGCGACTTTGGGTGGGCCAGTTTAGAAATTCTGCCAACTATAGGTATTTTGATTCATCACAGTGTGGTAGCCAAGAAAGCAATACAGCCTGATAAGATACTTTCAACACAGTAGTGTGGAAACAGCAAGAGGCGGTGATTATGGGGACCCATCTTACCATGGTCTGCCTGCCATACCATCTAATGTTCCTATTTTCTCCATGAAGTAAGAGGCTGAGAGTGACTAGGAATTGCTACGGCCAGAAGTTTAGGGAAAGTGGCAAAATTTTCAGATATTCATAATGGAGAATGAAGAAGCACACAGACTAGGAAAACACAGGTTTCCTGGGCACCTTGAGGTTGGGCAGTAGGAATTAAGCTTGTTTAAAAGACTGACAAAATGGTTCCAGTTTTCAGAAATCTCAGTTTACTCTGTGTGTCATAGATATTAGATGGCATTTCTAGATTCATGAATGGTCTGAGGGACTTTGATTAATTCAGCTCTAGCAAACACGCCATTCTTTTTAATATCTGATATGCAGCCATGGCCCCAAGGAGGTTTTCTACCCAAAGTCTACAGATTCACTCTCAGATACATGTTTATTTTAGAGGAAAATAACTAAAATTTAGTCAATATTATAGTATAATTAAAATGTGAAATTGCTATTAGGAAATGAAAGGCCTAATTGGTTAAATGTTTAGTGTTAAAACAATTCATCTGACGCTGAGTTGGCAACTATGTTATCTGATCTGTTTTCTTTAGGATTCTTCAGCCTTAGGTAATTTGAACAACTGCATATAGAACAAAGCTATTGAATGGAGATAGCATTCAATAAGTAGGTGAAAAGTATGTAATTTTATAACTCTTATGTATATTGCTCAGCAGAAGAATCTTGTTTTTGACTTTAGACAAGTTACTTAATGTCTCTAAGCCTTAGTTTCCTTACTTGAAAAATTAGAACAATAATATATCTCTCACAAATTAATTCCAAATATTAAATGAAACAATATATGTAATTAGTACAGAGTAAGCAATATAGACATTTATTTATTATAAATGTATTTGTATTGCTTGATTTACCCTAAAAAGATTGATTAATTTACATGTTGTCATTCTAACCTAAATCACTAGAAAACCAAATCAATGCCCATGGTCTATTCCAAGACTCTAAATGAACTGAAAGCAAAGTCTTGGATTTTGTTTTTCTTGTTGGGAGGGGAGTCTAAAAATAAATGCAAACCCCCTTTTTGATAATAGACATTTTATCTTAATTGTCTGCTTTTTCAAAAGGCTGAGTTACAATCATTTACTGTGTTCTGATGCTGTCAAAGAACCCAATTATTTCTCTGATGGAATTGACCTATAAATGTTCATACTTCAAAAGCCTCAGTAAATAAATACTAGAGAATTTCACAAAAACTATGAATGAAAAATGTACATTGAGTTCAACCAAGAAAGAAATGGATATAATCAGACTGCCACTCAATTTTGAAATTGAAGAACAAAGAAAGTGGCAAATTTCATGACAAATTGGAATGCACTCATTGCAAGGAAAAATGAATGGTTTTTTGTAGACTCAAAAGAAAAGGTAGGCTATTAATTGCATTTTAATTATATTGGCCTTTCCAGTGGCCTTTTTTGTTCATATGAAACTTGAATTTTGCAATTCATTTGAATTGGAATTTGGAAAGGAATGAAGTGTATTTTCTTTTAGTATCTGCTGTCTTTAATAAATTATTTCATCACTGATAATCAAGGAATGTATGCGTATGGATACTAGTGTCATTCATATATCACAAGCCATATTTACTGCTTCAATTAAGCTAATAGTACATATGCAAAAATTAAAGGTTGAAGTGATCATTTAAAATGTCGAGTCACTTTTGACTGTTAGATCTGACTCACTTAGGAAGCAACAATTTACTTCCAACAGAATTTATCTGGATGAATTAGAACCATTAGATAAAATATGGAACTATAAGCCAAGACCAAACACAAAATCATACACACATGCATACATGCATACTCACATGTACATCCTTGCTATGGTACATACAGGTTTATGACTATATACTACTCATTCATTAATTCAGTGAGCAAAACAAGTGAGGTCCACATCGCTGTGTAAGGCATAGATCTATGTTCTATAGAGACAGTATTAAGCAAGATATAGTTATTACCCTCAAAAAGCTCACACAGAGAATAAAAAGTCATAATACCCTGTCGCAAGTGTTCCAGATAGTAAAAAGTACCATGGACTCATATAAGAAGGTCTGCTTCTCTTCTCTTATCCCACCCACCAGACCATTTCCAGGTAGGAAACACTGGCTAGATGGAGACAAAAAATATGGATGCCTTTGTACATAAGCATAGATGCCCCTAGAAAATCAAGTCAGTCCACGTGTCCTATTGGCTATCCCTGTATTTGAATTACATGTTTTTCAGATATCTAGTTTACTACAGGAACATCCAGTTTTACCTATACCCTACTACTTCAGTTTTTTTTCAAGGAGCATCACAGTTAGGCATATCCGAATAATTATATACATAAAACACAACTGAAGGAATTTATATTAACTCTTAATAATTGCTTTCCTGGTGTTGAAAATTGGGGGAATATCACTTTGTTCATCATATATTTCTATATCTTTGTATTTTTCAATATACAAGTATGACTTTCATGATCAGAGAACAATAAGGATAAATATATTCCCTCTATTTCCTAAAAACCTCAAGAGCTTTCCTAGCTGTCATCCTCTTTCTGTTTTACTTCATAGTCAAATGTATTTTTAAAAATTCCATATTCCTTTTCAGTTCCTCATTTCCCATTTCTTTTTTTTTTAAGATTTTATTTATTTATTTGACAGAGATCACAAGTAGGCAGCAAGGCAGGCAGAGAGAAGGGGGGAAGCAAGCTCTCTGCTGAGCAGAGAGCCTGATGCGGGGTTCTATCCCAGGACTCTGACATCATGACCTGAGCCAAAGGTGGGGCTCCATCCCAGGACCCTGAGATCAGGACCTGAGCCAAAGGCAAAGGCTTAACACACTGAGCCCCCCAGTCACCCCTCCTCATCTCCCATTTCTTTTACCAACTAGTGAAGCCTGCTTTCCCTTCCTAGTTTCTCTCACCCTACAGTAAAAAGAACAGAAGAATGACTACCTCATCTCTTTTATTTGTTTTTTTCCTTCTTCTTCTTCTTCTTCTTCTTCTTCTTCTTCTTCTTCTTCTTCTTCTTCTTCTTCTCTTGTTTTTTTGGAAGATTTTATTTATTTATTTGACAAAGAGAGCAAGAGAGGAAATACAAACAGGGGGAGTGGGAAAGGGAAAAGCAGTCCCCCCCACCACCACCACACTCCAACAGGGAGCCTGAGGTGGGGCTTGATCCAAGGACTCTGGGATCATGACCTGAACTGAAGGCAAATGCTTAATAATTGAGCCACTCAGGTGCCCCTCTTTTATTTTTTAAGTGAAGTCTTTATCTTACTCTCTTCTCCTTTGAGCCACTATGTGCTATCATTTTAACATTTCTTTCTTTCTCAACTCCTTTTCTGAGTTGTTTGCCAACAAGATAACAAACCGGTTTCCTTTCTGTGGCCCTTGCCCCATTACATGTTCTCAACACAACAGCCTTTTACAGCTATGTGGCATTTGTCACTCTTCTTCTCAAAGTGGCCCAGTGGCTTCCCAACACACTCAGAATGAAAGGCTTCCATTGTCTCTCTCTGTCTTATCTCCTACCACTCCCTTCCCACCTAACTCTGTTTCAGCCATACTGGCCTCCTTCCAGGATTCTCTTGCTTGTTAGATTCGGTCTGCCTGGAATGTTCCACCCTACCAAATTCACATGATTCTTTCTCTCACTTACTTACAATATTGATCCAAATGTCACTCCATTCACACCATTCCTTACCTCCCTACTTTATTTTTCTCCTAAGCACTGATCACTATTTAATATACTACATAATTTACTTTTATACCTTGCTTTTCATCATTCTCTTTCACTAGAATGTGAATCCTTCAAGGGCAGCACTTGCCTCTTTTGTTCCCACTTATTCCCTCTTTATAGAAAAGTACCTGGCACATTGTCAAAACACTCCAAAAAAAAAAAAAAAGTGTTAAATGTAGGAATGAAGATAACAGTATAAATGTTTAATAAATAATACTTTATTCATTTAACTAGTATTGACTCAGGACCAAATACATGTCAGAAACACTTCGAGGCACTCAATGCACAATGGAAAACCCATACAAAAGAAATCCTGTCCTTGGGGCGCCTGGGTGGCTCAGTCAGTTAAGTGTCTGTCTTCAGCTCAGGTCACTGGGATGGAGCCCTGCCTCAGGCTCCCTTGCTCAGTGGGGAGTCTGCTTTTCCTTTTCCCTCTGTCTCTCCCCCAAGCTTGTGCTCTCTCTCACTTACTCATTCTCTCTCAGATAAATAAGTAAAATCTTTTAAAAAAATCCTGTCCTCATGCAGCTACACTGAACAACTAAATAGAAAATACAATTTTTGATCTTTAAATGTATCATCAAGAAACTTAAGGCAGGATATCAGTGTAAAGAATATGGGAAGATAAAATACTAGTGACAAGGACAGAGAGTTAGGTAAGGGAAGACCTTCTTCAGAGGGACATTTGACATCATGATGGTCATGCTGATGGAGATGATGATAATGACATAATGACAATGAGGAAGACAGTTATAAAAGAAGTGGCCAAACGTTAAGCAGGAAGTTGCTGGGTACTAAGTGCAGCTCTGTAATATCCCTGCTATGTAGTGCTGATTTCCTAGAACAAGTTGTTTCTTGTATCTAATTTGTTAAATGCTTGAAGAAAAGATTGTACAAAAAGTGAGAATAGCACCATTAGTACTGTTCCTGGTTCTATTACATTTTGTTCTTTACCAAATTGCTTGTTTACTCTTTTAAAAAATACATCATTTATACTTTCTAGGATGGATCTCAATGTATTTTAAATAAGATCATGGCCATCACTATTATTGAGTGGGAAAGTTCATAATTCTCAAGGAAAGTAAACAGTAAGTTCTTATTTTAATGAAGACTGTGACCTACAGCAAATTGGACATGCCTAATCTCTTTTCAGCAATCAATTAAAGTTTCCAGTAGGAGACCAGCCAAGGAAGGTCCAAGTAATGATTTTCCTTGACATTAACATTATTATTTCTTCCTCTGGGTAGCTAGTTGGGTTTCTACCCTCACCCCCACACTCCCGCCCAGGAGGCTTTAGTGGTATGAGTCCTTTCTGGTATAATCCTGACACTTCCAGGCACAGAGCAGAGTATATTTCTGAAGTAAGCAGTCCTCTTAGTTACTTCAAGAATAACATCATTTTTACTTCTTTTGTAAGTCATTATCTTTTGTAGTCCTAAAGCTCTTTGATTCCTCTTCCTAAATCTTTTTTTTTTGCATCCAATAATTCCAATCATCTTTCTTTTCTTAATCTGTACCCAAAATAGACCCAGTAAAGATTTTTCTAATATTTCCATTTTATAGGACTAAAACAATTCATGTTCATTTTATTTTTTTTTAAGACTTTGTTTATTTTTTTTTTTATTTGACATACAGAGATCACAAGTAGGCAGAGAGAGGCAGAGAGAGAGAGAGAGGGAGAAGCAGGCTCCCCGCTGAGCAGAGAGCCCGATGCAGGCCTCGATCCCAGGACCCTGAGATCATGACCTGAGCTGAAAGCAGAGGCTTAACCCAATGAGCCACCCAGGTGCCCCATTCATGTTCATTTTCAAAGGCAAACTTCCTAGAAGAAAATCTTTAAAAAGTTGCTGTTTTTCTTGAAATACAAACTGTGAAATACATCCCAATGTATTCCCATTTGTTTATGAATAAAGACTGCAAGATATTATCTTAAAATACTGATCTTTCTGCTTTTCTTTCCTACTTTTCTTAAAATTTCCCTCTCTATTGACAGACACATGCAACTGCCTCGAAGAGGCACTATATTTTTTACACTCTATTTTTATAGTGTACTGGAAAAAGAAGTCAATGTTGACTTTTTTACATAAACTTATATGTTAAGTCAGTGATCCCCTAGTCCTGAAAAGCCAAAAACCCTTGAAAATAAATGATCATAAAAAATTTTCCACCGGGGGGCACCTGGGTGGCTCAATTGTTGGGCATCTGCCTTCAGCTCAGGTCATGATCCCAGGGTCCTGGGATCGAGCCCCACATCGGGCTCTCTGCTCAGTGGGAAGCCTGCTTCTTCCTCTCCCACTCCCCCTGCTTATGTTCCCTCTCTCGCTCACTGTATCTCTCTGTCAAATAATAAATAAAATCTTAAAAAAAAAAATTTTTTTCCACCAGGTACCATTACCAAAACAGAAAGAACACTATTAAGCTAGTAATGGGATTTGCATAAGAAATAATTTTGATTCAGTGTAATTTGTTTAAGAACAATTCTTCTTGACAAGTAGGGATTTCCACTCCTTTGGAAAGAAGTTGTTCTCACAAATTTTTTTTTTGCTCACTAAGAATAAATTGTTTGCTCATTTGAATGTTAAGAATTTATCTGTGACAGATTCCCAAAAGGAGCAGCATTCTGAACTATGTGTGCATATTGAGGTCAGGATGTAGGGAGTACTTGGTGTATGAGGGAGTTGGTAGGCAAGAATGACCCTTCTCAATCAGAGAGAGAAATTCATATTAATTACACGTACTTTACAATCTTTACGGGGCCAGAAGAGTTATTTTCTGCAACAAGCCTAATGGCCCAGGAATGGATGTAGGTTGGTGCCTCTTGTAGACAGAAATGTTCACTTTAAAGACCCATGACCTGCAGTGACCATGATTAATCTCCTCAGCAGGAAGGAGAGGGGGGGACATATTCTGGGTACTTCGCTTAGTAACTAATCTATAGCCCATGACTCTGTTTTATTTTGCCACGTCTAAAAACAACTGTTGTGATGAGACCTATCTAAATTGCAGACTTTCAAGGAAAGGTTTACTCAGAGAGTCTGTTCTACTCTCTTGGTCTTTGTTATGGGTTGAATTGTGTCCCTCTAGAAGGTATGCTGAAGCCCTACCTCACAGTATCTGTGAATGTGACCTTATTTGGAAGTAGGGTCTTTACATATTTAATCAAGTAAAGATGAGTCATTAGGATGAGACCCAATCCATTATAACTGGTGTCCTTATAAAAAGAAGGCCATGTGAAGAAAGTCAGGAAGGGAAGATGCCATGGGACAAGACGGGCAGAGATTGGAATGATGCATCTACATCCCAAGGAGCGGCAAGGATTGTGGGTAATCACCGGAAGCTATGAAGAGGAACGGAACAAATTCTCTCTCAGAGACCTCAAAAGGAGTCAACCCCACAGACACCTTGATTTTGGACATCCAGCCTCCAGAACTGTGAGGCAGCACATTTCTTCTTTTTTAACTGTCAGTTTATGGTACTTTGTTAGCAGCCGTAGGAAACCAGCACAGCCTTGGAAACCACTTAACCGCATAATCTCTATCTCCCTCATTTTATAATCTCATGGGGCTCAGGTAATATCAGCTCACCTTTCTGACCACATTGTAGTCAGTCCCCTTGCTATTTACTCTAATCCATCCCTGGCTAACTTCATGTCACCACTTTGGAAAAAGGATACCATCATATCTTCTTGTTTCTGGCTGCCTTAAAGATATTCTAGGCCTTAACATGAACTTCCTGGTTATTTCCCTTCTTTGAGGAAGCAACAGCTTGCACACAAATCTTCTATCAATCTTCCATTAGTTTATTCTTTTAAAAGACAAGGATACCTTCAAATTGTGATTATCAACTTCCAAAATTCTTTATGAACCGATCATGAAAAACAGAGTCACCTGTGTCTGGAGAGAGAACATAGTCCATTAGATTAAACTTCTGCATTTTAATCCTGCCCCTTGGCGTTGTTTTCCTTGGAACTTGGGGCAAATCACTCAATCTTTTTGTACCTCAGTCTAATAATATTGACTTACCTTATTGCGATGTCCTGAAGATTAAGTAATATTGAATGGAAAAATGCTCGAGGACCATAAAGATAAATGTAAAGATTAAAAAGATGACCCTTCCTGACCTGAGAGGGCAGTTCAGGTCTTGATTAATTCACATTACTATCTAGCCATGTAGCGTTCTCAAAGGATTCTTTTTTTTTTTTTCTCTTTTTATTTATTTACTTGACACAGAGAGAGAGAGTCAGTGAGAGGGAACACAAGCAAGAGGAATGGGAATGGGAGAGGGAGAAACAGCCTTCCCGCCAAGCAGGGAACCCGATGCGGGGCTCGATCCCAGGACCCTGGGATCATGACCTGAGCCGAAAGCAGATGCTTAACTGACTGAACCATCCAGGTGCCCCTCAAAGGATTCTTCTTGAAAAAACAAGCTGATCATTAAATTTGGAGCAATAAAAAATCACCTTGCAAGGTAGGACTGATATATCTTTTTTACTGATGTCACATTATTCACATTTCAGTAACTATATTAACAATAGCAGGATAAAACAATGTTTCTGCTTCCATGCATTGCATATTCACATTACTTTTTTTCTGCAGTATTTCTTAGAGTAAGAACTGTCAGAATTTATCAAGGTTCTAAGTCATAATATATTACAACTCCCAAAGCCAGAGACAGAATCTATGTTTACAATAACTGAGATGTCTTCTGTGTTTGAATTCTGGTGTTATGTATCAGGAGGAGAATGGGTTATTATAATTCACTTTGCATCCAAATTTACATGGCTTAAAATTGTTTTACCTTCAAGAGTGTGCAGACGGGGCCACTGACATCAGCCCAGATAATGGAAGGTATAAGTCATGTTCTTTTATTATTTCATTTTACAAGTAGTTTGTTTGCTGCTGCTTCATTCTGTGCCCTGGTTGAACACTGTCGCTTTACTGCATTTAAACCTTGAGATTAATTTTTAGCTACATCATTTAATTTGCTAATTTATATAATTGTATCGCTGGCAGATTTCTTTTTTAAGGACCTGGGCCCCAGATACTGAGGAGAAAACAGTAAACCTAGCTTGTCTTGCATCCTCCCAGGGAGCAGGAGACAGACGGCTGTAATACGCACTCTCTGGTGTTAAGGAAGAGTAGCAGTAAACTTGCATTCAGTGATAGGCACGCAGTGTGGCTACCTGTCAGGACTTAGGATATTTTCTGGAAGTAGTCTCGCTGGTGGTGGGAGACCATCCTATCCCAAGCTTGGAGTTGTAAGTGGACTCTCACCTGACATCCTATCCTGCCTCATCTCTCTCTTACCTGAAAAGGGTCTCCCTGCGAGACTTTGCTTTGCCATGCAACTCTCGGAAAAATATGCCCCCTTCTTTCGTATGTTTTTTAAGCTTGGCTGGCAGAGAATTTTAAGCCTCTGTCACGTCTTTAATCAATGTGACCTTACAGTAAATAGTCCCAGAAGTCGGTTAATTTAATAGAGAGTAGTTATACTTACTCTTCAATAATACCCATCTGTACTACCTATTGCAACAGCATTTTGGATCCAAACCTGTAAGTGGAGTATCCTCTTTTTTTAAAAATACATAGTCAAAAATTTTAAGTGAGATATCCAGCCATTACCAAATATTTACTAGAGTGGTTTCCAAAATCGAGTACCATTAAGAATTTCTAGGGGTGTTTGCTCAAAATGTAGAGCTCCTGACATGACCCAAGAAATACTGATAGCAGGTGAATCAGCTGCAGGTGTGTGGTACTTGCCTCCACGATGGCTGCCTCTGGTCCCTTCCCTCCTTGTCTGGGGATACCATTCTGCCAGCAAGAGGTGGAGTCAGTTCTTCTACCCCTTTGAATCAGGGGTATGGCTATGACCTATAGATACGACCAATAGAAGACAGAGGTGTTACACTGTTACACTGGCATTTTGAGCTGGTAAGTTGTGCCTGGTTTTCTTGGAATTCTCATTTTGGAAGAAGTTAGCTGCCACCGAGAAGACTAACTCCCCAGAGACAACCATGCTTTAAGAATCGGCCAGGTCATAGCTATTCCATCTTAGCTCCATGGTGAAGATACGCTTCTGGGTCAACCTACAGTAGTCGTTTAAAGATGCAAATGGGTCCTCCTTCAGAAATAAGAACATCCCAGGATAAGCTAACTATAATATAACCCAGATAGAGGACTCCCCATGCTCTGGTCAAGAATCACCTTGCTCTGGTGTGTGTGCTTCCCACCAGTAAGAACAAACGAAACCTGGAGCCTACACATCCACACGGTATGCATAATAATTTAGTTATAAATTATATAAAAACAAATGCGACTTTTAAGTGGCTGAGATCACAAACAAATGGTATGAGGTGATACAATATATGTGAGTATGTGTCTGTCTGTCTCTCTGCTCCAAGTTCCTGGCACAGAGCTCCCAAAACCCTTGTAATTTTTTCACTGATAAGAGTACTAGGAGCACCTCTTCTTCTCATATTTGTCTTTGACCCTGTCCCCTGACATAGGGCTCTTAATACCCTTATAAATTCCTAGGTGATTATAACATTAGGAACATCTTTTTTTCTAGTAAGGTGACCCTGGGTGGGTTCCTGCATGGCTCCTGGATGGGAGCTGGTCACCAAAAGGGCCAAACTGTGATAGAAGCTCAGAATTTTCCACTCCACCTGCTGTCCTCCAGAGGGAGAAGAGGGGCTAGAAAGTGGTATTAATAATTGGTCCTGTCTGATGAAGCCTCCATAAAAATCACAAAATATGAGATGGAGAGCTTCCAGGTTGGAAAACAGGTGAAGTGGGGAGAGAGTGGTGTGATCAGAGATGGCATATAAGCCCCAGCCCCTTCCCACAGCCCTTGCCCTATGCACTTCTTCCATCTCTTCATTTGTATCCTTATTCAGATCTTATATCATAAACTAGTAAACAGTAACTCAACAGTTTTCTAAGTTCTGTGAGCCTCTCTAGGAAAATAATCAAACCTGGGAAGGGGTACCTCAAATTTATAGCCACTTGGTCAGAAGCACAGGTGTAACCTGGACATGTGACTCCCATCTGAAGCAGAGGCCATCTTGTGTACTGAGCCCCAGTCTATGGGATCTAACACTATCTCCACATAGATGGTACCAGAATTTAGTTAAATTACAGGACACCCAGCTGGTGTCACAGAGAATTGCTTAGTGAGGGGGAAAATCCCCACACATTTGGTGACTAGAAATGTCAGAAGTGACGTGTTCTGTGTGAATAGTAGAGAACATACATAGCAGGGAAGAACTGAGGTCTTTTAGTACAAATGGAAATTCTAATCATTTCTTTTCATACCCCAGAAGTTCATCTTGCACATTCCTCTTTTTTTTTTTAATTAACATATAATGTATTCTTTGCCTTAGGGGTGCAGGTCTGTGAATCATCAGTCTTACACAATTCACAGCACTCACCATAGCACACACCCGCCCCAATGTCCGTAACCCATCCACCCCATCCCTCCCCCCCACCCCCCAGGAACCCACAGTTTGTTTCCTGAGATTAAGAGTCTCTTATAGTTTGTCTCCCTCCCCAGTCCCATCTTGTTTCATTTTTTTCCCTCCCTATCCCCCATGACCCTTGCCCTGCCTCTCAAATTCCTCATATCAGAGAGATCATATGGTAATATTCTTTCTCTGATTGACTTATTTCACTTAACATAATACTCTCTAGTTCCATCCATGTCATTGCAAATGGCAAGATTTTTGTTTTTGAAAGCTGCATAGTATTCCATTATATATATGTGCCACATCTTCTTTATCCATTCATCTGTTGATGGACATCTAGGCTCTTTCCATAGTTTGGCTATTGTGGACATTGCTGCTATAAACATTCAGGTGCACATGCCCCTTCGGATCACTACGTTTGTATCTTTAGGGTAAGCACCGAGTAGTGCGATTGCTGGGTCGTAAGGTAGCTCTATTTTCAACTTTTTGAGGAACCTCCATGCTGTTTTCCAGAGTGGTGGCACCAGCTTGCATTCCCACCAACAGTGTAGGAGGGTTCCCCTTTCTCCGCATCCTTGCCAACATCTGTCGTTTCCTGACTTGTTAATTTGTACATCCCTCTTGGAAGCTGCTGGTTGGGGGAAGGAGGCTGGCCTCATCATGTTCAGTCCTCGGTGTGTTTGTACAACTCCACCACTCTCAAGTAAACCTGACTTTTGCGTGCTTCCATGGATTCCTCCATTTAAAAAGAAAGTCAGAATCACGTTTTATTATATAGTATATCAAGGATATTCAAATGTAAAGAGAATAATATAATGAACTTCCATTGACCCATCATCCAGCTTAACGAATTATCAAAGAGTCGTCAAAGTTGTCCATCTGTACAATTCCTTCCTACCCCATTTCAGTATGTCATTTTATATATTTATATACCAAACCATATAATTTAACTTAAAATATTTTATTTCACACATCTAAGAGTTAAAGACTGTTTTAACCCACATAGTGCCACTATCACATCCACAAAAATTAATAGCAATTCCTTAGCATTCTAAAATACCCAGTCTGTTCTCAAATGTTCACAGTTGTCTTATGTATTTTTAACTGTGTTGGCATCAAAAGTGAAAATAAAGTGGATGCATTTTAATTGGTTGTAAGGCTCTTAAATATTTTTTAAAACCTTAAGCCTTCTATCTTTTTTCTTGTGTTCATATTGTTTGTGCAAGGAATTATTTTTGATTTCGATTTTTTTTTTTTTACTCCAATCTTCTGTGGTCTGAGTTTTGCTGATTGCATCCCTGTGGTATTTTTTCAAATGTGTTTCCCTACACACTGTATCTTCCAGAAAGTGGTAGTTAAATCTTTAGACTTGGTCAGATTCAAGTTCAGTTGTTTTGCCTTCATTTTCTCATTCCCTGTATCCAGGTCAAGTGTAGCAAACTTCACTGATGGTTCAAGTATTAGCTATCTATTGTTGTGGGGAAAATTGCCACAAATTTAGTGGCTTAAAATAATACACATTTATTATCTCACAATATCTGTGGGACAGGAGTACCAGTGTGACTTTGTGGGGTTCTCTGCTTAAGAGTCTCACTGACTGCAGTCATGGTTGGCCAGGGCTCTGGTTTTATCTGAGGCTCTCCTGGGGAAGGATTTGCTTCCAGGCTCACCTAGTTATTGGCAGAATTCAGTTTCCTTCCAGCTGCAGCACTGAGGACTCAATTTCTTGTGGGCTTTCCGTTGGAGGCCACCCTCAAGATCTAGAGCCTCTCAGTTTTTTTGTTTTTTTTTGCGTTTTCTGCCACAAAGGTCTCCCAACACAGGCAGCTTCCAACAGGGCAGTTTTCTTCTTCAAAGACACCAGGGGGAAGAGAAAGACTCAGCAAGTAGGTGCTACAGTCTTAGCACCTATTGTCAATAACACCTCAGTAATAATAATAAAGATAAAGACAGCCAGTTTAGAAGCAAGTCACAAGTCACCAATGTGAGGGCATGAGCATCAAGAGACAGGGACCCTATGGGGACCACTCTATAGCCTGTCCACCATAGTCTGAGAATTCTGGAGAGGAATGCAGCACAGTGGAGCTTGGCAAAAAACTTTCCGTTTAATATGTATTAGATGTCCCTTAGCTTTGGTCAGACTTGCCACTATGAACTTTGCTCTGGCCACCTCCCTCTCCCTGGCTCTCCTGTATTCCCTTAGAGATAGGTTTTGTGCTCTCTACTCTCTGGGCATCACTCCTTCTTTCTGGACTCTTTCTAAAAGTTTGCTTTTCTTATACAAAGAATTTAGTTTTCTTTGCTCCAGTATTTAATTTTCCTAGCCATTCCCTAAAGCCTATTTTCCACCTCAATTAAATGGCTTAGCTAAAAAAGAAAAACAAGGGGCGCCTGGGTGGCTCAGTGGGTTAAAGCCTCTGCCTTCAGCTCAGGTCATGATCCCAGGGTCTTGGGATCGAGCCCTGCATCGGGCTCTCTGCTCAGCAGAGAACCTGCTTCCCTCTCTCTCTCTCTCTCTCTCTCTCTCTCTGACTGCCTCTCTGCCTACTTGTGATCTCTGTCTGTCAAACAAATAAATAAAAAATCTTAAAAAAAAGAAAAACAACAAAAAAACAAAAAAACAAAGCAAAACAAAATACATCTGTATTTTCCAGTCTTCATTTATGTGGCCAACACACTATAATTACTCTCTTTACCCTAATACTCTGCCGAATTGCATATACTTTTGGAAGCTGAAACATAAAAAATGTCATAGATAGGTAATTGCTGCAAAAGGTCTTTCCCATGCTTGATTTAGGGTAAGACTACGTGTTGTTATTTTTTTAAAGATTTTATTTATTTGATAGAGATTACAAGTAGTCAGAGAGGCAGGCAGAGAGAGAGAGAGAGGAGGAAGCAGGCTCCCCGCTGAGCAGAGAGCCCAATGCGGGGCTCAATCCCAGGACCCTGAGATCATGACCTGAGCTGAAGGCAGAGGCTTTAACCCACTCAGCCACCCAGGCGCCCCAGACTACATGCTTTTTTAGATTTTTTTAAACTATAAAATTTCCCTAATAAATGAATGAGGAATCGACTCATTGAATCAAACCTGCATTGTTGAACATGATGGGCTTCCACACAGAATTCTGTCTTCCCATTCAGTTACTTTAATGAAACAGGTGTTTTATCGAATAAGACAAAAGAATAAGAAAATCCTGACGCATTGATAAATTTAAAATTTTGGGTCAAGAGGATAAAAAAAGCTTTTTCTCCAAAAATACAGTGATCCTCAAATGCTGGTAAGCATCAGACTCATTCAGAGAGGTTGTCAAAATACAGATTGCTGGGCGCCACCTCCAGTTTTTGGTTGTTTTTTTTTAAAGATTTTATTTATTTAAAAGAGAGAGAGAAAACGTGTATGTGCACAGGAGCAGGGACAGAGGGAGAGGGAATGGGAGAAGCAGACTCCCCTGCTAAGTGGGGAGCCCAACGCTAAGAACTGGGAACATAACCTGAACCTAAGGCAGATGTTTAACTGACTGAACCACCTGGGCATCCCCACCTGCAGATTTTTATTCAGTAAGTCTGCAGCAGGGCCCAAGACGTTGCATTTCTAACAAACTGCCAAGTGGTGATGATGCTGCTGGTTGGGGACCATACTTGGAGAACCACAGCTGTATACAATTGCCCCAAATATCTCACAACCTAGCAAAATGAGGTGTGATGAAATGGGTGAATATGTCCTCAATTTCTGAAGGCTGCGCAGCATTAGCAACAGCCACACCACCTAGAGTAGAAGACATAAGTCCAAGTGATTACAGATTCTGTATCAGTGCTACTGAGTTCCCCAGTGTTATCCCATTTTTCTAGGGGCTATAAAACGACACGATCTGGCTGTCTTTTATCATTATTATTATTATTATTGAGATGTAATTGACATACAGTATTATATTAGTTTCAGGTGCACAACATAGTGATTTGTATACATTGATGAATGATCACCGCAATAAGTCTAGTCACCATCTGTCACTATACAAAGTTAATGCAATATTATTGACTATGTTCTCCATGCTTTACATTACATTTCTCATGACTTATTTATTTTGCAACGGGAAATTTGTATTTCTGTCTTTGGAGAGTATCTGAAAGCGTAAAAGAATTGAGGTATTAGTGAGTAAGACTAAATTTTATTGGGCTCAATATAGCATCATGAGAAAAGCTGAACATGACATTCTAATCAATTATTAATCAGTCACTAGCAGTAACAGATTTTTAGCTAAAGGGCAGTCACTAAGATATCTTTTGTAACATTTACAGGTTTCAATACTCAGATTCATCTATTGTTACCATTTAAGAATGCCTTGTTCCTAATTTTGGCAGAAAATGATATGTAATCACCTTTCTTACTTAGTTGGTAGTAGGCGTTTTTTGTTGTTTTGATTGTTTGATTTGCTTGTGGTTTTATAAATAAGTTTACTATTAAGGTCGTTCATAAAACTATAAGTAGGAAGTAAATCCCTGAGACCTAGAAAATCAATAAATCCCATATGGAATAAATAACCAATAATCAACTTCAATATAAAGTAATTTCTCCATCAAATATGTCTGCAAAGAATTAACTTTACTTGTCCTTCATACGTCTAAAAGAATTCTTTTCAGAAACAGCATGCTGTGTAAAGCATATTCTTTGGAGACAGGCAAATGACTACGGTTCTGCCAAAACCCAAAAATGAAAACCAAACCAAATCAAAATGTGTCGTAGATACATCATTTTATGTGTAGTGTAAGAAAAAGAAGTATTTTCTGCTGAGTTATACAGTGAATTTTCTCTCCAATATTTCTATTTGTTATTGTGAATAGTTGATGAGTTGTGTATAAATCAGTTGTGTATAAATCAATTCTTTAAAAAGTCAAAGAATTGACTAATCTCCAAAGAAAAGGGGGGGATGTTGGGGTCGATTCCACGTTAAAACATGTTAAACCCCTAGGGCCTGCCTGGGCCTACTTAGCCATAGTGACTCCATGTTGCCTAGGTAGACATTTTGTTGTTTAATAAATGCTTCAACAGTTATTGATATCAGTTCAAGGTAACTGTTGCTAAAACACACACCTAAAACAAGGCCATTTTGTTTATATCGGTTCCAGGTAACTATTACTAAAACATATACCTAAAACAAGGCCATTTTGTTGTTTAATAAACGCCTCAACAGTTACTAGTATCAGTTCTAGGTAACCGTTACTAAAACACACAGATAGGAGACATCCAATCAGCCAAAGCCACATATGTAGATGTCTGCCCTATAAAAACCAGCCTGTAAGACCAAGGGGCGTCGCTCTCTTCGGAGGCAGCCCTGGCGGGTCAGTCTGACTTCTAATGCTTGGCATAGAATAAAGTTTTACATAACTTTCACTTTGTCTCAGCCTCGTTTCCCTGGCCAGTCAGTCTAACTTCTAATGCTTGGCATAGAATAAGGCTTTGCGTAACTTTGTCTCAGTCTCGTTCCTTTGATAACGGACCCAACATATGGAAAGAAGAGTGGGAAAGAAGGAAATAATAAATAAATTAATAAAATTCCTGTTGTGAATTTTATTTATTTTTCTTTTTGCCTTATTTATGGATTTATTTATGGATTTATTTTAATTCCAGTATAGTTAACATACAGTGTTATGTTAATGTCGTGTACAAAACAGTGGTACAGCAACTCTCTAGTACTCAGTGCTCATCATGAGAAGTGTACTTTAATCCCCTTCACCTGTTTCCTGTATTTTATCCATCACCCCATCCACCTCCCCTCCCGTAAATGTTCTCTATAATGAAGAGTCTGGTTTTGGTTTGTCTCTTTTCTCTATGTTTGTTTCTTAGATTCCACATATGAGTGAAATTATATGCTATCTGTCTTTTTCTGACTGACCTATTTCACTTAGCATTCCATTCCCCAGATCCATCCATGTTCTTGCAAATGGAAGATTTCATTCTTTTTTTATGGCTGAGTAATATTCCAGTGTATCTGTCTCTAATTTGGCTATTACAACTAATGCTTCAGTAAACATGGGGGGGGCATAGATCTTCGAATTCGTGTTCTCGTATTCTTTGGGCAAATACCCACGGGAGAATACAGGGATGAGAGACAGGCTACACTGTTAGCAAATTAGGTAGCAAATGTTGGCACGGGCAGGTGTCCACAGATGTTCATATATTTAGGGGAGGGAAATGGCACCCACCAACTCCTTCGTTCCCTGAAAAGTCTCCCTAAGATCCCAGCCCCTTCAGTATGTGTTCTGATGTTAGTAAACAAATCTCCCTTCCATACACCACAGGCATTTTTCAAACTGCTGCTTCTATTCCGTATCACCATGGAGCTGTCTCTTTAAGGGCAGGTACTCAGCTCCCTCTTGCCCTCCTGGCTTTCCTAAGAGTATGTGGACTTTTTTAAGTTACAGGTATTAAGCCCTGCTGATTGTAACAACTAATGAAATTCAACCCCTCCGGTTTTTAAAGCCAAACGTTGTGGAAATTTATCTTGGTGTGAGAATCTGTTTCTCACCCCTCTCTGGACCTGTGGCGTCCCTCCCTCTTGCAGACAGTCCCATGGGTCCATTTAACTTCTGACTGCATCTGACTGCGTCTCCACCCTTTCTACCCTCTCTGCTCCAGCCTCATTTCTACATTTAGCTGTGGAGAGTCTTTTTTGTCAGTCTTTGGGTCGTTTTCTAGATTATTTACACTCATGTGGCTGTTACCTAGTTGTACCTGTGGGATGAGGTGAGCTTAGAGTCTTCCTACTCCATCATCTTCCTCAGAAGTTCCAATGCGAATTTTATACCGAGGCATCTGGGCTATCTTTAGATGCAGGCATGCTCTTCCCCATAGGTGAGTTCATAAGTAATGCAGAGAAAACTACCTAAAAATATTTGGTCCCAGCTCTTTTAGTGCTGACATTTGCCGTTATCTCGTCTCCTCCAAAGGTAGATTTTTTTTTTCTCTCCCTGTACATGTGATTTTGGTATCTGTTAAGTTGAATCATATGAAGTTGTCATATTTGGCAATTTTTGAACTACAAAAATGATTTCATGTATTACAACTTAACTTATCAGAGAATGTTGCATAGTTTAACATATATATATATGCTTATTTCTTGGGATTTCAATTCTTGCAGGATAGTAGTTTTTAAATTGTGATCCTATTTTTTTTATTAAATAAACTAGCTCATGTTTTTTAGTTTCCTGGTGACTGACCAGGCAGACCACCATTGGAAGGAGGAGAGATTACCCAAATGCTTTTGCTTCTTCACTTATAAAAGATTGCTTAAAGTAATTACTGAACAAACAACTGCAGAAGGAACTTGAAATATTATAAATTTCGTACATAGTTGGAAAATTAAAGTCCTACAAAAAGTTCATATTGTACCTTCTAATAATTTTCAATAATACAGATCAGATTCAGTCTTAATATCTGGGCTCAGTCAACACATAAGAGAATCCTCAGCAGTAAATTTGGGAAAGAGAAGCTGTATTCCTTCCTTCCTTCTTTCCTTCTTTCCTTTCTTCCCTCCTTCCTTCCTTCCTCCACCCACTCATACATTTAGCATTTGTTCAGTGCCTCTCTTGTACCCAGTACCATTTCCCATCAACTGAGTTTGCACTCATATTAAAAAAAAAAAAAAAAAAAAAAAGACATGTTCCCTTCTCTCACTGAGTTTACATTCTATTCTAACTATATTGCTGTTGGGAGAGTGAGAATGGCTTAAATACAATGCTAAGTACAAATGTTTGCATAGTGATCTGCTGGTTGTCTATCCCAAATTTGTTATGGTGTTTCTTTTCTTCTTTCTTTCTCTTTCTTTCTTTCCTTACAATTTTTTTATTAACTTATAATGTATTATTTGCTTCAAGGGTACAGGTGTGTGAATCATCAGTCTACACAGTTCACAGCATATACCTGCTATGGTGTTTCTTATATACCTGACTTTAATTAGAAGAATAGTTATAGGAAGCATATTGAAGTTGATAATGATATACTTTCATACAATCTGGAATCTATAATTTACATATGTAAAATAATTTTTAGAGCTAAAATTTCTTAATATTAATGTTATCTGTAATATGACTCTATATGTATATACTGCCTCATATATATATGAAAAGAACTCTAATTATTCCCAGTTCCTATGGCTAAAGGAGATTGAATCTTTGGATCAGTAGTTCTAGACCAGGGGTGATTTTGTCCTACTCTCTGCCCCCCAACGTTCCCCTGAAATCTGCCACTTAGAGACATTTGGCAATGTTTGGAAATGTATTTGGTTGTTATTAGTGGCATCTGGTGGATAGAGGCCAGGGACACTACTAAACATCCTACAATATACAGGGTAGCATATCCCACCCCCACACCCCCAAAAAATTTCCTGCCCAAATTGTCAATAGCGCTGAGGTAGAAAATAGCTCAAACTAATGAAAGAGTTTATTCCCTTCTTCACATTTTCTCTTTCCTTTGTCTCCACACCTCCCTTTTATAAGTTTAACTCCACTGGTTTTTCTGACCACTCATTTATTTACATTTCCCCCAAATCCACTGTGAAGACATGATGGGGGATACAAAGACATAAAATAGGCTATCTGGTCTCTAATTCACATCTGATTTTAAGAACCTACCTTGCATCTGCCTGGAGGATTATTTGACTTTCTGAAAAGGATGAGTGACCCATCAAAACATTCCTCTGGGTGATGAGACCTAGAGACCTTTTGTGCATTCTGCTCATCTTTCCAGTTTCCTCTATCTCCCGTTGAATGCCATTTTGCATGGTAGAAGTCTGGTTCTGAATTCTCCGGAAGATAAAAATGCAGTTCTATTGTTCAAATTGCATTAAAGGCAGAACTTTGTGGGGGTGAGAAGGACAGGAAAATACGACCCTTTGTAATCATAATGTGGGGGAAATGCTTGGCTTAATAATAGGTTACAAAATAGATTTCTTAATCTAAAACGATAAAATCTCTTGAATAAGGGCAAGCTGATACTTCAGATCATGTACAAATAAAGCAATATTTAATTGCATTGTAATCCTAGGATGCATCCAACAGCTAACCCTTTCTTGTCTGCTGTTAGTCACATTGACACTCTGACAATACAAAGATCCTCCTCCTTAGCACCCGAAATGGCAGTGAGTTGAATCAAGAAGAGAAAATAACATCAGAATTGTGCAATAAATCCCTATCTGAACAAATATAGGTGTACTTTGACTGCATTTGGCTGAGAAAATACAGAGACACAGAAAAGCTAGGTATGAACAAAGAAAAGTTAGTCTTTTCATCGTCAGTCACTACTGCACATACACCGTGTGTGTATGTGTGTATACACTACACATATATTCTGTATTATCCAGAAACACCCATATAATGGAGATACCCTGCCTGAACTTCTGCAAATAGCTGATTAAGTGGTTCACAATGGTGCAATGTGCTATTTGCTCTTATCTTCAATTTTCCTGATGATTCACCTAGAATATGGCTATCTATCTAGAAACAGCTAAAATTAACAGAACAATTTAGAAGACCCACTTAGCTAAAGTTGCATAGTGCAGACGAAAAGAAGGGAGGAAGATGGGTGACTCAGGGGATTCTTAATGGAATTCTAAACCTTTCGTTTCCAGACTCCCTCAATTTATGGATGAGGTAGTGTTCTCTTGGATACTTCCAAAGTGCTTTTTTGGACAACTTATTACTGCAAATTAGGGGAGACAGATAGCAGGTGTGGTGTTTCAGGAGATAGTCAGGAACATAGGCCAAATTTCCCACTCGGGATTGCTGCTGTTTAGAAATGTGGTTGACAGGGACTCCCACCAGAGCCTCAAGGGCTGGTACAGTATTTGCTCTCCCTGGGAGGCCCTCTCCAGTGCTGATAAGCTCCTCCCCTAAATCAACCCCAAGGTCTGAAAGAGGTTCCTAAAAAGCCTTCGGTCTGAGGACATAATGATGCAGTGATTCCTCCCAGAGCAGCTTGCAGCCCCCCAGGAGGAAGTTGGGGGCTAGAATGACCCCCACAGTCACACATGATAATCTCCCAAGCTGGGAGCCAACCCAGGGCAGGGGTCATTTTCTGTGAGCTCCCCACCTCCAAAGACTTGTCAGGTTCAGATCCCAGCAAAGGAGTGACTAGTCACAAAAACTGGAATAGTTCAGACATTTAGAAATCTGAAACAGGGGTACTGCGTACTTTTCCTGAAGTAAATAATCATCATTTGTGCAAGGCTTTCACAAGAATCCAATCACCCTACATCGGTATCTCAGAGAAAAGTGGATGGTGGCTGGGCATTTGATGGAAGATGTTCACAATTTAGTCTTGTTATTATGGGGACAAATTCTCCCTTTAGTTCATGACCGTAAATCTGACATGTGCCTGGCAGCCAAAATGTGATCAAGAAAGAAGAGGTTCTGGAGAAGACTATGAAAAGCTACTGGCCCTATATAGGGTCCATAGCCAATATCTGGTGGCTAGTCTGTGGTCTGCATTGGACAGCAGGGCCAACACTCAGGAAGACAAGCTAGAAATGTTGTAGAGGGGAGCAAAAGCGAGCTACGCTGATCAATCACCACATCTCAGAACAACAACTTTTGGGGTGCCTGGGTGGCTCAGTTCTTAAGTGTCTGCCTTCAGCTCAGGTCATGATCTCAGGGTCCTGGGATCGAGCCCCACGTCAGACTCTCTGCTTGGTGGGAAGCCTGCTTCTCCTTCTCCTACTCCCCCTGCTTGTGTTCACTCTCTTGCTGTCTCTCTCTGTCAAATAAATAAATAAATCTTAAAAAAAAAAAAAAAGGACAGCTTTCTGAAGAAAATAACCACTGTCTATCTGTTTTATTGAACTCTAACCTGGATGGAACCTAGCAGGGAAGATAATTCTAGGGGAGAAAGCTAGATGATCTTTTTTTTTTTTTTTAAGATTTTATTTATTTATTTGACAGACAGAGATCACAAGTAGGCAGAGAGGCAGGCAGAGAGAGAGGAGGAAACAGGCTCCCCACAGAGCAGAGAGCCTGATGCGGGGCTCGATCCTAGAACCCTGGGATCATGACCTGAGCCGAAGGCAGAGGCTTTAACCCACTGAGCTACCCAGGCACCTCGAAGCCAGGTGATCTTAACTGAGTTAACAATAGCATGGTTTGGCGAGAAATCATAATCAAGTTAGATAAAGTTAGATATAATCAAGAAATTATAATCAAGTTATAATCAAGTTAGATAAAGAAATTATAATCAAGTTAGATAAAGACGGAAAATTAATCATTGGCTCCTGCAATGATAATCATGGCAAGAGAAAATTTGATAGACAAGAAATTTTTTGGTGTAAGTTTATGAGAGATCAGTTGAAAGGATTAAATATTTTGAGAAGTTTTACTGCAGAGAGAAGCAGAGAAATGCCTTATTAGCTGGGTGATAAGAGAGGCCAAGGGAAGTTTTTAAAATAAATATTGATTTTTTATTTGAGTATAGTTGACACAATGTTACATCAGATTCAGGTGTACAACATAGTGATTTGATAAGTCTATACCTTATGCTATTCTCGCCACAGGTGTAGCTGCCGTCTGCTACCACACAACATTATATCATACCATTAACTATATTCCTTGTGCTGTATCTTTCATCCCCGTGACTTACTCATTCCATAATGGGAACCTATGTCTCTCATTCTCCTTCAATCATTTTGCCCATTTCCTTCCTCCTCTCTGGCCACCATTAGTTTGTTCTCTGTGTTTATGGGTCTGTTCCTGCTTTTGTTTGTTTTGTTTTGTTTTATATTCTACATGTAAGTATGGTATTTATCTTTCTCTGCCTGCTCACTTCACTTAGCATGTTGCTCTCTAGATCCATCCATGTTGTTGCAAATGGCAAGATCCAATTCCTTTTTATGGCTGAGTAAAATTATGTGTGTGTGTGTGTGTGTGTGTGTGTGTGTGTGTGTATGGAGCATAGATATGCACATTATACTTATTATAAGTATAAGTATATACTATAAATAGACATATAAATAAAAATTTATTTATTTATTTATTTTTACCATTCCTTTATCCCTTCATCTACTGATAGACACTTAGGTTGCTTCCATAGCTTGGCTATTGTAAATAATGCTGTAGTAAATATAAGGTTGCATATACCTTTTTGAATTAACGTTTTTGTTTTCCTTGGGTAAATACCCAGTAGTGGAATTTGTGGATCATGTGGTATGTCCATTTTTAATATTTTGAGGAACCTTCATTATGTTTTCCACAGTGACTTCACCAAATTTGCTTTCCCACCAAAAGTGCTTGAGGGTTCTTTTTTCTTGATAGAAGGGAAGTTTTGTTATTTGCTTTGTTTTTTAAGTTGGAAGAATAAAAATGTGTTCAGATACTAATGGGAATGATCCAGTAGAGAGCGTGCAGTTGAAGCTGGAAAGTAAGGGGAATCCAGAGCGTCTCTTGCTTTGTCTCCCTCTCGGATTTCTTCCCCTTCAGTACCCACCCCTTTCCCCTGTGGTCCTCTGCTCTATTCCTTGAATTCCACGTATGAGTGAAATCATATGATGATTGTCTTTCTTGGCATGAGCACTGGGTGTTATACACAACTAATGAATTGTTGAACACAACAGCAAAAACTGATGATGTACCATATGCTGGTTAACTGAACATAATAGGAAAAATAAATAAAAATAAAACCTTTCAGTATCAGAATATGAAAAACAGAAAAAGAAAGAAAAGTAATGGGAGAATTTCTGGAGCAATGTGTTTGGATAGAAAAGAAGAGAGAGAATCCAGCACACTAGAGGCACTAGCTTTAGAAGGATGGAATCTCCGCCCTGCTAACTACTTCCATGGCCACCAACTGGCCCAAGCTGTCATCGTCTCTTCCCTGGATGACTGCAGTAGCTCCTAACTAGTCTCGCTGCTTCTGCCCTTTAACTTCCTATAAACTGTTCTCAGCACACCATTCAGAGTGATCTTTATAAAAAGTATGTCAGGGGGCGCCTGGGTGGCTCAGTGGTTAAAGCCTCTGCCTTGGGCTCAGGTCATGATCTCAGGGTCCTGGGATCGAGTCCCGCATCGGGCTCTCTGCTCAGCAGGGAGCCTGCCTCCTCCTGTCTCTCTCTGCCTACTTGTGATCTGTCTGTCAAATAAATAAAAAAAAGTCTTAAAAAAAAATTAAAAACAAAACAAAAAAAAAAAGTATGTCAGATGAGGTCATCCCAGTGCTCCAAACCCTCCAATGGACCTCACTTCACTAGGAAAAAAGTCAAAGTCCTTGCAATGATACACCAGGTGCTTGATGATCTGGTTCTTCATGTGTCTATAATCTTCTTTCTTCTCTCTATCTCTGTCTCTCTCTCTCTCTCTGTCTCTCTTCTCCCTCACTCTCTTCTTTCTAAACTTCTTGACTTTTCCTGGAACTCCCTGGAATCCCCCTGCCACATGACCTTTGCTCTATCTTTTGCCTCGAGTAGGACACTCTTGTCCCAGATATTTCCTCATTTGACTCCCTCTCTTGCTTCAAGTTTTTGTTCATATCTCAGATTCTCAATGAGGCCTGCCATGACCACTTAGCTAAAATTGTAACCTTAGTCCCATCCTCTCATCTCCCTAACAGTGTTCCATTTTTTCTTTTTTCCACATGTATTTATACCTTCTAAAGGCAAGATAATTGACTATTTTCTTATGTTTGTACTGTGTTGCCTCTCTCTCCCAGAAAGAATGTGAGCTCCAAGAGAGATAGCTCCATAAGTGTATCTCGGGCTCCTTAAAATCATGCCTGGAGCATAGTAGGTAGTCAATAAATATTTGTAGGATGAATTAATATATTTAGCTATCAGAAAAACTCTAGTAAGCTCTCTGAAGATTTATGAAAGAGAATCAGAAACTGCCTCTTTGGGCCAGGTAAAATATATTGTTCTCTGTAAATCTTGTCAAGGTGTGTCTGCTAAGCTGCAACAAATTAATTTGAAAGCTAAAGGCTGTGTGTGATATTTTTATCTACCCTTTTGCATTCAATGCAAAACACATTCATCAAATAAATATTTATAATAACCTTCACACGTGCTCAGCACTTACCGATTTATAATTGCATTTTGTTAAACTTCCCAACCTTGTGAGGTAGGTATTATGGTCTGCATTTGATTGATAAAGAATATGAAATTCCGAAGAGTCCAATGACTTGTTCAAATTCTTACAAAATTGTAAATGGTGGACCCAGAACTCAAGAACAGACTTTCTTACATCCATATAAGGAAGCACCTTTATATCCACCGGCTATAACTTCACTCTATGACATGGAGAAATAGCTCATGTAACAGCAAATTGGCTAACTTCATACTTGAAACTTGAGTTCAAATTGGTAGTTTGAGAGCCTTTGTATCAAATTTTAACTAAGTATCTTTATATCTATTTATCCATCTATGTATCTTTCTATCATTCATACATACACACATTTGTTGAATATTTGCACCAGGCATGATGTTAAATGCTATGCAAATATTATCTCATTCGTATCCCATCCAAACACTATAATCAAGATATTCCATTTTACAGACAGGAAAACTGAGGCACAGAGAGGTTAAATAACTTGCCCAGGCTGACATGAGAATGAGCCACAATGTAAACCTAGAAGTCTAACTGCACAGTGTTCCTAACCATCACAACATACATTTTCCTTCCGCAGTTAATGATAATAGGTTTGATAATCATAATCAGGTAGTATGTAGAGAGAAATAATTTCTGAACTGCTTTGCTTTATACCTGAAAAAAGATGGGTGTTTTTTTTTAAAGTGCCTTTGACTGGTGTTGTGCTCTGGGGCTAGTTGCTGACCAGTCCCATTTTCCTGGATGGAGCTGACACACAGTCTCTTCTGCAGTGAGGTTGGAAACACCACCCTGCCAGAGTTCCTCTTTCCTTTTGGAACCCTGCCTCTGATGTTTAGTTTTCAGACACCTGCCTCAGGGACTCCCCAGACTGGTCATTGTCACCCCAGTTCCTGGACACTGAGCACAGCATACCAACATTTGATGTTAAAAGATACATTATTTTAAATATGATTAAAATGTCTTCATTGGTTCAAACATTTTCTACTCTTTGCCATCCTCATACCTAATGACATTTTAATCTGAGCAGTTTGGAATGGGTGAGTGCAAAGAGAGATAAAATATCAAATTCAGATTGTAGATATAGATGTGTGAAGAGATAAGCATCTAGAAAAGTAATCCATGTGTTCATAAACTCACTTTTAACTATACTCCAGAAATCTCTTCTCACTCAGAACCTGACCAGAATTTTATAGTTCGAGATCTAAGCTTCTCTGGCCCTGGAAGAGGTAGGCAATATTTTTTACTCCTTCTCTTTGCTTGCCTGTTAATCACCACTGGAGGAAATAGAGAATGGAGAAAAACAATATTCTTATTTTTAAGAGATCAAAATAGTACATATAACAATGTCTCTGGGGCTTCTATCAATTTATGATACAGGCATTCTGCATTTATCTGGATTTATCAATAAAAGAAGAGCCAGAGAAGTTTCTTTCACCTAAATTAATGAAACTATAAGTAGATTGGATGAGACAAACCTAATAATTAATCTAAAATGCAAAATTAATTAATCTAAAAATTAATCTAAAAAATTAATCTAAAATGCAAACCCATTCCCTTAAGTGGTTACCAGAATAGTTTCTTTCTGAAGGTTGTCTGGCTTTTATTGGGCTACTCCACTAAATTTTCATTAGACTCATCTTGATTTTTTTTTTAACCGCCAGTCATCTGTCCACTAATTCGTTTAACAAACATTTTATTGAACATCACCTATATTCTAGAAATTGTGTTTCACATCAGGGACACAGAGATGAATTCAAACCAGTTCCAACCCTGAGGGACTTACGGCCTCATGAAAAAACAACCACCCTAACATAATTATACTATAATGTGATAACTAGAGGGATAGAGATAGTTATATACAAACCTGTGCCTTATAGGACTATTTAAATCAGACAATTTCTGCTGCATATGAAAGCAAATTAGAAATCAAAACTGTCAGACTACTGTGTGCAAAACTTTTTCAAGCTACACAATGTATAGAGCCATGCTATATTAATCTCAGTAACAGAAAAGAAAAAGAACCCATAATCTTACAACTTTAAAAAAAAAATCAGATCATTAGATATCAGGTGTGGAATTACTTCATTATCCTAGCCATAGTTTTAAAAATAGCACTTCACACAATATACTTTGTTATTTTTTTAATTCTTAATTACCAAGTTTTAATCAACTTCGTACCTCTGGTTCTTCTGAATCATAATAGATTTTTCTGTCTTCCTCTTTCTGACCGGCTATCTATTTTTAAGTTTGTATTTATATTTATTTTTTCAGAATATAGATTGGTTTCTGCCTGCCTGATTTTGAAGTGCTCAAATATTATTTTCATGAAATCTTTGCATTGTTACTGATTGGCAGACAAGTAGGCTCGTCAAACTGCAGAGTTAACAGGCTAATCTTGGTTCTCCTTCCTTTTAGTGACAGCACATCGGTGTTATTCAGCCAGAGGTGGGACGTCAAGGCACTGCTTAAACCCAGACTGATGAGTGCCTCTTCCACTCTCTGTGGGGGGAGTATGAGTTATATGCTTTCCCGGCAAGGAAAGTTCCTGTACTTCGCCTGTACTTCTCCATTTTGCATACAGAAAACTACTGAAGCAGGGGGAAGGAGAAGGAAATAACAGATCTTGGCAGGTTCTTGGCAAGGATGGGAACCTATGTAGAACTGGGAGGAGGGGGCAGTTCTCTTGATCTACTCATATGTGTTCACATGTGCATAGTCTGATGATGTGCTTTTCTAGACGAACTCAAGTAGAGACTTGAAATTTGCAGTGCTCCTCGGAGGAGAGGACGTGAGACAGGTATGGAAGGAGAGTGGAGGGGAAAGACAGAGAAGTGGCAGGCAGGGGCCCTGGAGCGAAAGACAGCCACAGGAAATGATCAAAACTGGGTTCCATAAGGCGTTTTATAGAATAAAGTTACCTTTAACACCCACATTGTAGTTTTTAACCGTACTGCCCACAGAAAGCAACCGTACTGCCCTACAGAAAGGAACATACCAGTAAAAGGATCTACGATGCACGTTAAGGTCATCTTGAGTCTCAAAAGAGAACAGCCACAGTCCTGGAAGCACAGGACTCAGGTTTCAGTGGAAAAAGAACATCAGGGCAGAGCCAAGATGGCCATGCCCTGGGAGGACCCTAGCCTTGCCTCGCCTCTTGAACACAGCTAGGTAACTATGAAATCATCCTGAGTACCCAAGAAATTGACATAAGGACTGATAGAACAAATTGCACAATTAGAGGGAGAAAAAAGTCCATTTCGAGGAAGGTAGGAAGAGCAGAGACATAGTTGGGAGGAGAAACAGATCACTAATATCATCCTCATTGGGCAAAAACTGAGAGCTTTTCCTCTCTTGTCAGGAACAAGAAAGGGATGTCCACTCTCACCACCATTATTAAACATAGTACTGGAAGTCTTAGCCTCAGCAGTGAGGCAACACAAAGAAATAAAAGGCAACCAGATCAGCAAGGAAGAAGTCAAACTTTCACTATTTCCAGATGACATGATACTCTATATCGGAAACCCAAAAGACTTCACCAAAAAATTGCTAGAACTGATATGAATTCAGGATACAAAATCAATGTTCAGAAATCTGTTGCATTTCAATACACCACTAATGAAGCAGCACAAAGAGAAATCAAGGAATCAGTCCCAATTAAAATTGCACCAAAAACAACAAGATACCTATGAATAAGCGTATCCAAAGAGGTAAAAGATCATACTCTGAAAACTATAAAATACTGATGAAAGAAATTGAAGATGACACAAAGCAATGGAAAAAACAAGCTCACGGATTGGAAAACTTTTTTTTTTTTTATTACGTTAGTTACCAAACAGTACTTCATTAGTTTTGATGCAGTGTTCCATGATTCATTGTTTGCTTGTAACACCCAGTGCTCATTGCAATACATGCCCTCCTAAATGCCCGTCACCAGGCTAACCCATGCCCTCACCCCCTCTGAAACTACTTCCTCTGTGAAACCCTCAGTTTGTTTCCTGGCATCCATAATCTCTCATGGTTTGTCTTCCCCTCTGATTTCCCACCCTTCATTTTCTCCTTCTCCTAATGTCTTTCATGTTATTCCTTATGTTCCACTTATAAGTGAAACCACATGTTACTTGTCTTTCTCTGCTTGACTTATTTCACTTAGCATAATCCCCTCCAGTCCCATCCATGTTGATGCAAATTGTGGGTATTCATCCTTTCTGATGGTTGAGTAATATTCCATTGTGTATATTGACCATATCTTCTTTATCCATTTGATTGTTGAAGGGCATATCAGCTCCTTCCACAGTTTGGCTAGTACAGACATTGCTGCTAAGAACATTGGAGTTCATGTGTCCCTTTTTTTTCACTACATTGGTATCTTTAGGATAAATATCCACTAGTACAATTGCTGGGTCATAGGGTAACTCTATTTTTAACTTTTTTTTTAGTAATTATTTTATTAACATATAATGTATTATTTGCCCCAGGGGTACAGGTCTGTGAATCATCAGGCTTACACATTTCACAGCACTCACCATAACACATACCCTCCCCAATGTCCATATATTTTTAGCTTTTTGAGGAACCTCCATAGTGTTTTCCAAAGTGGCTGTGCCAACTTGCATTCCAACCAATAGTGTAAGAAGGGTCCCCCTTTCTCCACATCCTCTCCAACATTTGTTGTTTCCTGCTGCATTAATTTTTGCCATTCTAACTGGTGTAAGGTGGTATCTCAACGTGGTTTTGATTTTAATTTTCCTGATGACTAAAGATGTTGAACATTTTTTCATGTATCTGTTAGCCATTCATGTGTTGGAAGAACAAATATTGTTAAAATGTCTCTACTACCCAAAGCAATCTACATACTTAGTGCAATTCCTATCAAAAGACCACCAGCATTTTTCACAGAGCTAGAACAAACAATGCTAAAATATGTATAGAACCACAAAAGACTCCAAATAGCCAAGCAATCTTGAAAAAGAAAAACAAAGCTGGAGACATCACAATTCTGGACTTCAAGTTTTATTACAAAGCTGTAGTGATCAAGATGGTGTGGTACTTGCACAAAAATAGACACATAGATCAATGGAACAGAATAGAAAATTCAGATAGGGACCCACAACTATATGGTCAACTAATCTTCAACAAAACAGAAAAGTATATCCAGTGGGAAAAAGATAAAAAATGGTGTTGGAAAACAAGGATAGCTATGTGTGAAAGAGTGAAACTGGACCACTTTCTTATACCATATACAAAAATCAAAATGGATGAAAGATCTAATTGTGAGAGAGGAAACCATCAAAATCCTAAAGAACACAAGCAGAAACCCCTATGACATCAGCCATAGCAAATTCCTACTAGATATGTTTCCTGAGGCAAGGAAAACAAAAGCAAAAATGAACTATTGGGACTTCATCAAGACAAAAAGCTTCTGCACTGTAAAGGAAACAATCAATAAAACTAAAAGGCAACCTACAGAATGGAGGAGATATTTGCAAATGACACATCTGATAAAGGGTTAGTATCCAAAATATATAAATAACTTATAAAACTCAACACCCCAAAAACAAATAATTTAGTTAAAAATGGGCAGAAGATATGAATAGACATTTGTCCAAAGAAGACATTCAGATGACCAACAGACACATGAAAAGATGCTCAGTGTCACTCATCTTCAGGGAATTACAAATCAAAACTATAGTGAGATATCACCTCATACCTGTCAGAACGGCTAAAATTAACAAGGAAACAAGTGTTGACGAGGATCCAGAGAAAGGGGAACAGTCTTATACGGTTGGTGGGAATGCAAACTGGTGCAGCCACTCCGGAAAATAGCATGGAGGCTCCTCAGAAAGTTAAAAAATAGAACTACCCAGCAATTGCACTACTACATATTTACCCAAAGGATACGAAAATATTGATTCAAGAGATACATGAACCCTGATGTTTATAGCTGCACTATCAACAATAACCAAATTACAGAAAGAACCCAAATGTCCATCGACTGATGAACAGATAAAAATTTGAGATATATGTATCTATATCTATATAGGTATAGATATATATACACATACACAATGGAATCTTACTCAGCCATAAAAGAATGAATTCTTGCATTTGCAACAATGTGGATGGATCAAATGGTGTATCAGATCACATGGTTCTACCTGTAAACCACACTTGTAGTGAGAGATACTTACTGATAAATCAGACAGCTCAGCTGGTTTGAGTCTCTGCTAATGAAACCATGTATGAGCTTACCTTTCACACCAGGTGTTTCCCCTTGTGCAGAGGAGAATTCTATGTCAAGGTCGGGGCCACTCCCAAGTGAACGATACAGAGCAATGCAAAATCCTACTATGTTCCAAGCCCTGGCAAATGTTGCTCCTTCTGCCTGAACTCAGTCCCTGCCTCCCCACCCCAGACGAAGTGTACTGTCACCCAGCTGGTAAGACTCAGCAGAGAAGTTAACTCTCCGTAAATCTTGGCATGCTCCCCACTCTGGAGAGAATGTCTTTTCCCTCACTCTACCCGCTATCCCACTGTGCTCTACTTGGACTTGAGTCACTGCTCATGAAGCCCTGTAGAAAAGGTCATCCACAGTAAATGTATAATGCTGGGGTAGCTAGTAAGGACTTTTAAAGGGAAAAATCCTTCTAACATTCAACTAATTAGCATTCTGTAATACTTGATACTTGATACTTGGACTATTATGCTTGTATCACATGCCAGACTCTGTGTATGAGGCAGTGAATCATTCCACGTCCAGCGACCCCGTCTTCTCATCTTATCCCTGAACCCCAGGTACTTCCGTAACAGAAGTCTATTTATAAATGTGTGTTACAAAAATAAATAAATAGGTGGATGAACAGATGGTTGGATGAAAAGATAGATAAATCTCTTGCCCCCTAACACCTGCAGTTTCCCCAGCAAAGGCAAGGCTTCTTGCAGTTGCTGTATTTTGCTTTAAAAAAAAAAAAAAAGTGGATGGAGATGAAAATATTTATTTGTGAACTAAAGTAAAACTGCAAAGGAACTTCTTAGGACCAGTCTTGCCCACAATCATAAAATACATCTTATATAAACCTCTCATAAAGGAGAATAAAAAAGAGATTATGAATGGATTAGTGACAACCTATCATCGCAAGAAAGTAAAACCAAAAGTCTAGAAGTTAAGTTAGATCAGTTTTGTGGTGGAAAAAGTACTTCCATTTAGAAGATGTATTTGTGTGGGAAATATATTTATTTCCTATATAAAATTTTTATATAAAGTTATATATATATATATATGAACTAAGAACAGGACATGCCCTGTAATACATGGGGATCCAGTGCAAAATGAAAATGCAGAGCCCAAATTCAAAAATTATTCAGAATTTTAAGAGAGTGACAGTAGAGCATTAAACTCATCTCAGAGTCCTTTGAAATGTAGGTCCCATGTGACTGTATGGTTGGCATACCAGGAATTCAGCCCTATAATTATTCCTTTTTTTACAGTCTTTAGATATAATGCATTTTTGTTTGTTTACAATTATATATGGTTGTCTATCATGCTGTCTTCAACTGGAGGATATAAAATGTCATGGATTATATTATATGGACATATTCCACTTTGTGGCTGTTTTATATTCTATTTATATCCTCCAATACTAATGCTTTTGTGTTCTACTCATCAAGATTGTTTACATAGGGTCCTGGTGTGGCATGTAGTAAACTCTTGATAAATGTTTAAAACAAAAAAATTATCAGGGCACCTGAGTGGCTCAGTGGGTTAAAGCCTCTGCCTTTGGCTAAGGTCGTGGTCCCAGGGTCCTGGGATAGAGCCCCACATTGGGCTCTCTGCTCAGTGGGGACTTGTTTCCCCCCTCTCTCTCTCTGCCTGCCTCTCTGCCTACTTGTGATCTCTGTCTGTCAAATAAATAAAATCTTAAAAAAAATTATTCTCTTTCATCTTAATAAAAGTTTCATCAGCATCCGTGGATATTGGCAAATAGCGATATTAGTGAATGATAAATTTACCATACAATATGCATTTATATGAATAAACTTTCGAATACATACAGTAGTATTTGGGAGCTATATTCTAAAACCTTCCTTCAATTAAGACAAAGGTTAAATATTGCATTTTATGAGAAGGTCTAATGATGTCAATTATATCTTCGTTCTACCTTTCAAGGCATATGTACAAAGGAATGAAAAATGACATTTTCTGCTCTTTGGAAGGTGCTTTTGAAGTCAGGAATGTTAACTGCAGATGTTTTGCTTTGGCCCCACTCAGAACACTGACTCCTCTGTCCAGTGGTAGCCAGTGAATGCTAGGAGTTTTCTGTGTGTCATTTGGGTACCAGATTCTGTGTCTGGTATTTCTTTCATCAGTTCTATTGTTCTACCTAATGTGTGACTTAATCTGACATAGTCTGAGTCCTGTCAGAACAGCTCTAGGGCTGCCTGGGTGGCTCAGTCGGTTAAGCCTCTGCCTTCAGCTCAGGTCATGATCTCAGGGTCCTGGGATTGAGCCCCACATCAGGCTCTCTGCTAGGCAGGGAGCCTGCTTCCTCCTCTCTCTCTCTCTACTTGTGATCTCTCTCTCTGTCAAATAAATAAAATCTTAAAAAAAAAAAAAAAGAACAGCTCTAAAACATCAGCTGTATTTTTGTAGCATTTCTTACATACCAGAAACTTGTTTTAATCTGCTGCTTTAATTCAGCTATTATCACAACCTATCTGACACTCACTGACTAATTTTTCTCGATGCCTATGATATACCAGGTATGATATTAGACACCTGTACCTCCGTTATCTAAATGCCAGAAATAACTGGGACAGATAAAGTAGAATCTTCTTATAAAGAACTTAGAATATTTGAATGTTTTATTAAAACTCTGAAAAAAAGGGGTTATCTAAATTAAACATATATTAAGGTTATTGGAAATCTAGAAATCCCATGTAAACTCTTCTTCATGTGGCCTTGGAAGATGAGAGATGTAAGGTCTAAGATACAGATTTTCCTCATTAGCTCTTAGGAAAACCTGCAATGGTATGTTTTTGTGGCCTCTGGGCCTAAATGTTTTCCTATCATTTACATTTCTCTTTTCATCTGATTAGCAGGTGAAACTGGCATAAAGCCCTTGAATAAGTATTTCTTACATAAGTGGGACTGATTTATTAGACTTCGTAAAATCAGATCTCCTAAGGACTCTCAAAGCAAAATTTTCAGAAGCATCATCACTGATGTTGATTATGCCTTTTCACCCTAGAATCCATAGCACATAAGAACTGTGGTTTAATTTTCTTTAAATTCTACCTGTTTATTTATAAGCTGTTTGGAATAAACCAACACAGACTAAGAATAAACAATGGCAGAACGTATCTACTTTTCTTCCCGGTTGACTTCCAAAGGTTAATTCAAGGTAGCAAGCGACACATTTTGGGTTCCCAAAGAGGCATGCTGGAAGGTTTGCTTCCCAAGGAGGCATGCTGGTGGACACTAGATAAAGAGTCAATGGACTACCTGATTTCTTGAGTGGCAGCGCCTTCTAAAGAGAAAAGCATCACTGCTTCCTGGTGGTGTCAGGGGGGATGACGAGCTGGTAGGATGAGCGGAATACAGATGTGTGGTCAGAGAGATCTAGAAGAAACAGCACATTTGGACTTTGGAAATATCTTTGAGTAGGTTCTACACATGTGTTTATAACCTGAGCCACATTAAAATATGCTGAAAGTAAGGGAATCTCACTTAGAGACCGAAAAGATGGGGTAGAGATAAATAGAGAAGAATAAAAATTCTAGACCAGGTCTTAACTGAGTGAGGTTACATGGCATTATCTCTAAATTTATAGATATTTCAGCTAGGAATCTTTGACTCTGAAAGACAGAAGGCTCAATTCAGACAGGCTCAACTACAGTGGAGGTTATTGTGTCTCTTAACAGGAAGTCCAAAGGCATACTGGGCTTTAGGATGGATTATGTAAGCAACTTCTGCTCTACTTGTCTGTAGTTTTCTTTCCTTTTCTGCTCTTCTAGGTATCAGATTCATACTTGGGCTGAGAATAAGATGATGGCAGCTGCTCTGAGTCTTCTATTTATATATAACAACTTCCCCACAAAGGGAGAAAGGATCATTTCTTGAAAATCTTTGGAAATGGGATAAAAGAACAGTTCTAGAAGCCTCTTCTTCAATTTCATTGGACTGTATTGGGTCACATGCTCACTCATGAACCCATCATTGGAAAAGTGGATGGTATTCTTTCCCTTTAGACTAACAAGGTGTATTTCTTTCTTTCTTTTTTCATGAAATATATTTTATCTTTCTGGAAAACATTCCAATATACATCAGCTATTGCAAAGTTTACTCCACAATCTCTTCTGTAGCATTTTATTAATTACCTTAGTTTCTAGCAGCTGTTCTGGTAAAGAAAATATAAGATGGTATTTAGTCAATTTTCCTTGAAATTAACTAGCCTAGGGACGCCTGGGTGGCTCAGTTGGTTAAGCGGCTGCCTTCGGCTCAGGTCATGATCCCAGCGTCCTGGGATCGAGTCCCACATCGGGCTCCTTGCTCAGCGGGGAGCCTGCTTCTCCCTCTGCCTCTGCCTACCACTCTGTCTGCCTGTGCTCATGCTCTCTCTCTCTCTAACTAATGAATAAATAAAATCTTAAAAAAAAAAAAAAAAAAAAAAAAGAAATTAACTAGCCTAATAGGGCCCATTTCTAAATCTGGTGTTTGGTTAACTTGAGATCTCGTTGGGCCTGCATGAGAACTCTATCAGCTGTCTAACACTGGGCTGTTTTTCCCCTATAAAGTTATATTTAAGAATATTTGAGTAGCATATTTTGTAGTGAAGTTTTCTATTGTAAGAGGGGAAAAAAATAAGGGTTTCCTTAGAAATAAAGATTTCCTTCTCCTATAATGCATGCCATTTTTTATTATGGAAATTATATTACTCCCTTTAGGAAACTGTAAATATGGAAAAGTATAAAGAAATAAATAAAACTTACATACAATTTCTCACCATCATTAGCATTCTGAAAGCTTTTGCTACTCTGTTTTCTGTGTATATTTGTTTAACACATATTCTATTTGTTGTTAATGACATAAACCCCCTTTCAAACTGATTGAGACAAAAATGAGAATTTATATAAAGTACACCAGTGATACTCCGGGGAAGCACAAGGACAGCAGAACCATAGATGGGACTAGTACCGGAAACCAGAAAACAAGTGGGAACTTAGGGAGTAAAGGCTCCATCCTTCCCTCTTTCTATACCATGGCTTTCTTTGCTTTGGCATGCAGATCTTCAAAGCTGGCCACCTCCTCGGTCCCAACAGTGCACTTTATTCTTTCTCACACTTATGAAGAACAAGCCCATGCTCCCAGGGAGTCCATCAGTTTTCCCAGGCTTGTGCACAGTCCACCCTGAGTCCAATCAGCTGTGGCAAGGGAGCACTCACAGAGGATAACATGGCAGCTAAGGCCCCATGTGTGTAAGTAGTGGGTCATTTCTCAGAGAAAGAGGACCATTGGCATTTGAACAGATGCCGTTAGAACGAGGTAGCATAGTCATAGGTTCTGAGGATTAGGGGATGGAGTTCATTATTCTGCCTACCACAGACACGAAATGGAGGAAACTTGGTTAGAATGATTTGTTTTAATTAATGGAATTGACATTTCAAACATTTCCTCAAAATGAGAAAAAAGAGATAAGTCTGGAACCACTTGTTTTCAAGAAGCGAAACAAAAGAACACACAACTGACAATAGTTTTGGCCAGCATTAACCATCGACTCTGTTAGAGCAGAATTAACTGATACCCCGGTTTAAAGATTGCTTTGCTTACTTATGATTGTTTAGTTCCTTATTTACACTTATTTGTTTACTATCTGTTTCACCCTTGGTTTGTAAACAATACGGAAGGGGGTGGGAGGCAGCTGTGTCTCTTTTTTTTTCCACAGCTGGATTTCCTGTACCTAGCATCTGTAGTAGGCACTAAATAAATATGAACTGACTGAGTTAAAAGCCTTACTGGACAATCTGACATTTCCACACTTACCAGTTTTACTGGTAATGACACCAAAAATCTTCCACAATCACCTCCAACTCAAAGGGCCAGGACTTCCAAGCCATATGGTTCAAACTCCCCAGTCATTCCTTTGGTCAGCATGTGCTGTTCTGGATTGGTCCTGGGCTCTCTTAAGCACCTATAGAAATGCCAGGGTGGGGTTTATCTTGATGTCTGATGGCTTGATTTTCTCACCGAGTCCAAATCCCTGATTTCAAGGTCCTGGATTAGATAGAGTCTTTTCTTCTGAAACTATCCAACAGCTTAACTCCAATATAGACAAGATATTTTTATTTATTTTTTATTTTTTAAGATTATTTATTTATTTATTTGAAGAGAGAGAGAGAGAGATCACAAGTCGGCAGAGAGGAAGGCAGAGAGAGAAGGGGGAGCAGGCTCCCCACTGAGCGGAGAACCCGTCCTGATCCCAGGACACTGAGATCATGACCTGAGCCGAAGGCAGAGGCTTAACCCACTGAGCCACCCAGGTGCCCCTAGACAAGATATTTTTAACAGCCTTATTCAGGTGTACTTGATATGCGAAATACACACACACACACACACACACACACCCCTACACTTCTTTAAAGTATACAATTTGATGAGTTTTGACACATGTATATACCCTTGATTAGATAATAAACATATCCATCACCTCCAAAAGTTTCCTCCTGCCCTTTTGGTTTTTTCTTGTTTTTTTTACTTGCCATGTTGTGGTAAGGACACTTAACTTGAGATCTACCCAGTTAACATTTCTGAATGCATAGTATTATGAACTACAGGCACAACGTTGTACAACAGATTTAATAGTAGCTTCTCAAAGAGTAATGCTTTCCTTCTTTCCGAATTTATAAATTGACCCACTAACTGTGAGGTGCCCCTGGTGGTATTTCTGGAGCAGCCAGTTGTCCCCGGGTCCTCCTTTCTTTCCTCTTTGGGTGAAGTCATCCTTGCAGGACGGAGGTAACCCTGACTCCAGCATGGCTCTGGGGAGCAATGTTTAATCAACAGTAGCCATTACCTCATATTAAATCCCAGCCACAATGCCACGTGCAATCTGGCCATGGCCCTCACAATTCAAATTGTCGTGGACTTGGATTATGTAATTCTGAGCTACATATTTCCTTTAGACATGAAGTGGGCTCTTCTGAGTCACTGAGATCAGGGAGATTTCTAAGGGTTGTTTTTCTGTTTGGAATGATAGATTGGTGTTGATCTGCCCAGGTTTTTTTTGTGCTTATCAGGAAAAAATAGACGATGAACTGAGGCCAGGAGTAATCTGTGATGATCAAAAATAATAAAGGTAAGTGAATCCTTGGTGATTTAACCCTTGATTATATAAAAATTTTAAGAGTTTACATGGAGCACTGGGTGTTGTACATAAGCAATGAATCTTGGAACACTGCATCAAAAACTAATGATGTATTTTATGGTGCCTAACATAACACAATAAAAATTAAAATAAAAAATAAAATAAAAAAGAATTTAAGTAGTTTAAAATATTAAATACACAAAGTTCATTTAATTTTGCTCAATAGAAGGCCACTCCATTCAGAATCCTGTGACAAGACAGTCTGTAAGTGGCGCCTGTGTGGCTCAGTCATTAAGCATCTGCCTTCAGCTCAGGTCATGATCCCAGGGTCCTGGGATCGAGCCCCACATTGGGCTCCCTGATCTGTGGGAAGCCTGCTTCTCCCTCTCCCACTCCCCCTGTTGTGTTCCTTCTCTTGCTGTGTGTGTCTCTCTCTGTCAAATAAATAAAATCAGAGAGAGAGAGAGAATCCTTGTTCTTTGACTAGTTTCCTATCAGCTCTCATTGCTTTTATCAAAACATATTATATCTTTATATAAAAATAATCCTTCCTGGTATATTAAATGCTTTGCTCCAATGTGCTATTTGACTTTTAATTTCTATTATATTTTAATATATTTTTTATATAATATATATATAAAATATAATATATTTTAATTTCTATTATATATATTCTATATATTATATTATATTTTTTTCTTTTTTACATCCCATGAGAATTGTTTATTACAAAGGTGAACCCCGATCTTCATGATGGGCTTATTGGTGGGCTTTCTGGTAGCAAGCACCAGTACCAGGACTGCCAAACTCTTCAGATTCACAGGGTGGGAGTTCAGCTATCAGCACGGGCAGGTTGTACTGGAGGTGGGCGAGTGCTTGCTTGCACTCGCCCACCTCCAGTAGCAGAAGCAGAGTGGCAGGCAGAGAGAGAGAAGCAGGCTCCCCACCAAGCAAGGAGCCCAATGTAGGACTCGATCCCAGGACTCTGGGATCATGACCTGAGCCGAAGGCAGCTGCTTAATGGACTGAGTCACCCAGGTGTCCCAAGGATTCTCTTAATAAAAGAAAAAACACAGCTGGTTGATAAAAATACAGAAAAGTGTTCTACCTTGTGGTCATCAGTGAAAATTTTTAAGGCCCAAGATACCATTTTAACTTCTTTAGTTATTCACTTATTCAATAGGTAATTCACTCAACCAGCCTTTTTTTAAAACAGGAAGAGGCAAGGCGCTATGGATTTTGTAATCAGAGACCCAGACTGCTTCTGTCAATGAAATTTCAGCCACTTGGAGAAAGACTCAGAGAAGAGGCACACACACACTAAGATAAAAGGAGTAGTAAATATACCTGGTATAGGAAATAGTTTCAGAAATATTTCACCTCATTACTAATATGGCTACTGATGAGAATTTGGTATAAATGGGTCTCCTTATCCTGCAAATAAGAGTAAAATCACTATCACATTTTTTTGGACAGAAATTTGTCAAATTATTTTAAGAACTGTAATTCATGAACTCTAAATTCATACCCTTTGATCCTACCATTATTTTTCTGGGCATCTAGTCAAAAGAAAGGGTTTTATGTTCTGAAAAAAAAACTCATGGGGTGCCTGGGTAGCTCAGTCATTAAGCATCCGACTCTTGATTTTGGCTGAACTCATGATCTCAGGGTCATGAGATGGAGCTCTGGATGGGCCTCCAAGCTGGACATGGGATTCTCTCTTTCCCTCTCCGTCCGCCCCTCCCCCCAAGCTCATGATCTCTCTCTCTCTCTCTCAAAAAAAAAAAAAAAAAGAAAAGAAAAGAAAAAGGAAAAAGAAAGAAATTTATATGTATGTATATTTCACAAAGATTTCCATAACACCATTACCAATCAGTATAAGAGCAAACGACTGAGAGAACTTTAAATGGCCAAATTATAGAAAATTATGATTCCTCCACTTAATGAAATATAGCCATTAAAAATAAGTTTCATGAAAAGTATGATACAGGGTGCCTGGGTGGTTCAGTCAGTTAAGTGTCTGCCTTCAGCTCAGGTCATGATCACAGAGTCCCACCCAGGATTGAGTCCCATGTCTGGCTCCCTGCTCAGCAGGGTGTCTGCTTCTCTCTCTGCCCCTCACCCTGCTCATGCTCTCTTTTTCTCTCTCCTCCTCAAATAAATAAATAAAATCTTTAGAAAAAAGAGAAAAGTATGATTAAAGCAAATATTTGAAATCTGAAATTGTATACATACAAAAAATTAAATTTATTTAAAAGCTGTAATAAACTTAAATAAATAATAAATAAAATTATAAATAAATTTAATAAATAATACATAAATTTATGATATCTAAAAAATCCCTGAATAAAAATATTAGCAGAAGTTATGTTTGAAAATAGCAGTCATAGTAATGTTATTGTTTCTAATGAGTCACTTTATTCAAAACTGTAAGACTGTTACCCACCTTGTCCCATCCATTCTGGGTTTTGTCCTGTGACTTGCTTTGGCCAGTGGAATGTGCATGCACTCTGTCCCCGGGGAAGCTTTCAGTGTAGTTTCATGGGACTAGCACATCTCAAAATAAGGACTCCTCCAGCCCAGATCTTGGAATAAAACATAAATCACCCCCACAAACCCCCTGTAATGTGACAGGGAAATGAAGATGTTATTTTAAGTTGCTAGAGTTTTAGAACTGTTTATTTCTCCAGCAAAGGCTAATTAATACAGAAACTTTGTTTCACTTTTTAGAATACTGTGTTTTCAGAAATTTCTCAGTAATCATTTAATGACTTTCAAAGTTTCAGATAAAAACAAGTTTCTCCACCTGAAAACTAACAATGGCCCTGGAGTAAAATGAAAATAGTTATTTCTACACAGGATGGAGGATCATGCCCGAGTATCATGGGAAATTATTATTATTTGTTCTGAGGATTAAAAAAAATAATAATAAACCCTCAGCTCAATAATGTTTTTTCACTCTTAAACTTAGTTTATTTTTTATTTTCTTATTGAAAGTGAGGGGAAAGCTGTTGGGGTCTGACAGCTGTTGTCCCCAGCTGTCCCCCAGCTGTTGGGGACTGAACAGCTAATGAAGATCCAGATACAGGAACAAATTATATCCTTCTACAGTGTGTTCTTTCCCTTCCTAGCTCATTCTTATTCTTTCCAATTAATGTTCCCCTTATTACCTCAGAATAATGGGAGTCAGCTCTGCCACCATTACGCTGGCAATGAGTGCAGTGGCTTTGCCTGTTGGCAGGGGTGACAACAAAGGACCTCTAATATTTGAAGTGCAGAATGAGACTTTAATAAATAGTAGCAAATAATACTCAAAATATTCATTAGAGACAGTATTTTTCTTGTTCCAGAAATGAGAATAAGAACCAGTGTGTAAACTCACTGTTGCCAATACCATATCTGAAATGGCATACAGGGTATTTTATCATAGAGGAAATAAAGAGATTTCCTTTAATGAGGGATTGTCAAGACTACACAGGGGAGAGAAATGTCGACCACAAGCTGTGTCTAGAGAGTGATCGGATCACTAAGGCAGGTAGCACAAGCTATCTTGAAAGGACAGATTTATGTTATCCAAAGCCTCAACGAGAACAACTTCATAAGTAAAATTTATCATGCCTCAGTGAATTAAATTTTTTTGATTTTGCACGCAGCAATGTCATTTGAGATAGTTATTAATAATTGTTCAAGATTTGCTTTCAATTATGTGCTGTTCCATATACTTCTTCATGATTGCCCTCATGGCTCATTATATAAATCCTTCTAGATTAGTAACACCCATTACTCTTAACGCACTATGAATATTCCTTTCAAACGATTATTATCATTTTTAGTTATATATCTGTAAAATAAATTATTTAATATTCATTTCATCCACTAAACTCACTGCCATATTCTCAGTGGCCAGTATCTGGGAAGCACTGACTAAATATTTGTTGGTTAGTCAATCGGGTGATTGATGGCATGAGTTAGAATGTTAGATTACATGACTATAGAAGTTGTGCTTTTATGATTCCCATATTTCTGCAGACAAGGATTTCTATGCAGTTTAGAAGATCTGATGGACTTCCCCCTGCTCTCCCACAGTGAGAAATATATGTAAATAAAGTCAAAGCACAGAGAAGTTACTTTTCTGTAGATCACACCATGGTTCTTAAGAGCACCTGGACCTGGACTAGACCCACACTGCTTGCTTAACACATGTTTTGGAGATAATTGAAAAGATAATTGAAAATATACGTATTGATCTCTGCCCCTGGTTCCTGGCACAGAGATCCTAAAACCCTGGTAAATTCCTAAGTATTTAGGAGCACTAGGAGCATCTTTGGTTCTATGAGGAAATTCTGGATGGGTTTCTGGATGGCTCCTGGATTGGGACTGGTCACCATGAGTAGAAGCTTGGAATTTTTAGCTACCCTCCCATACATTCTCCAGAGAGGAAAGAGAGAGTGGAAGTGGAGTTCATAGTTGATTATGCTTATGTAAGGAAGCCGCTATAAAATATCAATAATATGGGGTTCAGAGAGCTTGCAAGTTGTTGAACACCCCCTAGCTCCACAGAAACAGAAGCTCCTACACTCAGGACCCACCCTGACCTTGCCCTATTTATCTCTTCATCTGAATGTTCATCCATATCCTTTACTATATCCTTTAATTTACAGGTACGTGTAAGTGTTGCCCTCTGTTCTGTGAGCCATTGTAGCAAACTCAGGGAACCCAAGGAGGGGGTCGTTGGAACCTCTGATCTACAGCTGGTTGATCAGAAGCACAGGTGATGACCAGGGCTTAGGGCTGGCATCTGAAATGGATGGTGAGGGTGGGGAGCAGTCTTGTGGCACTGAGCTCTTAACCCCTGGAATGTGATGGTATCTCCAGGTGGATGGCAGTGTGGGGAAAACAGAACCCCATGTTTGGTGACCAGAAGTGTCAGAAGCCAAGTGTGTGTGAGTAGTAGAGGAGACACACAGGAGACACATGGGTGGGAAAACGGAGTCTTTCTAATCCAGTGACCATGGACAAGTCACTTAAACTCTCTGTGTCCCAGGTTTCTCATTTGTAAATTGGGGATAATAAAAGTACTTACCTTATGGGGTGGTTTGAGGATTTCAAGTCCTCAGAAGAGTGTCTGATACATAGTAAGTGCTATGTAAGTGTGAATTATTAAATAATTGAAAACAATCTAGACTGATTCCTAGCATCATGAGTCCAACTATCTATTTAAACATTTCCTTGGCATTTTTTATGTGAGGTATGAATCTAGGCTTTGAGGATGCAAAACAATGTAGCCAGTCCTTGCTCTTGAAGAACATGCAGTCTGGGAAGGACAAATAAGCCAAAGAACAGATATCCCAGTGAAATCATGGCAAATGATTCTGCTGAATTAAAATCACAAGTGCTCCTGGAGTATGAAGGGCAAAATACCCAACCCTGCTTGAGGTGAAATGAGGAATACTTAACAGAGGAGTTGCCGCATCAGTTGGGCCGTGAAGGATGAGTAGGAGTTGGATAGATACAGCAGGTCCACCTTCATGACACCCTCTGTTCTCTGAAAACAGAATCTTATTTTTTTTAGAACCCCACAGAGATTTCCTGATCCTCAGGCAAGTAGGTCCCTACCCTAGTCCTATGAGGGTATATCGAAATTAATTTAAGCCAGGCCTGGTAACATCTATCCTCTTCACCAGGAATTGGTTCAGTCTGTCAAATTAGATGTAAGGAAAGGCTGGCTGGAGAAGGTGTCCTTCCTGAATTAAGCAGACAAAGCCTTATGATTAGAAGGCCACTGTTTGCTTTTCCCTTCCTCCATCTGCTGGTACACAGATGTTCTGCCTGGGAGAAATCAGCAGAGGTAAGAGCCACCGTGCCTTAGAAGAGAGAACAGGGAGATGGAAGGAAGCCAGTTTCCCTGACACTGTTGTTCGGTCACCACAGCTTCCCTGAACTTCTTACCTTTAGCCTTGTTACGGGAGAATAAAAACACCCCAATTTCTTTAAACCATAGGGATCATGTTTCCGCTTACTGAACAGCTGGAAGCATTCCCAGCTGACACAAAGAGGCAAAGCGGGGATGTATTTAAACAGAGCAGAGTCTGGGCAAGAGTCTGTTTTGCCTACAGATAGATCACAAGCTCAGCAAAGCAGGAGTGAGTGTGGGTAATAGAAGGAAGAGAGAAGAGATGTGGGGCTAGACATCTAAGTCCCTAATGCTATAGGTTTGAATTTGGATTTGTATATTATAGATAATAGAAAGCAACAGAGCATTTTAGCCAGTTAAATGATGTGATTGATATTGCTTATATAGGAAAATAACCCAGTAACTTGTGTACAGTGCACTGGAAACCAGTTAGTAAATGGGAGTGCAGTTTAAGAAAGAGGATAAATCGAAATAGCAATATGGGATGAAGAAGAAAGGAGAGCCCCAAGAGGCCTGCCAGAGGATCATATTTTGGCACCAGGAGGCTTCCATATTGTATTGTATTGGTCCCTCGGAAGCTGAGAAATTAATGGAAGGAGTTGATACATGAACTTGGCCCCTGGAGTAGGATGCCTGAATCACAGCTCCTCTGCTTGGCACCTCTGTAGGCTTCCACATGACCCCCAACCTCACAAAGCCAGTGTTCTCACCTGTAAAGTGTGCTCCATAATACAATTATTTTTATTTACTTAATACGGAGTTATGTGCCACTTACCACATGCCAGGAAGTTTCTAAGTGCTTTACAAATATTGCAAAATTTAATCCTCATAACAAACATATAAGTACTACTAATATCTCTATTTGTAGTATTGGTCTTCTTATTGTGTCTGACCCATAGAAAACCCTCAATAGGCACTTTCTTCAGCTGCTCCTTTTCTTTCTGTTGAAATTATTACAGTGAATTTTCTCTTTTTATTTCTTACCGTTTGCGTGTGTACATAGTAAGTAGCAGTACAGAAATATCCCATTTCTTCTCCCTGCCCCCGTCCCTCTCTGAGAGGGAATGGTCAGGCTTATTACAATATTAATTATGTGCAGTAAATTTTACCCTTTGGTTAGGAGAAGAGTAAATGAAACAAGATGGGATTGGGAGGGAGACAAACCATAAGTGACTCTTAATCTCACAAAAACTGAGGGTTGATGGGGGGAGGGGGGTTGGGGGGGTGGAGTTATGGACATTGGGGAGGGTATGTGCTATGGTGAGTGCTGTGAAGTGTGTAAACCTGGCGATTAACAGACTTGTACCCCTGGGGATAAAAATATATGTTTATAAAAAATTTAAAAAATTTAAAAAAAATTTTACCCTTTAAATGATTGATGAGTTTTGACAAATGCTTGCCGACAATTGCCACTACCAGTTTGGAATACTTCCGTCACCTATTTCTATCACCCAAAAAGCTTCTGGGTCTTTTGCAAATCAATGCTCTCCTCCATCCCAGAGCCCCTAACAAACCATGGATCTGATTTCTCACCCTCTTTTAGTTTGTCTTCTTCCCAAATGTGATATACATGGAATCATATAGCAAGAACTATTGTGTTCTGACATTTTTCTCTCGGCAGGACACTCTTGAGCTGCTGTTGTGTGTATCTGAGTTCATCCTTAGTATGGCTGAGTATTGTTTAATGTATAAAGGTACAAGTCCTTTATCAAATAAATAATCTTCAAATATTTTCCCCCAGCCCATGGCTTCTTTTGCACTTTCCCAGAATATCTTTTGAAGAGCAATAGTTTTTAATTTGGTAGTTTGTGTTTCTTTTATCTTAGTCTACAGCTCTAGGTCACAAAGATTTTTCTCCTGTGTTGTCTTCCAGAAGATTTGTGGCTTTATGACATACATCCAGGATTGTGATCATGTTTGAGCTGTATTTTGTATGTGGTAATAGACGTGGGTTAAGTCATTAATTTGCCTATGGATATCAAGTCATTTGTTCAGTAAGACTACTCTTTCTGCTACTGAATTACCTTGGTACCTTGTTGAAAGTCAATGTCTATACATGTTTCAGTTTATTTCTGAATGCTATTCAGTTTCATAAAACTATGTTTTTCCATTCTGTCTTAATTACTACAGCTTATAGTAAGTTTTGAAGTTAGGTAGTGAGAGAGTCCCTGACTTTATCTTTTTCAAAAACTTTGGCTACTTTAGGTCTTTTGATTTTCCACGAACACCTTAAAAAGAGCTTGTCAATTTCTTGAAAAGGAGCTACTGGGATTTTGATTGAGATTGCAATGACATATAAAAATCTATAGGTCAGTTAAGGGAGGATTGACAACAATTTTCAGTTATCTGACATGTGAAATGACGTATTTCTCCAATATTTAGAACTTACTTAATTTCTTTCAGTAATGTTTGCCTTATTAATACTTTATATCTTACACATATTTTGTTAAATATCTTCCTAAAGATTTCCTGGTGTAATGCTATTATACATGGCATAGAGTTTTATATTTTAATTTCCAGTTACTTGTTGCTACTATATAGAAGAACAATTGATTTTTTTAAAGAAGATTTTCTTTCTTTATTTGACAGAGAGATCAAGTAGGCAGAGAGGCAGGCAGAGAGAGAGGGGGAATCAAACAGGCTCCCTGCAGAGCAGAGTGCCCGATGTGGGGGCTCAATCCCAGGACCCTGAGACCATGACCTGAAGGCAGAGGCTTAACCCACTGAGCCACCCAGGCACCTCTTCACATGTTTCTTGTATATATTTTTTAAAAGATTTCATGTATTTATTTAGAAAGTGCGCATGTACAAGCAGGGAGGGGAAGGGCAGAGGGAGAGAGCATCTCAAATAGACTTCAGGCTGAGCATGGAGCCCCATGTGGGACTCTATCTCACGACCCTGAGATCATGACTGGAGCTGAAATCAAGAGTTGGATGAGCCATGAGCCATCCAGGCGCCCTGTTTCTTTCATTTTAAATTATGATTCAGGGGGGTGCCTGGGTGGCTCAGTGGGTTAAGCCGCTGCCTTCGGCTCAGGTCATGATCTCGGGGTCCTGGGATTGAGCCCCGCATCGGGCTCTCTGCTCAGCAGAGAGCCTGCTTCCTCCTCTCTCTCTTCCTGCCTCTCTGCCTGCTTGTGATCTCTCTCTGTCAAATAAATAAATAAAATCTTTAAAAAAAATTATGATTCAGGCTAGCCTGGCCTTGATAGACTTTGACAGAACCTCTATAATCCTGGTGACCACGATCCCGGTAAGAACTTGGGGTTCCTCCCCCACAGTGTCTGCTGTGCTCAGCCTTGATTGAGTTGCTGGGTGACCAGACACTGCCCCAGTGCCTGGGAGGCCCACCACACGTCACAAAGAAATCACAGCACCCCACTGGACCAGAGCATCTTTCCCAGGTTCAAGCCGACCTTTCCCCCACCCCTCACCATGCCTGCAAGGACGGGGCCCAGCTCACACGGAAACCCAATCCCAACGACGAAGGTGCTCCCCCACTGTTTTGGCTCTCCTACTCCCTAAAATAATCTTGGAACACCATGGATACTCTCTCCACATTTTAAACTTGACATCTAAATGCGTTTAAGTTTAAATAATTGTAGAGGATGACTTTTTTTTAAGATTTTATTTATTTATTTGAGAGAGAGAGAGAGAGAGAATGAGAGGGGGAGAAGGTCAGGGGAAGAAGCAGACTCGCCATGGAGCTGGGAGCCTGATGTGGGATTCGATCTGGGGACTCCAGGATCATGACCTGAGCCGAAGGCAGTCGCTTAACCAACTGAGCCACCCAGGTACCCCGAGGATGACTTTTAAAAATAAATAGTTTGTGGGACACCTGGTAGCTCAGCCAATAGACCACATTACTCATAATCTTGGAGTTGTGTGTTCAAGCCCCACGATGGCATGGAGCCTACTTAAAAAAATAAATAAAAATAAAAAGGTTGTACATTAAAAAAAAAGATTTTATGTATTCATTTGAGAGACAGAGAAAGAGCACATAAGCAGGGGGGAGGGGTAGAGCAGACTCCCCACTGAGCAGGATACCCATGGGGGAGCTCCTTCCCAGGACCCTGGGATCGTGATCTGAGTCAAAGGCAGACACTTAACCGACTGAGCCACCCAGGCTGATTTTTATAGTTGTTTTCTATCGTGTGAATTTGTTAAACTCACTAATTCTAGAGGTACTTTTATAGATGCTTTAGATTATTTATATAGAGGATCATATCATGTACAAATAAAGACATAGGTTTCTCTATTTCCAATCTCTGTCTCTTTTATTTAATTTTTCTTGCTTTACTTCACTGACTAGGACCTCTAATCCAATGTGAAGAGAACCAATGAGAGTGGATACCCTTGTCTTGTTCTTTATCTGAGAGAAAAAGCATTCAGACCTATACCATCAAATGTTAGCTGTCAGTTTTCCTGGATGACTTTTATTAGCAGTAGAAGTTTCCTACTATTCCCAGTTTAGTGAGAATTTTTATGATGAATGGGTGTTGAATCTGTCAAATTATTTTTCTCTAATTATTGAGCTGAGCACATGGTTTTGCTTTTATAGTCAAATAAGTGGTGAATTATATTGATTTCCAGATGTTGAAACCACCTCACATTCTTTGGATAAACTCTATTGTTCATGAAACACTCTTCTTTTATATGTAGCAAGATTCAGTCTGCTGGCATTCTGTTAAGCCTTTTTATCCTATCTGTGTTCTAGTTTCTGGAAGAGTTTACATAGAATATGTATTATTTCTTCTTTAAGCATTTTGGTAGAATTCACCAGTGAAGACATCTGGGCCTGAAGTTTTCTTTATGAGAAGGTTTTTAACTACAAATTCAATTATTTTAATAGATATAGTGCTATTACGGATATCTATTACTTCTTGAGTGAGTTTTGGTAGTTTGTGACTTTCCAAGAATTTGCCCATTTCATGTAGGTAATCAAATTTATTGGCATAAAGTTGTTCATAATATTTACTTGCCACACTTTTTAAAAGATTTTATTTATTTATTTGACAGAGAGAGATCACAAGTAGGCAGAGAGGCAGGTAGAGAGAAGGGGGAAGCAGGATCACCACTGAGCAGAGAGCCTGATGCAGGGCTTGATCCCAGGACCCTAAGATCATGACCTGAGCCAAGGCAGAGGCTTAACCCACTGAACCACCCAGGCACCCCTACTTGCTACATTTTAATGTATTTAGCGTCTATAGTGATGGCCTTTTTCATTCCTAATGCTAATAATTTGTTACGATTCCTTTCCTTCTTATTCAGTCTGAGTAGACACATCAACAAATTAGTTGCTCATTTTAAAATAACAAGCTTTTTATTTCATTGTTTTTTAAATTGCTTTGCTGCTTCTTATTTCATTGATTTTTGCTCTAACATTATTTTCTTCCTTCTTTGTGTTTATCTTCCCATTTTAGTTTTTAAGGTGAATGCTTAATCATTCACTTAAGAGCTTTTATCTTTAATTTTCTTTTCTTTTTCTTTTTTTTTAAGATTTTATTTATTTATTTGACAGAGAGAGAGATCACAAGTAGGCAGAGAGGCAGGCAGAGAGAGAGAGGAGGAAGCAGGCTCCCCGCTGAGCAGAGAGCCCGATGCGGGGCTCGATCCCAGGAGCCTGAGATCATGACCCGAGCCGAAGGCAGAGGCTTTAACCCACTGAGCCACCCAGTCGCCCCTATCTTTAATTTTCTAATATAAACATTTGATGCCATGAACTTTCCTCTCAGCACTACTTTAAGTGAGCATCTCACAAATTTTGTAAGATCTGTTTCATTTTCATTCACGTCAAACTACTTTCTGATTACTTTTTAGTTTCTTCTTTGATCCATGAATTATTGGAAGTATATTTAATTCAAATATTTATGGATTTTTCCAGGTATCTTTCTGTTCTAGTTTAATTTCATGATTTCAATCATTTTAATTTACTGAAGTTTGGTTCCTGATCCAAAATTTTGGTAAATGTCCCAGGGGTATTTTCAAAGAACACGTCTTCTTCTGTTGAAGGTTGAAGTGAAGATTGAATGACAGATATAGTTCACTGAGAGTAATGTTCAGATTTTCCATATATATGCTGATTGTTTTAAACTTCTTTTTCTATCATTTGCTGAGAGAGCAGTTGTGATGTCACTGAGCTAATTGTTGACTTATTATTTTCTTTTCACTATCAGTTTTTACTTTATGCATTTTGAAGCTCTGTTACTAAGTATAAGCATATTAAGACTGTTTTATCTTCTTAGTGAATTGATGCATTGATAAAATGTAATGGCTCCTTTTTTCCCTGGCTGTCTATATCCTGTATTCTGAGGTCTACTTTGTCTCATATAAATATGTTTACTCCATCTTTCTCTTGATTAGTTTTTCTATGCCACATATGTTTTTCATTTTTTTTCTCCCTTAACACCTATATCTATATGTTTAAATTGAATTTCCCTGCAGATGATATAATTTAAGTCTTGTATTTTGATTCAATTTGATAATCTTTGTCTTTAATCAAGATGTGTAGTACGTCTAAATTTAGTGTAATGATGAATTTGATTGGATTTAAATCTGTCATCTTCCCAGTTCTCTATTTGTCTCATCTATTTTTTGTTCCTTTTCCCCTTTGTTTCCTGCCTTCTTTTGAACTAACGGAATATTTTTCTTCAATCCATCTTCACTATAGTGTATTAGCTATCCTTTTTTTTTCCTAGTGATTGTTCTAGGGCAGTGGTTCTTAAAGCAGGGCACTTTTTCCCTCAAGGGGAATATCTAGGGACATTTTTGACTGTCATGATTTGATGGAGTACAGCTGGCATCTAATTGGTAGAAGCCAAGGATTTAGCTAACCGCCCTACAATACACGGGGCAGCCCCCACAACAAAGGATTGTCAAATGAAAATGTTATTGTATGTCTGAAAGGCCCTCAGTGACTTCATATTTCTCTTACTTCTCCCACACAATCTAACAACCCTTTGTGTGTGTGTGTGTGTGTTTAAGATTTTATTTATTTATTTGACAGAGATCACAAATGGGCAGAGAGGCAGGCAGAGAGAAAGAGGGGGAAGCAGGCTCGCCACTGAGCAGAGAGCCCGATGTGGGGCTCGATCCCAGGAGCCTGACATCATGACCTGAGCCGAAGGCAGAGGCTTCAACCCACTGAGCCACCCAGGCGCCCCCTAACAACACTTTCATGGCCTATGATCTCCTCTTGTACTTCATGAAGCAAAGAGAGGCTATCAGACACAAACCTACTCCTCTCTCATACACTAGAGCTGCACAGCTCACAGCCAGTCTTCCTGGTGGATGTTTCCTCAAGCCCTGTCTCTCCAAACTACTCAGGATCCCATTCACCCTCATCACCATCTCAAGGGCTTTGCCCCCTCAGCCAAACCCTCACACTCTTGCATCATCCATCAATTTCTGTCTAAAGGACCATTCTCATCATCATACTTCTATGCTCTAGTTTCCTTCTACAAGCAAACAAATGTCTGTTGATCCTACATCCCTCTCTATCAATTACCACATTTATTGCTCCCTCTCATAGCCAAATGTAGTTGAAGAGCTGCCCATACCTAGTCTCTCCTACTTCCACCCATTTCTTCTCTTCCAGTTTAGCTTGTATGTCTCTCAGAAGGGCTGTTCCCATCCCCCTGCCCAAAATATGTCTTCTCTTAGTCTCTCTCTCTCTCAAACCACTGCTTAATTCTTTCTTTCCACTTACTACTACCCATTTTTTCTGTGTGTGTGTGTGCATGTGTGTATGTGTGTGTGTTTATGATAGGCTGGTTGTTTGCCCCCTCACCAGAATATAAACATCATGCAGACAGGAACCATGTCCAACTTGCCTACTCCTGTATTATATTATCATCTGTGACTGGCATGGAGCCTGGCAGGTAAAAGAGGCTCAGAATATTCCATGATAATTGACTGACAATATGAGTGAATAAACAGATGGAATAGTGCCCTTGAAAACAGGACATTAGTTGTGATGTCTAAAATACACTCTTTGGAATGCAGCATGGCTATTTTAAAAATTTCACTGTATTATTGTTTTGAACTTGAAACTGCTGAAATGACAAAGTTGTAGTAATATCAGCTTGCTCCCTTTCCATATTTTTTATGGGTAATTTAATGGTGAAAAAATAATATACATATATTTCATTATTTTCCAAACACAGCTACAAATCTTTCCTCAGTTTCTAATTTCCAGTTTTAAAGAATGCAGAACTAAATGATTTACAGTGTCCCAGTCCTCTGTGAGTTACTTCTTCCCATTTTTTCCTCTTTTTCCCTTAATCTTGGACCCTGTGTAAAGTTGCAGTCTACAAAGTGACAGGCAATAATTTTACAAAATATATGCTATTGTCGTTTCAAACTGGCTACAATTTAACTTTATTAAGATGCTCATTTATCAAACTTCTGGCAGTTTTCAAGGAGCACTAATGTAAATTCAAATGAGCTTTAAAAATGCTTTACAGAAAGCCCATTAAAACACCACATGCTTCTTTTTTTCTTTACTATATAAAGTTTGCCATTACTGGTGATAACCACCAGAGTATTTTTATATAAATCAAAACTCTCTCCCTTCTGGTCCAACCACTTTCTGGCCTCACTGTACAGTGGTGTCATAGAGCACCATTTATGACATCATCACACTTTATAGGGAAAGCACATGTGATGATGTGAGCAAAGGTTAGTGTGTCCAGTTTTTCTCTTATCTGTAACACAGTTCAGTAATGGCCTTTTCCTCTCTTGGACCTTATCAAAACTTTGATAGGGAAACCACCCTTAGAAATAAGGGTTTGTAATCAAAATTATGTAATGTTAAACAGAAACAGTTCAAAAGGAAAAGGAATGTTACAAAAAACTAAAATCACCTCATCTTCCAGTGTTAGAAATATCAGGAAAGCAGGAATTCTCCCCCCCCATGCTTTCCACAGATCACCCCTTGGATTTCAGGTTGCAGCAGAAATGCCAAAGCAAGCAAAGCAAGGATACATAAATTCCTCTGAAAACATTCAACTGGTTAGCCATCTCGTAAGATTTCAACCAGTCTCAGCTTCATTTTCTGAAAAAAATGTCTAAGAAATTGGGTTCTAGTTGTTTTTTTTTTAACTTTTCTGATAACAGAGGCAAAGTCTGAAGTTGAAGGAGAAATTGTGGGAGCCAAAGACATCTCTCATTTTTATATTTCAATTCCTTTATTTGAAATGCTCATCCATTTCAAAAGGACTCAATTATCTGTTTCTTCTAGCACCATCATGTTTGAGCAGCGAAGGGGCAATGCTACATTTTGATTAATGGTTTCCAAGAAGCTAAAGTCATCAATGGGCAGTGTTGCTCATTATTTTAGGAAAAAAGTGACCTTTGTTCTGATTTATTATATATATTTTAACTGGGCTTATCACATTGTTCCAGTGATTTTTGCCTTGGAGAAATATTTTGAGTTTTGAATGTCATAATAGCATATTGTGACATTAAAATATAATAACTTGTATCAAAGGGATGGTTCCTTATTTCCAATCCACTAAAGAACCTTAGAAAAATCTGAGAAATATTGCCACTAGAGCCTTTTAGCTATATAAGAATCCTTTAAGAAGAGATCTTTGAATTATTTTAAAAAGTATTTTAAAAAAGTAATTGCTGGTACCATCAAGGAGAAAGGTTTCCCTTGTAAATCATTGTAGAAACCTTAAATATAACAATTGTAAAATATCTTTTTCCCCCTAGAACTTATTAATGTACCTAATAAGAATGTGACAAGTTACTCACTTTACTACACTTTGGAGTTGATCATTTTTAAACATGGTGAAAATGGTCAACAGAAGCCTTGAGGTCAAAGTGCCCTTTGGTGATGGTCATTGTTCAATTACACAAGAATCAACAATTTCAAAAATATATTTAAAAGTCATTTACTTTACCACTGTTAATTCAGTATTATAATTAAAATCTCTGATGTAGAAGAAAAGTAATTTTGTGTTCGTAACTAACAAGAACAATTATGTATGTGTTTTCTAAACACTTGAATTCTGACAACTTTAAGTTCACCCTCTACTACTGGTGTGAAGAACCCATATTAATAGTGTTAATATTAGCTTATTTGCTCTGGAGTTCTTAAAGTCCCATGTCATTGAATAGGGAGACCACACACTCTGGACACAAAGCCAGTATATTAGTCCATTTGTAAATGCAGGCAACTTCTCAATGCAATAAGCCTGCTGTGACAAGGACAAAATAACATTGCTCCTTCCATCAGTTATTTTGTGTGTGATTTATACTTTTAATTTGGATGTGAAGGTAACATCTAACCCTGCTAGTTTCCAGTGATCATCCAGAGTCATAAAGGCTTAAATACTGGCCATAATTCTTTGTTGAGATAATATTGCATTTAATCAGCACCCATTATGTATACTCTGTGTTCTAGATGGCATCCCAAAATATACATTATAGCCACTGGGCCTCAGAACAATAGTATTTTAATTGCAGCTTCAATGGGCACAATAACCTTAAAAGGGACATTTTAACTCACCTTTTTTATCCCTTATCAGTTTTCATGCTGTCATTGCTTCAAACTTGGAGGTCAACTCCAATTTGGTTATAAGATAGCAATATTACAGACACCTTATTTTCTTATTTATTTTTTAAGTTTATTTATTTAATATCTATACTTAACGTGAGGCTCAGACTTACAACCCTGAGATCAAGAGTCATATGCTCTTCCAACTGAACCAGCCAGGCTCCCCAATATTACAAATTCTTTAAAAGAGATCTTTGCTTTCAAGTATCATTTGCTTCATTTCTTAACTACAAAAGCTATTTGGAGTAAAGAAGGTAAATTTTTAAAGTGCTCAGTGCTGTTTTCTAACTTTTCCTCAACATTAAGAATATGATGAGAATTTCAAAGACTGTTGAAACAAGACTGTTAACACAACAAGACTGTTGTGTTGATTTCATAATTTGTCCACAAAGTTTTGATAATCCTTCCCTTTAAAAGTGGGTCGCCTCTCCTTCAGTGTAAGCTAAATATAATGGCTAGATTCTTATGTGGCAGAAGTGACCATGTATACATTTCAAGACTAGGTCATAAGAGGAATTGTGACATCTTCTTAGCTCTTGCTTTTGGAACCACCATTCTGGGGGAAGACAGCTGCCTTGACAGGACACCCAAGCAGCTGTATGGTGAGAACCACACAGTGAAGAACTGAGACCTCCTGCCAACACCCATATGGATGAGCCCCTGTTGGAAATGGGTCTTGTAGTAGCCTTTAGATCAGGGGTCAGCAAGCTACATGGGCGCATGGGCCAAGTCCCTCACATGGCCTGTTGTTCTACGGCACTCTAACCTAGAATAGTGGGTTTTTTTTTTTTTAATTTTATTTATTTATTTAGTGTGAGTGGGGGCAGGGGCAGAGGGAAAGGGAGAGAAGGAGAATCCTAAGTGGGCCCCATGCCCAGTGCAGATGCAGGGCTTGATTTCACGACCCTGAGATCATGACCTGAGCCAAAATCAAGAGTTGGTTGCTTAACCCACTGAGCTACCCAGGCACCCCAAAAACAGTTTTTACATATTTTAATGGAGGTTAAAAAAAAAAAAAAAGGAGGGGGAGGAAAATGAAAAGGAAGACAGGAGGAAAACAGGGAGAGAAGAAAAAGGAGGAGGAAGAGGAAGAAGAGGAGGAGAACATAAGACAATGTGACAGAGACTGATGGAGCTTAACATATTTGCTGTCTGCTGACCCCTACTTCAGGGGACTCCAGCTCTAAATAACACCCTGATTGCAACTTCAGGATAGACCCAGAGCCAGAACTGCGCACCTACGCTGCTCCTGAATTCCTGACTCTCATAACCGTATGAGATAGTAAATGTTTATGAGATAATAAACTGTTTTAAGCTACTAGGTTTGGGGGTAATTTTGTACACACAACAGATAGCTAACACAACTAGTTACAATATGAACTCCATTTTACCTTCGTCATTTCCCCCACCAACATTCTATTTTGAAAAAGTTCAAACAATCTTGATTTAGTTTGTTTCTTTCTCAAGATTAGATTCAGGTTAAACATTTTGTCAAGAACAGTATGTCAGTTATACCCTATTCCCAACTATCTTTCCTGCTTATCCGTTAGATTGGAGATTAAACATCTTTTGCAGGAAAGTCTTAGTTGAGGCTTTGTTCACCTCCACTATACAGAATTTTTCTTTGTAATTCTCTCTCATACAACAAAGTATTTTCTGCATCACACAGTCCTAAGTGTAAATAATGATTAATATCTGTTGCACTCACACCTGTACTCCACAAGATCAGAAATTGCATTTCTATTTTAGCCAATATTAGCACTGTCCTTGGGAAAGAGTAGATACTGACCAAATAGTTGTTAAATCAATACCTTTATGAATAAAGTCATTGATGTACAGCTATTTTATTCAGTTGTTTAAATTTGTATATTAATTTTACCTGGTACTCATTGGAAGCCTACTATGTATTAGGCCTTTGTTGGGTGTTTTAAAAAATAGCTGTAATTCAATGAAATAGGCAATTTTCACTCATTATTTCATTCAATAGATTATTTTTAAATATGTACAGTGTGTAATATTTTGCATTTGGAACTACTGGCTAGTTGGTGCAATTATGAATCTCAAATCTTTTGAGCAAAAAAAAAAAAAATGAACCACAATGTCTTTCTACATAATTTCTTATTTTAAAGAATATGAGGAAGGAACTGTATGTTATAAAATTGGTGAGAAACAATGATGTTCCAAAAATGTATGGTCTCAATCCACCAGCTTATCTAGGTCCAAAAGGAGAAAGACACTAAGCCTTCTGCTCTTATTTCTACAGAATTTGGGGAATTTGAAACAGGTCTCTTTCTTTGATCTATGGAAAAACTAATTTGTTTAGTTTAGCAAAGATATTTATGAATTTTGTGATAAAAGACTCTGAACACAGATGGTCAGAAAAATAAGAGATGAACATGGACAGTTTAATGGAAGGAATTGAAATTGCTAAGTTGGGAAGGGTTTGGTGCCAAATGTAGCCCAGAAACAAATGCATCAATTCAGGGACACATTTACCAACTTAACACGTGCCTGTTGTGTGACTACATCACACCTGACCGTACAGAGCATCCCCACTCAGTGGATTTGGCTGGGCTCTCTTTACATTGTTTATTTTTCAGTGTGAAAATCTGTGCCCAGTACTCAAAAGTTCTCTGGATATACCAACCATATCAATTACTAAGCAAAAACAAAGGACAAAGGAAACAAGACCGCAAGTGATCAAAGACCCAGATGCACTTCCTTTAAAGCGCTGTTTCCAATCAATATGGTAGAACTAAGAATGAGCATAAAAGTCTGTTATTTGGCCAAGATGGTGCCCCCAGATGACATTTCCTGATTTTATTTTTTCCCTTGGGTTCATATAGGCAGTCAGTCCGATGAGGCAAATCACACTAGATACTACTTTTTCCTATTTTTATACAAATAAATCAAATTAACAAACATTTATTGAGGGGAAATTGTTCAAATTAAAAAAGTAACATGTTTGAAACACGCTAGGCACTATTTTACCATAGGGGTATGTGTGTATTTCCATTTTAGCCTACATACACATACACAATTTATATACCATAGCCATCTTTATATACCACAGCCAAGTTAGTGGAATGGCATACAACATAAAAATGGAAAGAAACTACCTGTAAGCCTATTAAATCTGAAATATAATGTTAAACCTCATGTTCCAAATCTTTTTTAGTATAACAAAAATAATAAACTCATCTCAGAAGACCTGAGTTTGGCCATTGGGTATAGTTAAAAAAAAAAAAAAAGGTACATAACATCTAAAGTCAATGAGTTAAGGTCATAGAGAATCTGAGATTATTCTTAGTTGACACCTTTGAAATTTATTTACCCAACTATATAAACTAAGGTTAAGAGAGAGGTATGGACTTTATAGAATTCCTTACTGGACCTGGGTATTACTCACTCCTGTTATGGAGTGGATTAAAAGGCTTAAACTAAATAAAGTGCCCTTTGGAAGATCAATTCATCTCTAGAACCACCAAGCTAATGCTGTGAAAAAGTGGATACTAGTTTTTGTTGTTGCTGTTGTTGTTTTTTCTTTTCAACCCTATTGGTGGAACTCAAAATACAGTCTATATAATTTTAAAAAGGAAATCTTTGGCATTCTCAAGATAGTAAACTCACTAAATTAATGCATTCCATTTGAAATTTGTGTCTCCCTTTTAATAGATTACAATTCTAGAACCCTTTCAAAATTCTAGCCAAGGAGTAGATAGGCCTAGTGCATGGCATTTCCATTATGGCAACTATCATATATTTTTCTCTTTTGGAGAAATCTACTGAGAATGCTACAAGGTTATTTGCAGTTTTCTTCTTCTTCTTTTTTTTTAACCTTAGCCTTTGACTTAGATAATTGGCTAATTGTGTGCTATGATGGATGGTTTTATTACAGGTTCATATCTGATTTCCTTACCACACCCATAGTGTAATTCTATTTCCGGAGTTTGGGAAGAATGACATCTTGAAACACAAAACAATAGCTTCCTGTTGTCATTTCAAAGATGATGTGTTCTGTCATCACTCATTGCCAACCTCCCTCATTTTTAAAAATTTACCTCTTATTAAGGAAAAATTCAAACATATACACATAAATTGGATGGTATAATAAACTTCCACATATCCAACTCCAACAATCATCAACTTTCTTCATCTATATTCCTCAATATACTCCCCACTGTTTCATCAGATGATTATTTCTTTAGAGTCCTTTTTTGTACTCTTCTTTTTAATTTATATCTTGACCACTTGATGTCACCTCTGGTGTGGTGGATGCATGCCTCCTACTATTAGAAATAGAAATATAAACATTGTTGTATAGACAGAGGACAAGGATTTGTTCTGATCTGCCTTCGTTAGACAACTGGTCTGGCAATGCAATTCCTGCTAAAGAGAAGAGCTGCAGGTAACAATTCTGAAAATAAAGTCATTATTTCTTGCCATTGACTGGTCTGTAGCCTGCCCAGTATTTCTCCCGCTCTGGGAACTCAACCACTGTCTCTGCAGAACCTATTTCTTGTGGTTCTAGTGGGGGCAATTCTACCCTGCCCAGGAGTAAACATGTGATCCAGACTGTCGAGGGAACTCCATTCCACCGTGATTGGAATTCATGAGTATATGATTATGTGGGCCCTAGGGCAGAGGCTCTTACACTGCCTTTGAGATTGTGAGCTATGAGGACTGTATGAACATTTGAAGTTAAAGCCATTTAGGAAGAGGGAAGGGAGAGCCTAAGAATGAAGGAGTATAGAAGAAAGAAAAATAGAAAGACCAAAGTAGACAGAGACAGATGGAGAGAGACTGAGGGAGACAAAGAGGAGAGAGCAACATCGTTTGGACACTTGAAGACCCAGCTGTGCCTGGGGCAGTCCTGCCTTTTTCAGATACATGAGGCAATAAATTTCCTTTGTTGAGTAAGTGGTTTAAATTGGTTTTCTGCCACTCAAAACAGAATCCTAATACAGTAAATATCTCCCCACATTTGCTAACCATCAGCCATAAATACTGCACCACAAATTCATTCAGTGTTCCGCTACCTGGCAACATGTTTTTTCCACCCACCCTCAAGGGGGCAGGGACCTACGCTGAGTCTATGAAGAGCTGGGCTGGCCTGGAATCATGAGTATGAGAATAGCATGTCCAGAAATGAACTCTTGATCTTTCCCTGCAATCAGCTTTCTCCTCTGGCATTTTCTATCCCATAAATGGTGCCTTCATCCACCAGTTATGTAAAATAGAAACTGAAATTCCAAGCCTACCCCATTCACTCCTTCACATGCCACCCCAGGACATCTGTAAGTGTTGTGCACTCTGTTTTCAGAGCACAGCTTTGCTCCATCCACTTCTCTCCATACTTGCCCCTGCTACCCTCTCTGAGCTAGGTCAACGCTCACCTGCACAGCTCTACCCAGATTGTCTGCTAAATACCAGATTCTGCCACTCTCTTCCTTAAAACCATCAATGGTTTTCCATCCCACCTGGAATGATTTTCAACCCCCTTAGAAGAGCCTGCAAAACCCCACATGATCTGGTCCCCAACCAGTCCAGTCCAGGCCCATGATCCACGATGCCTGGCTCACTCATCATTTCCACAAAGGACCCTCTCTGAGACGGGCTAGGATACCCAACTTTTTGCCACTTCATCCCTGGGCAGACTGTTGTCCTCTTTCCCCAGTTTTTACTGTACAAAATACTACTTATTATTTTGTTTTCAATTTGTCATCTCCATAGAGAAGCTCTCCCTAACCTTTCTTTCCTTTTTTTTAATAAAATATTTTATTTATTTATTTGACAGACAGAGATCACAAGTAGGCAGAGAGGCAGGCAGAGAGAGAGGAGGAAGCAGGATCCCCGCTGAGCAGAGAGCCCAATGCGGGGCTCAATCCCAGGACCCTGGGATCATGACCTGAGCTGAAGGCAGAGGCTTTAACTCACTGAGCCACCCAGGCGCCCCTCTCCCTAACCTTTCAATCTGAAGTAGTTTTTTCTGTGTGACCCTGTAATTTACCTTTTTTCTTTTTTTCCTTAGAAACATCACAGTTTTAATTTTGTTTATTTCTGTATTCACTTGTTTGTTTATTGTCTCTCCCTTTGGGCTGTAAACTCCATGATGGCACCATGGCTCTCTGTCCTCACCATTGTCTCTCGAGAGCCTGGCATAGCTCTTGGTGCATAGTGGACACTTAATAAATCATTTAATAAATAAATCACAAAAAATAATCATTGTTTAGTGAATCTTTAACAAATAGTGACTGCAATAAGTAGTTTTCTAGGAAACTATATATTATAAAGCTATTAATTTATTTATTTTAAAGAATTTATTTATTTATTAGAGAGCACATAAGCAGAGGGAGGGGAAGAGGGAGAGGGAGAAGCAGACTCCTGGCTGAGCAGGGAGCACAACGTGGAGCTTGATCCCAGGACCCTGGGATCATGACCTGAGCCAAAGGCAGATGCTTAATGACTGAGCCACCCAGGCACCCCTATTATAAAGATTTTTAAAATAATATATATATTAAGTTTTAAAAATAAGCAAAATATTTATAATTTTGTTAAATATATAGGAATCAAAAATTTTTTTTCATTATGAATTTCTATAATTAATATATTATTATTATCATCATTTATTATTATCTGTCCTATATGTCAGGTTTTACTGGAGACAGGTAGCTGTCTCACTTTCCATTCACTGGTTATTAGTCATGCTATGGATCTATAGAAGTGACTTGTGTCCACATATGGGACTGAGGGAGAGTTTCTCATCTAGAAACCTGTGCCCCTAACCACTACACTTCATCACTTTATATTTTTCCACTTCTGCGCCAATGGATTTGCCATTTGGTGTCAAGGAAACCTTTGAAAGTTGACAGCGTCCTTGTTGGTTTCCTGCAACTCTGTCTAACAGGGTGACCTCAAAAAGTTAAGGTTTTGCTAGATTGAAAGAGACCAAGAGAAAGCCATTCTTCCTCATGTCTATGATTTAGATGTTAAAAGTTTGGCTTGTACTTTCCTAGGTTTGGGCTGAAACTTTATGGTCATTCAAGGAAGACGAGAGTAGTTCCCTGGCTTTCCAAGAAATCTCCACCTTATCTTACCTCCTTACTTGTCCATTAATCCCATCCCTTCTGTATTATTAAGGTTTTCTTATGAGATCTACTTTTTAGATTAGGAGGACATACAGAAACCTTGGGTTCTGGGGCATGAAAGACTAGTAACATGTCTCTCCTGGCTGAGGCAGCCAAAAATGTGGGGCAAATTCATCCATTATCATAGAAGTAGTAGGCTTATAATCTGAATTTAAGTGTTTATTATTAGCATTATTAGCAGCAATAATAATAATAATGAAGTAATTGATCAGAATAGCTATTTGCCATCTTGAACAACAAAGGGATAGTGATACTTGGAAGGTGAAGTAGGAAAAAGTTGATAAGCAGACAAAGGCTGTCAAAGGCAAACCAGATGTATGGTCACCTCGGGCACACAGGGAATCCCTGTATTAGAAGGTCAGTGGAAGGCTTTCTGAGGAATCTGGAGCCCTGGAGGTGAGCCCTGGAGAAGGCCAAAGATGACCTCTTTCTCCTCAACCTTTTTGTGCAGATTTTCCTTTCTCAGTACACAGGAGAGAATTCCCATCCTAGGCTACTATAACTAGGCAAATGTTGGAATTCAAATAGAAAAACTAAAATTTCTTCTCTGCCTGGATGAAAAGCCAAAATTGTTTTGGTAGCCTGATATATATTCCCTCCCAAACAATTCTCCAATTCTAAGAATTCTAAAGATTGAGAAGGTAAAGAATAATGGAAGGTAGGAAGCTACTTGCGTGCGGAGAGATCAAAAACAATGGGTTAAGGATACACTAGCCATTGCTGGAACAACATGTTAAGAAAGGCAGTCACAGGTGTAAAGACTTTTGACATTTGAACAGTTACAAAACAATATGTCCTTGGCCTGGAACATTTCCTCATGGAGAGATAAAGAGCTCTGTCAGCCTAGGTCACGCATATTTGCTTGGCTATCTCTTTTCCATGTTCTGGGTTTGTTCTGCTTCACTGTGTGCATGGTAAGGCACCTGACCCATCCCACTGCTCTATCTGTTCCTGGCAGGGAGCGAACAAAGTCCTTTGCCTGCAACAGAAACCATCTTCCTGTCACCTACAAGGTGAGCCCCACTGGCTGATGGGGGACTGACACTCGTTATTAAGGCTGGTCCTGCTTTGTCTCTGTGTGAGGACAGTGTTGCTCCATCAGCGCCTGTGTGAGTGTGAGTTATGTCTTTCTTGGTGACTCTGACAGAGTGGGTTGACCTCCTGGGATTGTTGCTTCTAGTGGAAGGCAACAGCGTTCACTTGCTCGACACTGAAGGCATCTCTGCTGCCCTCACGCCCATTCTCAGCTCAGCCTGAATCCTAGAGCTCCAAGTCTGTAGCCAAGAGCCAGATCCCATTAGGTCTCAATTCAGTACTCTTTTTCACCAAAGCAGTCAGTCAAAGGCATTGTTTACCCCAAAATGTATTATTTACCCCATGTGAGACTTCCATCACTACAGGTTAAGCACTAAAAGCAAAATAAAAACAGTCCAAAAGCTCTTGGATGTATGTGTAGCTCTGGGGACTAAGGCTTCATCCCTACCCTGTTAAATAAGGCTAAAATACTGAATCCAGACTGCACCGTTTTATCTGATCACTGATCAGATTCTCCCCTCCTCTAGCACATCAAAGTATATCTCAACCACTCTGGCACTCAGTTAAGTATTACAATGGGGAATGGTTCCAAGTTCAGGTTCAGAGAAAATTGTACCAATATATCCAGACTTGTCTCTCACAGAATATAGTTTCATATTAGAGGGTTTTTTTAATTACCCTTTTTATAGTTGTCCATCCTAACTGATAAATAATGGTAGCTAATATTAACCGAGTATCTTCCACATACCTGGGGTAACACGTATGTCACATATGTGTTTCACATATGACGTTTCACATATGATGTGATATGGATTTCATTCCATATATTCAAGTATGCAAGAAATAGTTCCTGTCTTCATTTTAAATTAATCAATTTAAACTTTATTTTCATGCCCATCCCTCTGGCTGGCAGGAAACTTAATGACAATCATTCTTGGGTTTTCTCCCCTACCATCTAGAATTGTGATACTATGCTGAGAGCATACGAAGAACCGGTGGGGGGTGGGGGACCCTTGCTCCTCAGCCACGCATTTTCACAGATTCCCAATGAAACACGCCTTCTCCCTACCCACATGGCTTCTCTGCTCCAGTGGTACTCAGTGGCTTTTAAGCTACTTTTGGGTCACAGGGGACCACTGTGGAGCTTCCTGAGGCCTCAACAGCCTCTACCTACCACATAGTCATTCCCCTTTGTGGTTTTGCTGCTTCAGTGGACACTGCCAGAAAGCAGCATGAACACCACTGGCTTCTAGAATCCACAGTCCTCTCTGTTCCTCTCACATCCCAGGATATTGGTGTAGTAGACAGAGAAATCCTTCAAGTTTTTCCAGATCCTTTCCTTTTGCACACATCTCTTTCTTCCTTTTCTTCTCTTTGGCAAAACCTGTAAGTTCTCCTATGAGCTTATGCTCTTGGAAAAATAAAGCCAGACGGAGTCTCTCAGGCTGCTTCAATTTCCCTTCTTCCCCAACACCTGCCCAGAGGAAGTTGAAGCCAGTCACTTGTGGGAACTGACAGAAAGAATGAGGAAGATGAGGTCAGGAAACTTACAAGGAGGAAAAGTTAGCTCCAAAATATCCCAATAGGCACAGTAACCCAATGAGACATGTGTTACCATTTAAATTTTATAAATAGGAAAACTGAAATTCAGAGTGGCTACCCAGGTCGCATGACTGACTATTAAATCCCAGGCTGAAAATGGAACTCTAGGGCTAATCAACCTGTATGTTCAATCTCACTTGCAACATTCTTTGTAAATAGGCTATATCATAGAATGTAGACTATATTTATTTATAATTATCTAATTTATTTGGATTATTAGGCCTAATTAGGTTTTTTTTAATTAGAGGAAAGAAACTCTCTCAACAGTGTTTGAAACTGACACACCGCTGTATATATTAACTGTTTTTGCTTCTGAAAATATGTTCCTCATGAACTTGACTAAGATTGCATTAACTCTACCAGTACCAACCTGGGAACAAGTATTTTCAAGGAAGCTTGACAAGTTTTCATACTTAGAAGATTTGAACAAGAACAATCACTCAGTGGGGCTTTGCTTGCCGAGGCTCTCCTGCCCGCTGGGCTTCTGGCTTTTAGGCATTTTGACAATATGTAGTCTTTAATTGGCCTCTTTGCAAATGTCTGCTCGTCACTTTTGGCATTAATTGCTAATTAATAAGAGCATGAAAATGTCAGTGTGTCAGCATATGCGCCAATATCTCGATGTTTAGGAATTAGGTAGAAACATAGCATTTAGATTTGGGATAGGAAAAGTGAAAAGAATGTAACAGGTTTCAACATTCCTTCTTCAAACGTACCTGAAGTGTTGGAGAGTCAACTTTCCCAAGACCACTTGCACCTTCCCTTCCCCAAGAGACTTAGGTAAGAAGGTTCTTCATAAGCAGGATGCTGTGTCACTCTTTCCACCCTCTGCATGGCACCCACCCATCACCCTAAGTGACTGGAGATTTGCTTGACCTGAAATCACCCTTAAACTTGGGATGCTTTAGGTACAAATACAAACACACACTCGATTGGTTCCATTACTGCATTTTTGGTACTTGGGGTAAGATGTGAGTTTGTCCTTGGAAAGGAGGAGAAGCTTCCCCCTGGGCCATGAGCCTAAGCCACAGACCTACCCCTGATTTTCAGAAGGCAGAAGCTCTTCTGAAAGGAAGAGGACCTCCAAATTCCCACCTGCTAGCAGAATACCTATAAATGTGTGCCTTGAGAATCTCGTGGCGAAGGCTTGCAGATCTATTTCTGCACTGATGTCCACTAGATACCAGGATGTACCATCATGGAGGGTTCTGAATGTAACAAATAATTCCTTTTGCTACAACTCTTTCTCCCTCTGCTCAGAGCCTCTATTAAAGCAAGAAAAGGGGTGGGGGGAAGCTGTGAGTTAAAATGGAAGGAGGGAGGGGTGCCTGGGTGGCTTAGTCAGTTAAGTGTCTGCCTTTGGCTCAGGTCATGGGCTCATAGTTCTGGGTCCTGAGTAGGGTTCCCTGCTCAGCGGGGTGTCTGCTTCTCCCTTTCCCTCTGGGCCCCTGCCCCCCACTGCTCCTGCATGCTCTCTCTCAAAATCTTTAAAAAATAAAATAAAATAAAATTTAAAAATAAAATGAAAAGAGAGGGCCTAGCATTTTCTGAATATAGCAGATATTGTAAAAACATTGTTTTGAAATGGACTCTCTCCTCTCCTGCTTGTAAGCCCAGCCCACCTCCAGGTAACCAGCAACTGAAGACTTTATTACTGTTGATAAAGGCAGGGATGATTCTTTCAGTTTTCCACTTTGCTTTTATAAAAAATAAATTTACTTTAGAATATTTTTACAGAAAAATTACAAAGGTAATAGACCTTTTCCTATACCCCTCACTCTATTTCCATGAATGTGAACATTTTACATTAACATGGTATGTTTGTCAAAACTGAGAAATCAATGTCAGTGCCTATTTTTAACTAAACTCTACACTTTATTTTTATTTCACTAGATTTCCCCACTGATATCCTTTTCTGTGCCGGGATCCAATTCAGGGTACCGCACTGCATGGAATTTCCCCGTCTCCTTCACCTCCTCTGGTCTATGACAGACTCTCAGCTTCCTTGTTGTTCAGGACTTGCCAGCTCTGAGGTGTGCTGCTTTGTATTTTGTCGAGTGTCTCTCAATTAGGGTTTGTCTGATGCATTTCCTTATGATTAGACCAGGGCATGGGTTTTAAGGGAAGAATATCACAGAGGCTGAGATGCCCTTCTCATTCTGTCAGAAAGGTATTTGAGGTATTTGAAGGGGTATTTGACAGAACAATATAACAAGGAGATCTTCACCTTAATAACTTGGTTAAGATAGTGTAAGGAAATGGTAAGGGAACATTTTTCCTCTTTCCCTTCTAGGTTCTTTGGCTGGCCTGATAATTAAATCGGCATAAGATGGATGAACAGGAAAACAAACTTTAGCTTTGTACACATGGGGCAACCCAAAAATATGGGACTCAAAGAAGCGTCCAAAGTAGGCAGCATTTATACATTTTAGACAAAGAAATAAGTTTATGAAGAACTGACAAGACAAATGGGTTTGAGCTTAGAGAGTAAAATGGTGAAAAAGTTGCAAGGTTTGTTTACACATCCTTCATGACCCTAAATTCCCTATTTCTGGTGATAAGGATGTCTTCAGTCCTCTAGGTATGTTTCACATGGGGGATTTATTTCCTAATTTCAGGGGGACAAAGGAGGGCAGTGTGCTCTCCTTGTACCAGCTCTTTCTTACTAACTTAAATTCAAGATAAAAGTGGCATATTTTGGGGTGGCAGACTCTGCTTCCCTTCAATAGTATTTGCCAGGTTTTAACATGGAATTACTATCACTCCCTTTCTGTACTCTAGTCCTCTGAAGCAACTTACTAAGTCCAGTGCATACAGAAGAAGGGGAGGGATTCAGCTCCCCCTTCCAGAGGAGGAGGGAGTATCTACATATATTATTTGGAATTCTTCTTTAAAGAGGGTTTGTCCCTTCCCTGCCACATATTATTCATTCAATCATTTTTTTTTGGAAATCAGTATGAACTCATCTATATTTTACTTTGGCTTATACATTAATTTTTATTGTGCCCAGATTATTTCAGCTTTGGCCACTGACAGCTCTTTCATGTTGGCTCTGTGTCTGTTTTATATGCTCTTTTTCCTTATGTTTTGAGCACTACATTATTTTTGGGCACAGCTTAAGGATCAGCCTATATTTTCCCTATCTTGCTCCTAGACTCAGTTATTTCTCCAAGCAGCCTGAAATCCTCCATTGCAGAATGATATTTAGAAACCAAGCTCTGGGCACTGGGGGTGCTCATTGCCACTGTGCTTCATGGCTCTAAGGCCTCTGAGCTGACCAAGCTAGAACAGAAATACATTATACTGAGCCATGCATACCTACACATTTACAATCATTTCTATAGCCACCTCTGTAAATATTAGGATAAACATGAGTTCTTTTTGATGTCTCCGATTCTACTCCTGTATTATAAGATTTATACTAATCTCTCCCCCTTGCTTATCTGCAACTTCTTTATGCAAAAGTGAGAAATGTAGCTCCCACCTTCACAATCCACATACTTATTCATTCAACCCCAGTACACTTTGCATTTTAAAGCAGAGAAAATCAGAATAACTCATAATATCAAAGATAGAGAATTCATATAGTGGTGTGTGTGATTCATGAAAAATAAGACTTTTAACCCTACCCCCCCATACAATGCATATAAATTCAACTTAAGTACTATTGTTAAAAAGTAGTTAAACTCTGTATTTGTAAAAATGCAAAGAATAATAATTTCTACTTCATAAAATTACTTGTGAAAATTTAAATGAGACAACATATTTAAAGATTTTAGTAAGTAGTAAGTTTGGGATAACTAGTGGCTGTTACTATTACAAATAATAATTCAAACTGTTGAAATGGAATTCTTTATAAATTTATCTTATAAAAATATAATTTTCTCCTCTACATAAAACCCTAAGACCCTCGTTTAGAACAAACTGGAAATGGGTTTGGATACCAAAGTGGTAGGGAGGCCCAAGTTGGCCCAAAAGTACTAAAAAACGATGCTGTGGGGAAGTCATGTTTAGCTGCCACACTGCCTTGGTTGGTTACCCAAAGACTAGAGGCCCGAGACTTAAGTGAAACCAAAAAAGTAACAAAAGTTCAATGAGTAAAATTCAGGAGTAAAAGGAGCACTGGGAAATTAAGCCCAGCGCTGAGGAAGACAGCCCAAGCACAGCTTACTAAAGATAAAAAGAGGAGTCTTGTTTTTCCAAAATAGATAGAGGGTACTGTCTCCCACTCGGCAGTGTGCAAATGCAAAGAGCCAAAGATATAATAAAGATTAAAATACAAGCATAGAAGATGAAAAACAAGAGCAGATATGACAGAAATCCGCAACACCATCTCCTCTGTGAGTGAGGCTGCAAAGACCACAGAGCCAGCAGAGTCTAATGATGCTACAGTGTCCAAAGGGCAGTGACCCTAGGAGTATGCTCCCCTGCCCACTGCCGTAAGGGTCTTGCAACGGGTGGAGAACTTGACACAAAATGAAAATCCTTTCTTTAGCTTTTAATCAGTTAGATTATAGGCCTTTCTATGGATATTCATTTTTACACACAACTGAATCACTTCCAAGGAGCTTATTGGGTTATTAAAGATTGCATAAACCGAAAGTGGCACATTATGAAAGTTTGATCTGGCTGCCATGCAAAGCTGGGAAGACTGAGAAATGCCCACTGCATGTCTGCACCGTCTCAGACATGTGGATTTGCCAGTGAATCATTTTCTGAAAGGAACACTCATTCTGAGTGCACCAGCGAGGTTGGGTAAAGGGGAGCAGAATATGCCACCCCAAAATGGGACACTTGGCATGTGGATTATTTAGAGCCAAAGACAATCAAGACCCAGCAGAATCAGGAAAAGCTTTTTACCTCCCCAATAACTGCCTAAAAGAATTTGGAAAGGGAGCTTCCACTGGGGAGACAGCTATTAGCAGAGATAATATTTTCATCTGAGACACATGTCTGCATGGCCTGGCAAACATGTATTCACCAAACATTTCCTCTTTTCACTTTCCTGTGAATTGCCTTCCACCTCTTTGAAGTCCCAAGCCCCCCTTCCTTTCCTTAGCTCAGGATGGTATATAAACTTCCATTGCTTTGGCTGCCTTTGAGTCTCATATCTTTATGGGGCTCCCATACATATGGAACTAAGTGAGTTTTTCTCCTGTTGATCTGTCTTCTTATTATAGGAGGGTCTCAGCTGAGAACCTAGAAGGTTAGAGGTCAGCTTAAATTGGTCATACTTGCATTTACAGCTATTCTTGCTTTTGAATTATAAAACACTCCCAGTTTCATTTCTTCACACAAGTTTAGCCAGAGATTTTTTGGTTCATCCTGTATTGATATGTAACTATAAATCATTCACACCATATTGTTAACAGAAATACCCAGTAGTTGCCAATATTCCCGCCATAACAAAACAGATGTGCTTGGAGCACGATACTTAACTGTTTCCACCTAGCTTTTTTTTTTTTTTTTTCCCCTACATGAAAGGTAGAAATAGAGAAAGCAGGGAGTCTTTTACACTAAGTTACTGGGCCACGACAAAATAAATGAGGTGAGAGTGGGGAATCACATTTCTGCTGCGTAAATTATAACTTGTTACCAGTGTATGTATGACAAGTTGGTCATGCAGCATTGTGATTCTTCCCAACCATTTATTTATTATCAAGGTTCAAATTAAAGAAACTTATTTAAGTAATGTGAAAGTAGAAAAACTCTAACCAGGTGGTCCCAAGAACGCTTTGGGGATAGTCACAATAACCAAGCTCGGAGCACCTTGACTGCATCTGTCTCATTATGGCTGAAGAAGATTTTTGCCAGGAAGCAATAAGCTTTTCCCTAGTATTTAACACCACTGATTGCTGAAGAGTAGTTTCAAACCTCACCATCATCCTGGTTAATTTTTCTTTTAGAGAGAAAACTGAAAGTTTAAACATGGCATCCTTCTGGCTTCTATCCATTCTTGGGAGTTTGTATCTTTTCTCCTCAATTTGATGTCTTAAGTGAAAAATTGTAATTGCCTTAATATACATCTCATTCTCCAATTTGGATTTTGCAGAACCTAGTGAATTTGAGCAAATTCTCATTTGATGATAATTTCTGAATTCCTCCACTGAAATATTTCAGTTGTGACTCATAGAAATATGTTAAAACATTGTCTTAGCTCAGATTCTCCCCCAAAGCTGAGCCTGAGATAAGAATTCAGTTGTAGGTGGCTTGGGAGTGGAATCCAGGAATGAGAGAGCAGAGACAGTGAGATGGGGAAAGAGGAAACGCCAACAAAAAGACTAGCTATCTGCTGAGACCAGACTCCCCTGGAACTTCTGAGAACTGCCAGTCCAAAGGATGGGGAGTGGGGCTTGACCCACCGCAGGCTCCTGCCCCATGGGCTGAGGGTTGCTCCAAGAGATGTTTACGCACTTCTACTGCCAGATGAGAAGGCTCCGGCGGCTTTAAGAAAACGTGGAGGCACAAAGTGAGAGACCAAGGGTAGGCTGGGGGTGGCTGCTGTCATTTGAGTCTCTGGACCCACTGAACTGCCCTCCCCCAACTGCAGCCGAAATTAGAGGGAGACTAAGGGTATATGTTGGGGCACAAGACTATCTGCTACAGATACACCATCTGGTGCATCTAGTCCCATCACGTGGAGCCAGAATTGGTCTACTTTAGCTGTTGCTCTTACCTCTTTTAGGATGGATTGTTTCATTCTCTCATCATAATAATAAGCTAGAGACTGATACACTCCAAAGATAAGGAGAGTATCATGTGATATTAAGTGTCTTCATGCTTTTAAAATTATATACCCTATCAATTAAAAAAAAGTTGAGAAGTTAATCCAAATATATGCATGTTATTATTTATACATCACATACATGTACTGTCACACTAATAAACTGTATAAATAGTACATAGGTGGGTATAATAGTATACATATATGTATATAAACAATATACATAAACTAATATTAATAAAATTTGAATAAATAGCAATTTAGGGACACCTGGGTGGCTTGGTGGGTTAAGTGACCCTGTTGGTTTCAGCTCAGGTCATGATCTCATGGGTCCTAGGATCGATCAAGGCCCACATCAGGCTCTGTGCTCAGTGGGGAATCTGCCTGAAGAATCTCTCCCTCTGCTCCTACCCCTACTCACTCTCTCTCACTCTTGCTCTCTCTCTCTCTCCAAAATGAAGAGATAAGTCTTTAAAAAATATATAAATAGAAGTTTGAACAATTTTTTCTTACCCTCAATATATCATCTGACATACCTAGTTTCGGAGACTAACAATTTTGATGTTTATATATATACATCTTTTTTTTCATAACTCAAGTCGGTCTGAAATACGGAAATTAAGGTTGTACTGTTTAACTCCTGTTTAAATTTGTGTCTGGTTACTGAAAGCCACGAGTAAATTTCATTTTACATGAAACTCCTTAATGTTAAAAACTCCATGAATATATCCTAATTCCTTTATTTCCTGGTAATGATATGCTATGAAAGGAAGTATATTCTTCTGTTTATTAGATTTATTGTCTACCCTGAAGCCAAGGGCATGACTCTCTAATCATGTTTGGAAAGACATTCTCTTCTTAATTTATGAATGAAACGAAAGTATACTAATTATATCCCTGCAATGTTGCCAATGTATGCAAGTAATTAAATAACCGGTTCAGGTCTCAGAAGGAAGTTTCAGCAGTTCCAGACACATACTAGAAATAGTCACTAATATTCAAGCTTGCAAGAGGTGAATTTTCATGTTTTTTGAAGAACAAACATGTGAGCGATGAAACACGAATTGTCCGCTTTACATAAACACCTCTTGTTTTACCCAGCAATGAAAATCGCAATTGAGCTATTTTTGTGGAGGTCAACTCTGAAACATAGACTTACCTGATGGAGAGTTGATAGGAAGCGAATTTGGACCCTGTTCACCATTTTATAACCAGCTTCTAGGGAGACCTGTTTCCTACCCCATCCCTAATCTCAAAATCAGTATGTTTTTCTTTCTTGCTCATATTGGGCTTTCTGGACTGCTTTGTCCTTGTCTCCTTTGTTTAAACAAGTTTTTTTTCCTAATCTGCTGGTATGTAGCACTGGCCTCAGCATGATGCCATGGCATCTCATTTTTTCTTAAAGATTCTTTAGGAAATACGCAAGGTCTCATATTTATCTTTTGATATCTTCAGCTCCTCTTAATTACGAAAGATAATTAATGGTGACTCAATCTATTCTAAAATTGGCCTAAACATATTCACAGGGCTTACTTCACTTTGTTTTCAAACTAGGAGTCTATGTTAACAGATGGCAGGATTTTCCAACATTTAGATTCCAGTATCGAGAGAACTCCCAAAAGTATGAGCTTCAGTTATGAAATTATATTTAAGTCAATGACGAAGCAATATTTATACTGATTAAAAGCAAATGTTCCGTGTGGTTTTGCAAAAGAATTGAATCAGGAGAAGGAGGAAGGAAGAAGAGCCTAAAGATTCAACAGGGGGTGGAGGTCTTCGAGGTGATTATTAAAGCATCTTTTTCATTTTTTATCACTGTTTCCCCACCCACCGCAAAGACTGGCACGATGATTATTGCTTTTGTTGTCATTCTTCCAGAGGAGAGGTATTAGTGGGGAGGGCTGGCCCAGGGAGAGAAGGATAGGACCACAAGTCCACCTGCATGAGGGAGGGAGGCTGCTCCCCGACACAAAAGGGCCAGTAACGGACAAGCCACATCTATTGCTTTTGCCCTGAGGATGCTGCAAACCCCGGGGAGTTACCTCAGTGGTGAATATTAGAATGGTTAAAAGCCTGCAGGCTTTAGCTGGAATGCCTGGATTTGAATGCCAGTTCCATCTCGTACAGCTCCAGGATTTTAAGCAAGTTATCAAACCTCTCCATGCCTGTTTCCTCCCCTTCTAAAATGGAGATGATACAAGGGCTTATTCTGTAAGGATGTTATGAGGATTAAATTACTTAGACATTTGCAAATGCTTTCAAGAGTGTCTGGTGTTTTAAAAAATCTTATGTGTTTTGTTAAATTAAAAAGTGTAGTAAGTGAAATATGACTCCTCTCCTTAAAACCTTCTGATTCTTTTCATCTCAGTCAGAGTAAAACTCCAAGTCCTTCCAGCGGCTGTCCTATGGGATCTGTCCCCTATTCCTCCCTCACTTCACTCAGTCTCTTCTAGACTCCAGTAGACTGCATTTCTAAGCCTTATGCATTATGTGAGACCACGCAGCTACATGTGGCCACAGCATGTGGCCTACCATGATGCACTTCTAGGCCTGGCTGGCAGTCCCCAACCATCCTGGTGCGCTGTCCCAGTTTTCATTCCAGAAGTCCCATATCCTGGGAAACCTGGCAAATGGGAAACAGTCACCCTAACCCTGGCCTATAAAAACAAAAAAAGGCCAACAAACAAACAAACAAACAAACAAACCCGTCTTGTAACTCTTCATACTCTCTTCTACCATCTGCTGGATATCAATGTCCAGACTGACCTTGAAAGTCACATGTTAAAGATGACAGAGCCACCATCAGTCAGGGCTTCTGAGTGAAACAATTACTGCCTCTGCTCCCCACTGGACTTCATGTGAGCAAAAATAAAATCTATTCCATTAAGACTAATGAAACCATTAAAATTTCATTGCATTAGCTTAACCAATAAACTGATTATCATGCTGGTCATTCTGGCCTCCTTCCTGTTCTCTGGACAAAATAAGCATGCACCAACTGTTCATTCTGCTCGGGAGGCCCCTTTCCAGACATCTGCATGGCCAAGTCCCTCACCTCCAACCACTGTTTGCTTAACTCTTATTGTCTATGGTACCTACTTGTACTTGACCTGTTCATTCAAAAATAGCACCCTGAGGTTACTGCCTGTGTTCTCCTCTAAGATTTTGATGGATTCCTCTCTCACATTGAGGTCTTTCATCCATTTAGAGTTTATCTTTGTGTATGGTGTAAGAAAATGGTCCAGTTTCATTCTTCTATATATAGCTGTCCAATTTTCTCAACACCATTTATTGAAGAGACTGTCTTTTTCCATTGGAAACTTTTTCCTGCTTTGTTGAAGATTAGTTGACCATAGAGCTGAAGGTCCATTTCTGGGTTCTTTTCTCTGTTCCATTGATCTATGTGTCTGTTTTTATGCCACTACCATACTGTCTTGGTGATCACAGCTTTGTAATATAGCTTGAAATTAGGCAACTTTGTTCTGCTTTTTCAACATTTCCTTGGCAATTTGGGGTCTTTTCTGGTTCCATACAAATTTTAGGATAAGGAATAGCATGAAAGACATTAGGAGAAGGAAGGGAAAAATGAAGGGGGGGATCAGAGGGGGCGATGAACCATGAGAGACCACAGACTCTGGAAAACAAACTGAGGGTTTTAGAGGGTGGGGGGATGGGGGAATGGGTGAGCCCCATGATGGGTATTAAGGAGGGCATGGGTTACATGGAGCACCGGGTGTTATACACAAACAATGAATCATGGAACACTATATCAAAAACTAATGATGTACTGTATGGTGACTACCATGACATAATAAAATAAAAAATATATATTACCCTGATCTCTTCCTCCTCCCCCACTTCCTCCTTCCATCTTCTTTCTCCTCCTCCCCTTTTTCCCCCTTCTCTTCCTCCTCGTCTTTCTCCTCCTCCTTTTTCTCCTCTTCTCCCTCCTCCTCTTCTTCTACCTCTTCCTCCTCTTTCTCCTCCTCCCCTTTTTTCTTGTCCTCTTCTGCTTCTTCTTCTTTTAACACAGTATCATCACTTTCTAATTTACAAAATAGCCTCTCCTTGTCCATGGGGGGATATGTTCCAAGACCTTCAGTGCCTGAAACCATGGGTAGTGCTGATTCCTATATAAACTATTTTTTCCTATGCATACATACCTATGATAAAGTTTAATTTATAAATTGGGGACAGTAAGATATGAGCAACAATAACTAATAATAAATGAAAACAATTATAACAATATACTGTAATAAAATTTTGGGGAAGGTAGTCTCTCCCTCTCTGTGAAAATATCTATTATACTGAATTCGCCCTTCTTACAAGGATGTGAGATGATTAAATGACTACATGATCAGATGAAGTGGGATGAATTAATGGGGCATGGTGATGTAGTGTTGGACAACTATGTTTGAGTATATGTCAAAAAGGGGATCATCTGCCTCCAGATCTCGCATGACCACAAGTAACTGAAACCATTGACTGCAGATAAACAAAAACCACACACAAGGGGGTGACTACTGTACTATATTGTTTACTCTCCTCTCTTATGCTTATTGTTTATTATCTGTCTTGCTTTCCCCCTCAGAATAGAAGCTTCACAAGGGTTGAGAACTTTATTCAGATCACTGTTTATCTCAAGAGTCTAGAACACTGCCTGATATATAATCAGTGCTCAATAAACCATTGTTAAATGAATGAATGATTTCAATTTATTTCATTTTCAAAGTTTACCAAGTTGACAAAAATAAAATCAAACCTTCAAATGACTCCCTCCTCCAAGAAGTAACACATATCACAGAGTTTCAAAATGACAATTCCTTCCAACCATTTTCAGAACATTATTATAGGTTTTAGAAATTACACACAGAAAAATCCTGCTATTTATTATTTCACAATACCTTTTGTTCCTGGTGTGCATCCAAATTTCTCCCAAACAGAGAATTTAAATAGACTATGGCTGAAATCAGATATTTAAGTCTATCAGTATTTTGGCTTTTGTAGTCACTTTAATTACTGGTTAGACTCTGCTATGCCTCAAATCATGTTCCCTATCTTTTCAATGCTGTAGCAATGGCTTACTATTGACACTTCATCTCTTTCTGCCTCCAATACTGAGTATTTGCATATCTCAGTAATTCTGGGTGTTTCAAAGAATGTTCAAGATGTACCCAGTATCTAACCATACAAATTGTAAACTCTTCTGCAAGCTGGAGGTTCTGCATCTTTGAGCAGAGTCAAGGGACAAAGAGTCAGTTGGCGCTCCTATTGATTCATTATCTAAAAACAAAGAACACATTTGTTATATTGAGTTTCTTAGGGAAGGTATTATGTACCCATCTTTTATGGCAATAGTTATAATGCAGAGATGCAGGTCACAGTTTGTATCTTCCTTTCAGCATACAGGACACAATGTATCACCTGTCCTATGGGCACTCTTTTTGGTCCAAGTTTCCAGCTAATTGAGAGTTGGATTTGGCAGGTATAGCATCCCTGAGTGATTGCTTTTAGAGTGCATGGAGCTTTTGCATTCAAGGGAATGTTACCATGGAGAAAGTCCTCCATCCAGTGATATGATCGGTATGATTCTGGAAAAGATTAAATAGGCCACCACTGTGTAATTCCACTGTTTATTTATATACCTCTGAGAATGGTTTCAGAACGGCTGTTATCACTGAAGGGTGCATATTCAGAGAAGCTGACTAATGAGAGGTAAGTTTGAATAACTATTTACAGATGATCTAATCCAGAATCTTCCAGAATTAATTTTTTATGATTTATTTGGAATTAATCTGCCTATGAACATTTTTAGTCAACCCTCAAATAGACTATGCATCAGAACTGGGCTAGGTCCTCCATGACCTCAAGGAGCTTGGAGGCCAGTGGCAAGGATGGGATGAGTGAACAGAATGTAATTCAGTACCTTCCTGTGGTATGAAAGAGGGAAAAGGGAAGCACAGAGTTCCTAGCCTGGATTTTTTGCCTCTGTTGATTAGTAGATGGCAGGTAGTGGAGGTGACAGTAAGTCTGGTGTGATAAGGCAACAGCAAACAGATCACTCTGGGGAGTGGTTGCTGGGGAGGGAATGAAGGATGTGTGGCTACGGGGGCCTGAATAGGGCTTGAAAGTAGGATTCTATAACTTACTGTAATAGGAGTCTGAACTCTATTTAAGCATACAGAAAACCATGGAAGGTTGTAAGAGGAGGAGCACTATCTAATGTATCCTTTAGAAAGTTCACTCTTCTGTAAAGAGGTGGAGGAATTTTGAATGGCTAGAACAAACAAAATGCCAAGAGACCTATTTTGACAGGGCTTACTTGGAGAGGCTCAATGATATTGGTGACCTAAAAAGTGAAGTGGTGGCCAGGACAATGGAGGAAAATTAGAACCCAAGCCGAATGTGTAGATTGGTGGTGCCATTCAACAAGACTTAAGACACTTGGAAAACTCATTAAAACAGTTTGGGAGACTCAAAAACTGGAATTATTGGTAGGACAACTGAGAAGACACCTACCCTCTGTGTGTCAGCTTCACCTTCCTTAATCTTGTTAAAAGTCCAATTAGGAGGGAAAATAATGATTTCTCTTTTTCACAGGCTTTCAAATTTTCAAGCAACCCACAAGCAAAAATGATATTTTACATCATTATACACATGTACCCAGAAATGGCAACAAATATCTACAAACAGCAATTACCCTCATCACATTCCGAGTGCTCTGATGTTTTCTGTTCTGCTACCATTTTTTACTGTCTCTTCCAGCAGGGTGCATGTCATGGTCATGGACACAGAAGTTCAACTTGCGGGGCATGTGGTGGCTCGGTAGATTGAGCATTTGAGCATCCACCTCTTGGTTTTGGCTCAGGTCATGATCTTGGGGTCCTGGGATCAAGCCCTGTGTCAGGCTATATGCCCAATGGGGACTGTCCTTGGGATTCTCTCCTTCTGCTCCTCCCCCCAATCAGGCTTACATATGCTCTTCTCTCTCTCAAATAATAAGTAAAATCTTAAATAAAAAAGTTAACTTGAATAACGAGGAATGCTCTGAGTACATTTTCTTCCTTTGAACTCAAGACCTTACACAGGAAAATAAACTGGAGAAAGACCTGGACTTTGAAATCACACCAAGTCCTGACCTAGAGTCACAATCTACTAACTATGCTGCCTAAGGCAGTATCTACCCCTCGGAGATATATGGTAATGCTACCAGCTGTCATTTACTAGGTATTTTCTCCATACCAGGCATTGTACAAATCTACACACACACACCACCACCACCACCAAAAGCCCAAACCAAACCAAAACAAAAAAACACTAAAGCGAGGGTAAAAAAACTATAATACCAAATTAGAGGATTGTTGTCCTTTAGAGGTTTGTTGAGCCCTAGTGTAGGATCTGGAATATAGTAGTTCATAAATGAGTGAATAAAATATATGTTATGTGTATATTAATATATATATATAATGTAAATCATTTATTAAAACCCTTATTAGGTGCCTGGGTGGCTCAGTCAGTTGAGTGTGGGACTCTTGATATTGGCTCTGGTTGTGATCTCAGGGTCATGAAATCCAGCCTCTGGTTGGCTCCTCACTCAACCAGGAGTCTACTTGAGATTCTCCCTCTCCCTCTTCCTCTGCCCCTTCCCACCTAGCTCTCTCTCCCAAATAAATAAATAAATCTTTCTAAAAACCCTTATTAAACAGAAACTGCTATTATATCGTTTCAGACATTAAAAGAATATATCCACCCACACAGATGCATGATTTGTTTTTTAATAAAACAGACCATTTTTATTCCCCACTTGGGTGGCAGAGAGGAGATACCTCCAGGTCAGTCCAAAAGCAGAGATACTGGGGGGGAGCAGACGGCACAGGGACTTAGCACTTGTTCTCACCCAGCCCAGCATAGGGTTTTAGACAGCCATGCTAGACCCTGGAGGTGAAGTTGGGATGTCCTCATCCCCTTCCCCTTCATCTGCAGCCCAGTGCTCTTCTCTCTCCTCCTCACAGGAGCCGCTCAGCTCTTCCTTTTCCTCCTCCTCCTCATCACCTGCCGGCTCCAGCCTGCCTGCAAACCCACCGGCTGTGTGGTCTGCAGGTGGGACTCCCAGGTGCCTTTCTGTCCACCAGAGCTGGGGGGATGAAAGAACATGAGAAACCATAAACTCACGTGCTCAGCAATCAGCTGAAGAAAGAAAATCTTAGCAATATCTTTGAAGCACCCTGTGTGCTCCTCCCCATCTCATTGTCCTTCTTTCTCTTCAGAAGTAATCACCATCCTTAATTTTATGTATATTTTGCCCTTACTTTCCTGCATTGTTTTCCCACATTTAAATGAATCTTTAAAAATACACTGCTTCCCTTTGCATAATTTTGAGGCTACATATGTGGAATCTCTCTGTATATCTCTTTTGTGACTTGGTTTCCTTCCCTCTGTTGAGGTTGTGATACTCATCCAAGACAATGTGTATAACAAGAGCTCATCCGCATTTACTGTCTCATACCCCACAATTTATTTACACATTCTACATGTGTGAATTCTCATACATATGTGAGTCATTTCCACTTTGTTTTTATATTACAAACAATATTCCTAGGAGCAATCTTGCGCATGTTTCCTGGTACACATATCTATGAGTTTCTAGTGTTACCAAATCAAATAGAGGACATCCAATGAAGTTTGAATTTTAGACAAACAAGTAAATTTTTTTAGTTTAAGTATGTCCCCATGCAAAATTGGGACATATTAATACTAAAATGTATTGGTTGTGTCTCTGGAATTAAATTTAACTAAGTGTCCTGCTTTTTTGTTTGCTAATCCTAGTAACTGTATGAGTTTCTTATACTTAGGAGTGGAATTGCTAGGCTACAGGGAATTGTACAACTTCAACCATTGGGGTGCTGTCAAATGTTTTCTAAAGTAGGTGAAACAATTTGTCACACATGCCACTACCAGGGGTTTGAGTTCTCATTGCTTTATATCCTCATTGCTATGGAGATAAATCACATCCCCAAAATTCATATAATGAATCCCTAACTCCTGACATAACTGTTTGCAGAAAGCTCCTTTAAGAAAGTAACTAAGGTTAAATTAGATAGTCAGGGTGGGGCCCTAATCCAATATGACTGCTGTCCTTATTTGAAGAGGAAGACATGTCAGAGCTCTCTCTTTATATATACAAAAGAAAAGCCATGTGAGGACACAGTGAGAAGTTGGCTGTCTGCAAGCCAGGAAGAGATGACAAGTTGTACTTTTAATTTTCATTTAGTTGAAAATATTTTTCAATTTCCCTTGAGATTTCTTTTCTGACCCTTATGTTATCTAGAAGTGTGCTGTCTGATCTCCCCAAGTATTTTGGGATTTTCCATCTATATTTATGTTGTTGATTTCTAGTTTAACATTATTGTGATCTAAAAGCAGATATTGTATGATTTCTATTCTTTTAAATTTATGAAGTTGTGTTTTATGGCCCAGAATGTGGTCTATCTTGATGAATGCTCCAGGTGAGTTTGGGAAGAGTGTGTATTCTGTCATTGGCTGAAGTACTCTGTAGATGTCCATTATACCCTGTTGATTGATGGCACTATTGAATTCAACTAAGACCCTACTGATTTTCTGCCTGCTAGACCTGTCCATTTCTGATAAAGGGGTATTAAAAGCTCCACCTATAATAGTGGATTTATCTATCTCTCCTCACAGATCTATCAGTTTTTGCCTCACATATTTTGATGCTCTGTTTTTAGGTGTATACACAGTAAAGATTGCTACATTTTTGTGGAGTATTGACCCCTTTATCATTATGTAATCCCTTTCTTTATTCCTGATAACTTTCTTTGTTCTTGATGTCTGCCCTGTCTGAAATTAAGAAAGCTCTTCCCATTTTCTTTTGATTAGTGTTAGCATGGCATATCTTTCTCCATCCGTTTACTTTTGACCTGTATGTGTCTCTGAATTTAAGGTTAAGTTTCTTGTATACAGTATATAGTTGGCTTGCTTTTTATCCATTTTCACAATCTCTGTCTTTTAATTGGTGCATTTAGCCCACCGACTTCCAAAGTGACTACTCACACAGTTGGATTAATATCTGCCATATTTGTTATTGTTTTGTAGTTGTTGCCCTTACTCTTTTTCCTATTTTTGTCTTCCACACCTTTTCTTTTTTGGTTTTAATTAAGCATTTTATGATATTATTTTCTCTCTTTTCTTACCAGAGAAAGCATACTTTTTTCCTATACTCTTTTTAGGGTTACTCTTGAACTTGCAGCTAATTCAAGTCCACCTTCAAATAACACTCCATCACTTCACTAGGAGTGCAAGTGCCCTTTCTATCTTTTTTTTTCTTTTAAGATTTCATTTATTTGACAGACAGAGATCACAAGTAGGCAGAGAGGCAGGCAGAGACAGAGAGAGGGAGAAGCAGGCTCCCGCTGAGCAGAGAGCCTGATGCGGGCCTCGATCCCAGGACCCTCAGATCATGACCTGAGCCGAAGGCAGAGGCTTTAACCCACTGAGCCAACCAGGTGCCCCAGCAAGTGCCCTTTTTAGAAAGGATTTATTTATTTATTTGAGAGACAGAGCGTGCACGAGCATATGAAAGAGGGAAGAGGGGCAGAAGGAGAGAATCAGCAAGTAGACTCCCTGTTGAGTACAGAGGCCTATGCTGGGCTTGATCTAACAACCCTGAGATCATGACCTGAGCCAAACCAAGGGTCAGACACTCAACCGACTGAAATGCCTAGGCACCCGGCAAGTACCTTTTAAAAACAAAATATTCTTAATTCCTCCCTCCTGTCCCGTGTATCATCTATATACATGTATAATAAAATATATTGTTGCTATTATTATTTTGAGCAAATTGTTGTTAAATTAATTAGGAACAAGAAAATTTTTTTTTATTTTACCTTCACTTATTCCCTCTCTTATACTCTTTCTTTCTTTGTGTAGATCTTTTACCAAACCATGTTATTTTCTTTCTCTCTGAAGAACTTCTTTTAACATTTCTTACAAAACAGGTCTGCTGGCAACAGATTCCCTCAATTTTTGTTTGTCTGATAAAGTCTTTATTTCTCCTTCACTTCTTGAAGGATGATTTTGCAATGTACAAAATTTTAGGTTGGGGGGTTATTTTTCTCAACATTTTAAATATTTGACTGCACCCTCTTCTTATTTCCATGTTTGTTAAGGATAAGTCAGATGTAACTCTTACCTTTGTTTCTCTGTGGGTATTATTTTCCTCTTGTTTCAAGATTTTTTTTTTTTAATCTCTGGTCTTTTGGAATTTTGAATATAATATATCTAGGTGTCTTTTTTAGACATTTATCCTGCTGGTGTTCTCTGACCTTCCTGGATTTGTGGTTTGGTGTCTAGCCATTAATTGGGGGAAAGTCTCAGCCATTGAGAAAAGGAGGAACTATTCTTTCTTTCTTCCTTTACTTTATAGTATTCAAAAAATGCATATATTATACCTTTTATATTTGCCCCCACAGTTCTTGGATATTCTGTTCCTTTTTTTTCAATCTTTAGTCTCCTTGCTTTTCAGTTTTGGAAGTTTCTATTGATATATCAACCCCAGATATTATTTCCTTAGCTGTGTCCAGTCTACCAATAAGCCCATTGAAGCCCCTATTCATTTCTATTTTAGTGTTTTTAATATCTAGCATTTCTTTTTTGTGTTCTTTTTAGAATTTCCATCTTTCTGCTTACATTATTACCCATCTGTTCTTGCATGTTGTCTACTTTTTCTATTAGCGCCCTTAGCATATTAATCGTAGTTGTTTTAAACTCACATGCTGACAATTCCAGTATCACTGCGTTCTGTATTTTTGCTCTGAGTCTTGTTCTGTATTTTTGCTCTGTCTCTTCAAACTGTGTTTTTGGCTTTTAGTATGCCTTGCAACTTTTTGCTGAAAAGCAGACACGGTGTACTCTAGTAAGTATACTTTTAGTTGTGTGGTGGTGACATTTCTGGAGAGCGGAAGTGTTATATAGCCCTATGTTAGGTCTTGGTCTTTTAGTCTGCCTTTGTCTGTCAGCTGTGAACTCCATAAATGCTTCTCAGTTTTTTATCCCCCTTAAGTGGGACAGGATGGCTAGAGTGGGCTCTGGTTGGGTATTTCCCTTCCCCCACATGGAGGGTTAGAGGAGCTTAAGATCAGTATTTTCCTTCTCTGGGTAGGTTAGACACTGATAAAACCCCAATAGATTACACTCTGGTAAAACAGTTTCTCTTGAGGGAAGGCCTTGTTAAGGAGAACAGAATGCTGTTGAATATTTCAAAATGGTTACATTTACCCTCCCCTTGCCTGAAGCACGGTGTGGGGGTGGTGGATTTTTCTCCTTTATTCACTGTGAGGAACTATTAGAGGTCCTGGAGGTAAAACACAAAAGTGTGAGGGCCTCTTTATTTCTGGGCCCCTCTTGACTTTTATTCCCTCACACTTGTGCTTTCTGAGCCTCTAGCAATTTGTCAGTTACAGTTTAGGTTTTCCTAGCCTGATACTGGTTGTCGTGAAAATGTCTGCTTGTGGGCTTCTATTCTGATAAGTGGTGATTCTCTGTCTTCACCTGGCTGTCTCTCCAGTTTGCGGGGCGGGGTGGGGGCAGGAGTTTTCCAGGTAAACTCATTTCGGTGATGGACCTAAAAAGAACTGATGTCTCAGTTTTAGTTGTTTTTAGTCTGGAATGATGATTTCTAAGTTCCTTACATGCCAGACTGAAAACTGGGAGTGCAGACATCCTTTATTGGTATTAGTTCTAGAAATTTATCTTTAGGCTTTATTAGGGTTTTCTATGGAAGTAATCATACTGTTAATATAACCAGTTTTGTTTTTCTTCCACAATTATTTAATTCTTTATCTTGTTTTGCTGTACTAAGACCTTGAGCACACTGTTGAAGAGAAGCAGTGATATTGAGTATGGTTGTCTTTTTTATAATGCTTTACCATGGACAACAATGTTTACATTCTATTCCTATTTTACTAAGAAGTTTTTTTAATATGAATAAATGTTATATTTTATTAAATGTTCTGCATGTTTTGAGATTTCATATGATTTTCTCCCATTAATCTGGTAATGTGAGTGACGAATGATAGCTATAGATTTTCCAATGTTAAGCCTTCCTTGAATTCCAGCTCACTTGAGGTACAATCTTTTTTAAACATCACTAAGTTTGCTATTATCAAATTCAGGATTTTTGCATCTTTAAGCATGAATGAAATTTTACTATAGATATATATATTTGTTATTCTACTATCCTGTTCAGGTTAATGTTTCTAGGTTACACCATCTCTTAGAATGAGTAGGGAAGCATATAGTCAGTTTATGTTTTGGTAACAAATGCCTGCAGAATTGAAATGACTTAAATATGAAATATTTACTTCTTGCCCAGGGTCTGCAGATCAGCTTCAGCAAAGCTGCACTAGGCTGTACTCCGTTGAGTTCTAGATGTCTTCTCAATCGAGGACTAGCCTGAAGAGCAGCTACTCCTTGAGACTGATCCTCACACATCCAAGCCCAAAGCTAGTGAGAAAGCCACCTAAAATCAATCACAGGGAGTATTTCCTTTTACTGTGTTTCAGAAAACCTTGTAAGCAATTAAAATCATCTGTTTCTTGAATGTATGATGGTGCTGCATCATTAAAGCATCTGAACCTAGTGTTTTCTTTGTAAAGGAATTTTAACTCTTAATTTATTTAATGGCTATGTGTATTTTCAGATTTTATATTTCTTCTTGACTCTCTTAGGTAAGTTACATTTCTCCAGAGGTATATAAATTTCATTTAGCTTTGCAAACGTATTGGAATAAGATTGTTTTTAATGTTACTTAATTGATTTTTAAACCTCGGCTGGATTCACATCCATATATGCTTTGTCATTTCTAATGCTACTTGTCTTTCTCTGCTGCTCCATATCACCACAGGTTTATCTTTTTTAATAATTTAAAAAAACAGTTTTATTATATTGATCTTTTTTTATATTATCTTTATTTCTCTTTCCAGTGAATTTTTAATCCCATCTTCTTAAAACATTTGAACATTATCCTATATATAATGAGAAGCACTTATTTTACCTCCATTCTTTCTGTACAAAAAAATGATGCCCAATGATAGACTAGTATCCTTTTATAGTTATGTCAGGGGTTGGAAAAGTTGTTGGTAGATTGAATGCAAATATTTATAGTGCAAATTATGTGCAGTATAATCATCTTCCATGCAGCCTGTAATAATCTTGACAAATTTAGTATGTGTGCTGCCGAAGTGAGCACAATCTTGACAAATTGAGGTGAGTTTTTAAACTAATTAAAAAATACCAAACAGCTTTTTCTGAAATAACTATGTACATGTCAGAGATTCTATTTTTGTTTAGAACCTAGTAATAAACACACACACAGATATGCTTCTTTTTTTTTTTAAGGTTTTATTTATTCATTTGACAGACAGAGATCCCAAGTAGGCAGAGAGGCAGGCAGAGAGAGAGAGGGAGAAGCAGGCTCCCCGCCGAGCAGAGAGCCCGATGCAGGCCTCGGTCCCAGGTCCCCGGGATCATGACCTGAGCCGAAGGCAGAGGCTCAACCCACTGAGCCACCCAGGCACCCCAGATATGCTTCTTTTGTTATAGTAAATGTCACTTCTCTTTATCAGTGCTACACGGTATGACAAAATGCATGAGGCAAGAATATTTATGAAAAGTAGGTGTTTGAGAGTAATTATTTAAGCAAATATTTTTTAAGATTTATTTATTTTAGAGAGAGAGTTGGGGGAGAGAAGGGGCAGAGGGAGATGGAGAGAGAAAAAAATCTCAAGCCGTCTCCCTGCTGAGCATAGAGCCCAATGCGGGGCTCAATCTCATAACCCTGAGATCATGACGCTGAGATCATGATGACCTGAGCCAAATGAAGAGTTGGACACTTAACTGACTGAACCACCCAGGCGCCCCTTGAAATTTTTAAAACCCATCATCATCTATATTGACAGTAGTTGTGTATGCATCAGAGAGACCAGTATAAATCATACAGCTATCACTAAAATAATTTTTTTAAAAAAATTAAATTACTTTAAGGTTCTCTGTTCATTATTCATATTTTCATAAATTTTTAAATGTCATACTTATTCTTAATCATGGCTCACTAGTTCTTTTTCTTTTCTTCATTATATAAACTCTCAAGCCATGTGCTATTCTAGTTTGTTCTCATTCTTTTAGATTAAATACTTAAATTGAAGGATCTCTTTCTTATTTCAGTTCACCAAAATGTACAGTAACTTCAATTATATTTTTGAGATTTATAAAATGTAGAAAAAGAGAATAATACAAATAAAACAACAGGTAGTTTTCTACCTTGTGCACAAGTCAACATGATTTCTTTTTTTTTTTTTCAGGCAAAGTAGGAAATACAGGACAGGTTATTATATTTCATATAATATCTCTATAAATATAGGTAAAATTATTCTATATTTTTCAGCATGATATACTTTATTTCTAAAATATTATTATAATCATCTATTGATTCATTAAGGAATACCCAACATGTAAATGAACAAGGGAAGTTACTTTATGTTCTATTCTATAAAATACTTTTCACAATTCATAGGAAATTTTTCTACTTCTGCAACACATTGAAAATTACAAAACTGAGGTGTACAGTCATTTGATAAGAAAGTTGAGAAAATTTTTCCTACCAAATTAACACTGTAGTCTCATCAGAAAGGAAAAATAAAATTGAGGCAGCAAATGTGGACATATTAATTTAAGGTCCCTGAAGATCTTCTTGTTTTACTCAAGATGAACATATAAAACATAATAAACTCCTAGGAATGAAACTTTTCTTACTTTTTAGTCTTTTTTTTTTTAAAGATAATTGTTGAAACAAAAAATAATGATAATAGCCGTGTCCCCTCAGTGATCTCCTCCCACACTACATATTTAATATCAGAGCTTTAAAAATACATGAAGCAAAACTGAAATAAGAAATAGATGAACTCACAATTATAGTCAGAGATCTTAACATCCCCCCTCTCCATAACAGATAAAACAAGTAAGGTTATAACATAAGGGATTGAACAGATTTGAACAAAGGACGGCAAGAGGAGGCTGGAAGTGTTTTATTAAGTTAGAGAGCCAGGATCTTGTAGGAAAAGGAGAGGGAATCAGCAGAAGGAGAGAACAATGCAACAATGTAAGCATGAATATGGTCAATGAGTGAGGACTCCTGCAAATGCTGGAAGCACTGGGAGTAAATGCAAGGATGATGAGTTAGTCAAGGCAAAAAGACAGGCACAGATAAAAGGAAGAATGAAGATTAAGAAGTTTTTGTTTTTTTTTTTAAATGATAATCTTTTTTTTTAAGATTTTATTTATTTATTTGACAGAGAGAGATCACAAGTAGATGGAGAGGTAGGCAGAGAGAGAGAGAGAGAGGGAAGCAGGCTCCCTGCTGAGCAGAGAGCCTGATGCGGGACTCGATCCCAGGACCCTGAGATCATGACCTGAGCCGAAGGCAGCGGCTTAACCCACTGAGCCACCCAGGCGCCCCGAAGATTAAGAAGTTTTTGATTTGAAGGTGAAATTAAAGAAGCCTATATACCCTTCTCCCTTCCTATACTTGGGTTGCTTAGTACCACTGCAGATAACACGTGGTCCTGCGGATGGTCCTGCAGGACAGATTTATGGTGTCCAATCATTACTGTAGATGTTTTCAAGGCTCCCTCTCTTCTGTTTCCTCAATCATCCCCTCCCTTCCTCATACTAAATATTCCCCCTGGACAATCATATATGTGTTAATGAGTCTAATTATAATCTTGGTACGGAAGACTCCTAAATTTACAGCTGCCCTTTCCAGAGCCTTATGTCCAAAGTTGATGCCTTTGACTCTACTCTACCTGGAAACCTCCCCAACTCAACATGTTGAGAAGCATACCTATGGTTGATATCTATTGTCATATAAGATGGCACACAAATGTCCACTTACTGAAGCCAGAAACTTGAGGGTCACCCTAAATTTCTCCTTTCCCTTACTCTATATTGAATCAGTTATCAATTTCTATCAGAAGTTCTTTTATCACACTTATCACTGCCATTTTCCTACTGCTAACATATTGTGCGGTCTTGTCAGTATTCTTTTAGAGAAGAGCAAGAACTTCCTAACCATCAAAAAAAAAAAAAATGAAAAAGCAACCTACTGAATGGAAGAAAATATTTGCAAGTCATATATCTGATACGGGGTTAATATCCAAAATATATTTAAAGACTCCTATAACTCAATAACAAAAAAATAAAGAATCCAATTTAAAATGGGCAGAAGATCTAAAAGGAATTTTTTATCCAAAAAAAGACATGCAGTAACCAACAGGTACATAAAAAAGGTGCTCAATAGCATTAATCATCTGGGCAATGTCAATCAAAACCACTCCCTACCTTACTATTCCTGAAAATTCCTATTCATTCTTTAGATCTCTCCTCAAAAACCTTCCCCATAAAGCTTTCTAAGATTCTGCCACTCAGTCTTAAGTGCTCCTTCTCCTATATACCTATGTGCACTTTGACTTTCATAAGATTAGGTGCTGAAAGAATTTGGTACAAATAAAATGATGATAAATCAGAGCATGACTTCACATCAATAAGATTTAACAAAGATTCTCAAAGTAAGAACATGGGAGTATGAAGGAAATTTCAGAGGAAAGGGAGTTTAGATACTCGTTGAACTCTGTGCCATTTGGACTGAGCTCTGGGAGAGTGGTAAGGGTAGGGGACAGTAAGTGATAATACAATGTCCAGATTGATTGTAGAATTTGAGAGTAGAGATCAGAGCCTCTCTTCCTGAACAGACCCTCAGGGAGAGATAGAATAATAAGAGAAAAATGGCAACATCAAGTATCTCAGCAGACAAGGCTACTCAGGATGGAACAGAAATAGGATGATGACATTGTCGGCCTGAGAGGTACACATAGTTCGGGTCTCAGCCACAGAGTGGATTTTCAGGACCCATTTCAGAGTCTTGTGGCAGCAAAGTTGATTTCTGTGCACCAAGGAAGGGTGCAGAAGTAGCAAGAAGAGCTGCCAGAACTGGGGTTCTAGAACCAGCAATAATGTATCATGACTCCCATAGGCAAATAACATTGAGTCAGTTAAGATTCATCCTTGGAGTTGTTTAGGTGTCCAACCTTTTCCCTCATCTCCAGCTCCAAAGGTAAATTGTAACCGGTAGCTGGTCCTGGTAGCCAGGCAAAGTCATGGTGATTTTACTGGGGGAGGGTCTAGAAAAATCTTTGTTCACGCCACAGGAGGAGGCCCTGGAAGAGCCAGACCCTTTCTGTCTCTGAGCATTGCTGTCTCTTGATATCTCTGCAACCACTCTGGCCATTTTACAGTCTTAAGGCAAGACAAACTGAGAGCAAAGCTAACATAAGGAGGAGGCAAAGAAACAAATGCAGAACCAAGGTCCGTCATGATGTTGAGCCACTGTAACGGTTCTGAAATCTAACCTCCAATTAGGTGAGGTAATATATTTTTCTTTATTATTTAAACCACGTTGGGTCAGGATTTTCTGTTACTTGAAATCAAAAGCATTTGAATTATCTAATTCTATAACTTAAACTTGCCCTCTGAAAACCAGCACGATCCTCTTCCTTTGCTCATTTGCAAGAGTTTCATTATCAATTGTATGCTATTTTGTGTTGAAAGGTTCAATAAAATATCAAATAAATGGCAGAGAGGGAGGCCAGGGTGGCGTACATAGTACATGTTGTATAAAAACTCTCAGCTGAGGGTTGTGCAGACAGCCTACGTTGGTGGAGAGATCTTATAGAGTAGGGAACTGAGACTCCCTGCTTGAGGGGGTAGAGTTCAGTCTGCCCTGCTAGTTGTCATTGTCCAAGGGTGCCTGAGACTGGTTGGCATGTGGAGGGATATCCATGAATGTTTTCTTAGGAAGCTACCTCAGGGAGAGACATTCAATTAACTAATAATTTTAGATAACTACAAAATTAACCAGTGCTGCATGGTTGGCATCAAATGGGATCCCTACTCAGTGTACTTTCATGGTCTCTGTTCTTCAGAGGCTAGAAGCCTAAAGAACAGAAAAGAAAGCAGACAGTGGGAGTTGCACAGGCTCATGGGAGTAAGAACCTAAGAGAGGGAAGGATGGCGGGTTGGAGGAGGGGGAAGGAAGGTTAAAATGCACAGGACCTAGGGTAGCACCAGTTGCTGTTTAGCTCCTTCTGATCGGGACACCTGGTTGAGGAGGACAGCAAGTAAGAGTGGAACAGTGTGACAGTCTGAACCCATTAGGAAAGGTGAGTTGATGTAATAGCAGCAAAGAAGTGGTAGGTATGGTGGGCCCAAAGAGGATTTTGAGAGTCTGATATCGAAGAGACAGACGTAGAGGGGAAGGGCTAAGAAGTAACTAAGCTGGCTGAGTGGGCAGGGAGGATGGGGGACAACGAAGGACAGGGGAAGAGATACTGTGCGCACCACATGTTGTCTTATTATCCTGTCATCTGGATGGATGGAAAGAGAAAGGCCATCTCAGAAAATAGCATTATCTTTCATCACTGGCAAAAGATTCCACATGCAGGGATAAAAAGTTGCATTATTGAAGGTATTTAGCATAACACTAATCATCTCTTTTTATTTTGAAAGCACAAAGAGATACTGTGCATATTTTATTAAGATGTTTGCCTTAATCTGCTTCAAAATGCAGTCACCATACAAACTGGCTTACTGAGCCATTTCTAGGGGGAAAACTGTGGACTTGTTGTAAAGGCCATTTGATTAGCCTACACCTAACTGGCAATATTCTTCTTTAAATTTCCTTTGAAATGCCTAATATTTTATGACAACTTTCTGCTCTGCTTACTGAGAAAGGTTGAGAAGAAAAAAAAATTTTAATCTGTCTCTGTTTAATGGCTTCCTTCCCTGTGATGACTAGTTTCTTTTTGCTTTTGTTTTTCCCTTGTGTTTGTTTTTGTTTACTACCTTGCAGGTTGTGACCCAAGCAGAGCATTTGGATCATAAAGAAGCTGCACCTTCACCCCCAGATACAGACTTTGCAGCCTCCTGAGCACCATCAGACCCTTCCATTGAAGACTCAGAATGGAAGCATTGGACCACATGTCCTGGATATTCTCAAAGATCCAAGGTCTTTGTTTCAGTATTTTCCTTTGAGAGCTAAGACTAGTATATGTACCATGGAATGATGAAAGAACTTGGACTTTAAGATTCAATGGATCTTGTATTTTTTCCTAATTATGATTTCTATAGAAATTTAACCTTCTTATGCCTCAATTACCTATTTGTAAAAAGGGGTGATGATAATGGTCATCTTCCACATGTCTTATGACAATTAGGTAAAATAACATTATGATATCTGATTAAAAGAAGCATTCAATGAATAGTATCCTCCTCTAATTTTCTTCAAACAGGTAGATTCAATTTTTCAAACTAATAAAAAGGCTTTATTTGGGTCTTTTGTTCTACTTTGTTATGCTTCTTATGGATCATGGGAAACTGAAAATTTGTTCCCAGCCAAGCTCTCATCCTAGACTTCATGTCTGATTTAGACTTTCATCACCTAGCTTTCCTTTAAATTATCTTTCTTTTCTTCAAATAAGACATTCAGGTCCCCTTTTCTAATTCACTTTGCAATTGGCATTGCTTCAAATAATATGCCACTCTCATTAATATTAAACGTGCAAATGAAAATAATTTTCTCTCATTCCTAAATTTTTTAAAGTACAATATGGATGATGGGTGTCTCTTTGAAAAATTTTTTCATAAAGTGCTGCTGATGTTTTCTTTCTCTTTAGTCTCCTTCCCTTAGCAGCAGGGGCATTCCAACGGGTGCCACCAATCATTACCACTGAGTGACAATTGCTGCATCTTACAGTGGGAAAAAGCACTGAAATGCAACTCAAGAGACTGGGTTTTAGCCCCAGCTCTGCTATCAACCAGCTGGGAGAAGCTTAACTAGCTCACTAAATATTCTGCTATATTAAGTGATTAGAATAGAATTGCTCTTCCCAATAGCCTTGAGCACAACATTACCATTCTGTTAATTAAGAAAAAAAAAGGGGGAGGGAAGAGCATTTCATACCAGATTAAACAGAATAAAATGTTTCTAAACTGCAGAACTTCTCAGGGCCTTTGGTATGCTAATGAATATGATGAATCCTTAGAAAAATGTATGTGCTGGATATCAGTAAGTACAATGTCATGATATTACTACGAAGAAAACAGAGACAATTTAGGAAATTCTGCATGGGATAATTTCTGAAGTCCCTTTCTTTTCCATAATGCTGACTACTGATTAATATTTAAATAACATTGAATTAGTTCTTGCTATGTACCAAACAATGTGGTAGCACAAGAGCACTGGTCATACTGAGAAGAATGATATAATCTCTCCCCATAAAGATTTAGCAATGGAGTGAGGGAGAATATGATACCAGAGTTACTCAAATCCGAATCATTTCTTAACTTTATTCATATCCTTGCCTCACATCCATCTCAAAGACAGGTTAGGGGCACCTGGGTGGCTCAGCGGGTTAAGCCTCTGCCTTCAGCTCAGGTCATGATCTTGGGGTCCTGGGATCAAGCCCCACATCAGGCTCTCTGCTCAGCAGGGAGCCTCCTTCCCCCTCTCTCTCTGCCTACTTGTGATTTCTCTCTCTGTCAAATAAATAAATAAAATTAAAAAAAAAAAGACAGGTGAAACTAGATATGTGTAGAGTGAGGGTCAGTCAAGCCTCTTTGGTGACAGTGGGTTGTTTATGCCAGCAGTGGAAACCCTTCTGCTCATTCCCACTGCTCTCCTTGGAGAGATGCTCAACCACTACTACTCATTTTAGTGACCTCTAAAGGGAGGAGTTGTTGCAAAAGGATATTCTCCTCCATAAAGAGATCTCACAGACAACAAGAAAAATACAAATACCTCATTAGGGAGAATTAGTAGAAAAAGGATATGAACTAAAAATCTACAAAAATAAAATAAACCTTAAAATGAAATGAAATATAGCACAGTATAGTATAATATAGTGTGATATGATATGATATGACATACACACATACACAACGAACCATGCTGGGCCCTAGAAATGAAAAATGACTAGATTAAAGGGAAGACAGAAAAATGACTGATAGATTTAAGGGAAAGAAAGAAAAAGAAAAATGACTAATAGGTTTAAGGAAAAACAGACACATAGACAAGCAATTATAAAACACTATGGTAATGCTAAAATAGAAAGCTCTAAGCAAAGAGAAGTTATCTTTCTCTGGACCATGTCCATAAAGGCATCCCAGAAGAAGTGTCTTAGCTGAGTCTTGAAGGACCCAGACTGACAAATGAGGGAAATGAGTCCAAGCCAAGTATTCGTTCTTCTCTGTGGTATTATCTAAAAATAGTATGGCCCAAAAGGGCCCCAAACTTGGAAAACTGAATGAGCATCTCTTCCAAGTAGAAATAAAGGCGATCTCCCTATTCTTTGACCTTATTCCTGAAGCTTCCCTTTGGATATTTACTTTGTTTATATACCATTAGTCCCTTAATGCACAGCTACTTGAACTCTGAGACAAGGAGTCGGCTGCAGGTAATTTATTTCAGATTATTCTAGAAAACAGAAGTGAAGAAACAGAAAAGTGAGACAGGCATATTTATTTCCTATTGCTTCTGTAACCAGTTACCACAAATTTAGGGACTTAACGCAATACAAATTTATTATTTTAGAGTTTTGTAGATTAGTAGTCGAACAGAGGTTTCAAGGGGCTAAAATCATTGTGTCAGTAGCCTGCATTCAATTCTGGAGGCTCTAGGGGAGAATGTGTTTCCTTGCCTTTTTCAGTTCTAGAGGCCTGCCTATATTCCTTGGCTCATGAATCCTTCTGCCAATTTCAAATCCAATGACTTTGCCTCTCTAGGACTAGTCTTCCATAGTCACATCTCGCCAGGAAAGTTCCTCTGCATTTGAAGCCTCCTGTGATTAGCTTGGGCCCCCCTGGAATATCCAGGGCAATCTCCCCATCTCATGGTCCTTAAACTCAATCATATTGGCAAGGTCTCTTTTGCCATGTAAGTTAATATATTAATGTATTCTGGGAGTTATGATGTGGACATCTTCGGGGGACCATTCTGCATACCACAGAGTGAATGGTAGGGAGACCAATCAATGGTGCTTTGATGAGTGTCTTAACCTATGGGATGCAGTTTTGCTGGTGGTCCTCTGAGGAGCTGTACAAAATGCATATCAGAATTGTCCCACTCTAGGACAGGGAGACTGAAGCATTCTACCACCACCTGTTCCCCAGAGGTTGAAGGCTGAGCTTGGAGACATTAACACCTCCCGATTTTGGGGTGGTCCCTGTCATATGTGAGTGCTCTGTACAGCTTAAGGAGTAGCCAAGCAGAGAGATGTGACAGCACATAACTGTTCAGTATTTCTTGGTTAAAATCAGGTGGGTCAAGAGGATGTGATATTGTATCTAACAAGTATGCCTCAATCTATTAAACACATACTGTAGTCCTTTATTAGAGAACAGATTAATTAAGAAATTTAGGGCTGTGTCCTAAATGCCCTTTATTGAGGCAATAAGAAATGCCAGTTGTTGGGGACACTGTCATATTTGGATAATGATGACTGTCCTCTGAGCACCAAGGTAGAGAGTAGGAGATGCTGTCATGGAACAGAATCTATAGTTTCAGGGCAGGCGACATGCTTTCAGAGTTGCAGAAGCCAGAAGACACTGCAAAGGCAGACAGAAGTACCATAATGGGTAACTAAGCCAGAGTGGTCAACAACACACCTTGGCCTATCTTGATCTATCACGATGACTAATAGATCATTATCTTAGGGATGAGATAGGTGGTCAGCTGACTAGTGAATTGCTTGATTTGTAAAACAAGAAAAAAAAATTCAGAGCTGGCAAGAAGGTTAACATCTACTACTTCAATAGGGCATTGCAATTCCTTGCTCAGTTACCATATCTGAGTCAAATCTCAGATGCAAGTGCCATTGGTTGAAGCAGAGACGTTTTCTTCTTGAGGAAGTACCCTGATCATCACTGCAATTATACTCAATAAATATTCCTCCAATAATTCCCCAAAGAGATGGGATGCTGTTTATCAGAGTAACTTCACACTGAATAGAGGGGAAAATTCAGACTTTTTGAGAGCTGCTACATGCAAGGCTTGGGGAAGCAATAATACCTGAGGTTCCCAAATTCCATCATAACGGTTGTCATGGACGTTTACTGAGGCCAGGTGATAAATGTATCCTAAATGATTACATCTTAGAGCCACTGCAGTGGTTATGTGAACCAAACAAATATTTGTTGGAAGAAATCAACAAAAGTTCTGGATGCCTTACTCTTGCTATTGCCTTAGTAATAATTCTTTTTAATCCCCATAAGTAAAGAGAAGAAGAAGTAGTTTGCTTTCATATGGAGAAAACAGCAGTTCACATTTGATGTCTTTCTCCAGGGCTGTGTTAACTCTCATGCTCTCTGTCACAACATAGTAGGACATAGTAGGACACTGACTGTCTTAAAATTCTGCAGAATGATACATTGCTCCGATGTTCTGATAACTTCATGTTCAGCAGAAAGTGGCAAGTACTCTGGACACTCTGCCAACATATTTGCATGTCAGAAATAGGAAATAAACTTATAGGTCCATCATATTGGTAAGTTTTGTGTAAGTCCATTGATCTGAGACATGCCAAGACAACCTCTTTAAAGTAAAGGATAAATTATTGCTCCATGTACCCCCTGACATTAAGAGGTGTATATATATATACACACATATACATACACACTTATATAAATATAAATTTATAAATATTAATATTTAATATAATATTTAATACTTAATATATTTAATATTTATATTTAATATATTTCATATAATATTATATATATATCAATACTTATTAGATCTTGAGACATTATAAGCCATACCTGAGAATATTCCCCCAACCCATTCTCCATCAGGTGACTTAGAAGGCTATCAGTTTTAAGGGGAACCCAAATCAGTAAAGGGTTCTGCAGCAGGTCTAAGCTCTAGTTCAATCTTCCCTGCCTCTTAGGTCATAGGATCTTGCAGATCTAATGGTGGTAGAGAGGACAAGCCCTAGCAGAAGGGTCCTAGGGTTCTAGAGCAAGATCTTATGTTCTTCAGCAAAGGGCTACTCATCACTTGAAAACTAGGTCCTGGCATGCTCCTGAGCCCCAGTAGGGCTCTAAAAGCTTGATAGTGAAATATCAGTGACTATGCAATATCAGTGACTGTCACATATTCAAAGTCACAATGTAGAGTGGGTGTGAGAACAATTCCTTGTATAGTGGAAATTATCCAATGGGGATCAAGCCCAGCCTGGTCCAGAGAGCACTAGTAAAATACATGAACATGTGTCTAAGACTCTCATTTCACCTAATACTATTGAACTGATACTGCTCCCTCACTTTCTACCTAAGAACTCAGGAATTTTCCCATGACCAGCTGATAAGGGAGGAAAATTCTCAAGCCTCCCTTAATGGATGGGTTGGCTCAGTACATTGGTGCAAGCCAAAAATGGACTGCTGCTAAATTACAGTCCCACTCAGAGTTGGCCCTGAAGGATAATGGTGTAGGGAAATCCTCTCAGTGGGTGGAGCTGCAAACATTTCAGGTCATCAAATTTATATGAAGGAAGAAATAGCCTGGGAAATAATATAAACAGACTCCAGTGGCTTGGATGGTTGATCAAGAGCCTGGAATGTTAGGAGAATAGAAGCAAGGAGTTTGAGGGTGAAACGTGGGTGGACTTGTGAAGTGGCACAGATTGGGAAGGCACCTGTGCTCACGGCATTGCACCCCAGAGATTAAACTTCATAATCCAATGGTGGGACATCAGTCAGGCTCCATCTGTGGTCACCACAAAAATGGTATGTAAGAGGACTATACACAGAATTTACACAGAGTACCCCGAGTGGTACAGATGAACCCTATTCATGGACCTAAAACATGAGCACCCTTTCACCAATGCTACTGCTGAAGACTGAGACTAACCTATCAGTAGCAGGGACCAAATTAGGTGTTCTCCCCTGAACACCTGACTTATATAGCCAACTTCCTATTGACATTTCCACATGTATACTGAATCAACATCTCAAGGAGGAAGGAATGATGGAAGGGAGGGAGGGAGGGAGGGAGGGAGGGAGAGACAGAAAGGTAGGAAGGAAAGTGTAATGGATTGAATATTATCTCCCAAAAAGATATGTCTAAGTCCTAGGTCCAAGCTTCACACCTCTGGTATCTATGATTATGACCTTGTTTGGGAATAGGGTCATTGCAGATGTAATTAAGTAATTAAGGATCTCAGGATGAGAACCTTCTAGATTTGGGGTGGACCTTATAAGATAAAGGAGAGGGAGATTTGAGACACAAAGATACTGAGGGAAGAGACAATGGGAAGACAGAAGAAGAGATGGAGTTATGTTGCCACTAACAAAGGAATACTTGGAACCACCAGAAGCTGGAAGGTAAGGAAGGATCCTTCCCTGGAACCTTTGGAAGGAGCATGGCCCCACAGACACCTGTGGGGTGTCTTCTGACTTTCAGAACTGTGAGAAAATAAATTCTTGCTGTTTTAAATCACCAGATTTGTGCTAATTTGTTGCAGCAGCCCTAGGAACTGATATAGGGAGAAAGAAGATACATACGCAAGAATTGCAAATATTTGATAAGAGCTTCATCTTTGATATAATTTATAAGTTGAGAGATAGTAAGTGATTGCAATGATTCCTTCTAGCCCAAAACATTCATGAGTCTAATCAAGGTCTTGCAATACATATCTATTGTGTTTTGTAGGAACTAAGGAAAGACCAGGGAGATTGAATTCTGTGCTCCCTCAGCCATGTACCTTAAGGTTCCCCTGCAGTACAGGTTGTGTAGACAGACTGAGTAAATCTTTTCTCCAGTAATGGAAATAGGACAGTTTCCTTGGCATTGTTCTGTGGAAGAAGTATATGTAGGAAATTGCCCTGCAAGAATGCAGTCAGAACTATTTGATTCAAAGTAGTTAACACAATTTTTGTAAGTATAGAAGAAAGAAAATAGATTTTATTTTAGTCCTAATGCAGCAGAGATCGAAGAAAATGGAAAATACTAATGAATGTAATTCAGGTCTAAAATATACAGAGAAGTGAACTTAATAAGCAAATTGGCCTCTGGCCCTAACATTAGGTTTCATTTCTGCAGGTAGAATAATGATGTAAAAAAAAAAAACAACTAACATTTTTGGTTCTCAACCTTGTTAATTAAGCAGGAAAGTTGGAGGTAAAAATTTATTCTACTGGTTCTTAGGCAGAGATGTAGTGTTTCAGTGTGCTTCTCAGAAATTCAGATATAGAGACAAACATACAGATGTTCTGGTACTTTTCGAATGTCGATATTTGGGTGTAAGTAATACAGATACACTGGCTTATATGTGATTTTATTAACGACACACTTTTGCTATCCACAGTCACTCCCCGGTAAGCTTGTCTAAGTTTCATGGCTTTAAAATACCATCTTACGGCTGACAACTCCCAAATTTGTTATCTCCAGCTCAGACTTCTTCCCCTAACACCAGACTCAGACATCCAACTGCCTCTTGACATCTCCACACATGAATTGAATGAACACCTCAAACTTAACATGTCCAGCCCCCCTGAGGTCCCCCCTCAAGCCTGCTGCCTCTCCTCACTTCTCTGCATTCATTAGTGGCATCTCCCTTCTTGTCACCATTTTCCTCTGGCATCTCACAATCAGTCCTTCTTGAAATTCAGCCATCTCTCCCCTCAGAATACATCTAAATTCTGATTACTCCAAACATTGCCACCCTAAGGCAATTCCATCATCCTGACCTGAATCTTGCAATAGTTTCCAACTGGTATTTCTGCTCCCACCCTCCTACAATCTAATTCTCAAATAGCTGCAGGAAAGATCCTTGTAAAACATTAAGTGAGATCATGCCATTCTTTTGCTCAAAATCCTGCAGTTTCTTTCCTTCTTACTGAGAGTAAAAGTTTCCCCTTACCGACTTCCACAGACTTGCCTGCAGCTACTGGATTCTAGCCCATCCTCCCTTGCTACCAGCCTTCTTCTCTTTGAGTACAGCAGGAAAGGCTCCTCTCAAGGCTTTTACTACTGCTGTTCCCTCACCGAGAATGGTCTTCTGTTAGTCCAAGTCTTCCAAGAGGCAGACACCAAGATGGGATTAAATGTGCCTGAATTTTATTAGAGGATTTCCTATAATGCAAGTCTGACCCTGGTGAGGGGGAGAGGGAAGGAAGGTTGGGTGGTAGCATCTTTGAATGCCACATACGCTATGGAAGTTTCCATAAAGCCCTCAGGGAGTTCTCAAGCCAAAGTCAGCTGGAGAGTCTAGGTGTCCCAGGAATGGGCCTGCCTTGATGCTGGCACCCCTGAATCTTGTGGAAGTCAGAATTCTGCAAACCACCCCCAAAGATGTTCACATCCTCATCTCTGGAACCTGTAAGTATTACTTTTTTTTTTTTTTTTTTTTTTTTTTTTTTGCCAATGTAATGAAGGTTAGAGATCTTAAAGTAGGGAGACTCTCCTGAATTGCAGACAAATCCAACCACATAAACCTTAAAAGAGAAAAACCTAGTGAACTGTTGTGGGAATGCGGGTTCTTTAGGAGCCAAGAAGCTCCAGCGGACAGTCAGCAAGAAAATGAGGACTTGGGTCCTACAGCTGCAAGGAACTAATTCTGCCAAAGACCTCAGTGAGCTGGGAAGCAAATTCTCCTCCGAAACCTATAGATAGAATTCTAGGCCTGCCTACGCCTCGATTTTAGCCGAAGAAGCAGCCAAGCCCATCCAGGCTTCCTACCTATGGAAACTGTGCGATAGTAAGTTTGTATTGTTTTGAGCAACAATGTTTAGGGTAACTTGCTATGGTGGCAATAGGAAACAAACACACCCTGTAGCTGGAGGTCTGTGAGGCACATTCGGCAGGCCTCCATTCCAACCCATGGAGAGGCACAGCCCAGCCCTTTACTCCCGAGCCCTCCCCTGCCTCACTCTCTACAGCATGCATATATCACTTTTTAATACTCCTTATCATTTCCTGATTGGTTTGGCTTATTGCTGTTATCTTCCAGAAGGACAAAAATTTTCATCTGTGTGTTCACTGATGGGCTTCTGACAGTGCCCAGAACATAAGAAAATGCTCTTTAAAACTGAAGGAATGACTATCAATACTCTAGCATTGGCATTTGGTCTGGATTATGGTAGCATGCACTTAATTAAATGCATGGGACGTGGGTCAAGAAGTCCAAGTACAGAAGGATATAAAGCTAGGGGTGCCTGGGTAGCTCAATCGGTTAAGCAACCAACTCTTGATTTCGGCTTGTGCCCTGATCTCAGGGTTGTGAGATCCAGCCCCGTATTGGGCTCTACAATGGGCATGGGCTCTTGAGATTTTCTCTCTCCCCTTCTGCCCCTTTCCTCTAAAGAAAAGAAAGGAAGATGTAAAGCTATAAAAGCTATAAAAACTGAGGATCAGTGCCATCGATCTGCTATCTTCCTACCTAGGAATCATGTGGTCACTGATCATCAGAGTGACAGCATCTTCTATGTGCATGCTCACAGACTGACTAGTACTTTGCTGAGAGGGCCACCTCCTACAAATTTTTTGGCTCACTCCTTGGCAAGGAGATGGCTAGCCCCTTCCCCTCTCCTCCCTCCTTGGGTATCCTGGAGCTACCCACTTAGTCCAAGAGAGCTGGTAAACCCTGTCTTTGGCATTTTACAGCTTGCAAATCACATTGACACCTGTGATCTAGTTATATTGATGAGGTCATTCACCTTGGGTCCAAGTGATACAGTCTACAATTTAGAGATAAACTGAGGCTCAGAAAGACAGTCATTTGCTCAATATTATGCAAATAATTAGAAGCAGAGCCTGCACTCAAACCCATAATGTCCAACTTCAAATTCCATGTTGATCACCTTGGGACAACGTGCCTTTTGGCTTTGGGCTTGACTGGTTTAAAAATGATGAATGAAAAAGAAGGCATGGGGGAACAGAGAAATCAGTTTAAGAGAGCTAACTGTAGTAGAGTAAGAAAATTTTGAGAAGGGGAAAAAAATTAGGGCATAATAAATTTAGGAAGAGTACCAAAAAGCTTTATTTTTGAATATGCCTAAAAACAGACGACATGCATTAAATATGTACACAGTCACTGGTGATTCACCCATATATTTCATTAACCTGGACATGACACTGGGAAGATCCTAATGAAAACCATGACTCTACATGCTGAGTACAACATGAGGAGAGAATCATAAGCATTGCTGAAGTCAGAACATCTTAAATTATCTCACCTCAAGGTCACTGTGGCTTACACCTGCCTAGAGGAGAGCATCAGGAACACATATCACCAGGGTTTCCTCATATCCCATGCTGATCACAACTCATTTGTCTTCTAAAATGGAGGCTGCTGTGGGGAGTCTGGGTGGCGCAGCTGGTTACGCATCTGACTCTTGGTTTTGGCTCAGGTCCTGATCTCAGTCCTGATCTCAGGGTCATGAGATTGAGCCCCACGTTTGCTTGAGAGTCTGGTTGAGATCCTCTCTACTTTTTCCCTCTCCCCCTCTTATACTCTCTCTCTCTCAAAGTAAAGAAAGAAATCTTTAAAATAAAATAAAATATAAAATAAAATGGAGCCTGCTATGATTGTTCCTATAACATGGATGGTTAAAAAAAAACATGGGGAAGGGAAAGTTATAAAATTAACAATTGGTCATTTTAGAAAATTTCAAAAATAGAGAAAAATATAAAGAGTACGGAAAAATATTGCCTAAAGTGCCACTCTCCAGAGTCTCTATTAACATTTTAGTATACCTCTGCCCAATTCATTTTGTGAAGTTTCGCACACTTTAAATAGAAGGTTATAAATAAAACTGAAGTACTTTAAGGAGGGCACGTGTTGGGATGAGCACAGGATGTTACACGCAACTAATGAATCATTGAAGACTACAACAAAAACTCATGATGTACTATGTGCTGGCTAAATGATTATAATAAAAAAAAATTGAAGTACTTTAGATTCTCCCTCCCCAGATCCATTATCCTTTCAAAAATGTGACACACATCCTTCAAGTCAATATTTTATATTTTTGTTACATACACATTTGCATTATATTATTTTTGTTTTTAAATGTTTGCATAAATGCCACCATACTGTTCTAAAGCTTTCTTCAATGCAGCTGTTTTGCATTCAACCTATTTTTTAAATCTATCTTTATTGTCAAAGGTAAATATATTGCTTATAAATTTGAACTGCTAGGTAATATTTCATTATATGACTAGACCACAATTTATTTATTCCTTCTGAATAACACCTAGTTCTTTTCAATTTCTTCTCTTATATTTAAAGAACACTACAGTGGATATTCTTAAAATATGACTTCCTGGAGCACATTTGCAAGAATTTCTCTGGACAATATTTTTAGAGGAGAAATTCGTGGATTATAAGGTATACACAATTTTAGTTTCACTTGATATTGCCAAATTACTCTCCCTGTAATGGGTGTACCGATTCACCTGTATGAATGAGAGGTCTTTTCTTCACATGCCTACCAATATTTGGTACACACACACACACACACACACATACACACACACATGTATAAACATACATACACATAAACACATATTATACACCTATACATACATGAATATTCTGGATATGAATTTTTGTTATTATGTTTCAGATACCTTCTTTCAATCTGACTCTTGCCTTTTAAACTGGATTATCATACAAGTTTTAATTTTGATAATAGTCAAATTTATCAGTCTTATGCCCTAATAATTGTGCTCTTTTTTATCTTATCCAAAAAGTCCCTTTCTTGACTCTGTCATTGTGTTGTTGGATAGTCACTGTTTGCCCTTCCAGATTCACCCTCCACCCTTCTCTACTCTGTGCTCTGTGCCAGCTGGACTCATTTGGCCTCTATCTTCCAGCTGAGTCTCGCCAGTGGGAAACATCTGTAGATTGAGAGGCAGGAAGAGAGAAAAACTGAGGTATTTGCATTCCTGATTTATTCTTTGCCATACGAAGTTTTGGAAATATTGCATTCCTCTATCTCGGGTTGAGGTCCTGCTGAGTAGCCCTTTTCTGTAGCTCTGGCTTTCCCTTAATTGATCCCTTCCCATTCCCCTTCAAGCCTAGGGATTGTAACAGGATTGTTGGCTGTCATCAGTCCCAGAAGAATTCATGATTCCCTATTTGTTTCTCTTAACTGTCCCCATAGCTCTGTAAGTGGTTCAGTCATTAAGCTCTCTTTGGTTACCACTTTTGAGTGACTACCTGTTTCCTGCCCAGATCCTGATCAATATAGTCATCAATATTTTCTTATATATGTTCTTCTAATAATTTCAATGTTTCTTTAGAGTTTGTTTATGCACAGCACATGAGGTCAGGAACTAATGTCATTTTCCCCCATATATATGGAAAGCCTTGTGTCCAGCATCACTTATTGAATAGTTCCAGTCTTTGCCACTGACTTACAGTGGCTTCTCTATCATACACCATGGTAGCACATACACTTGGGTCTGTTTTTAAGTAATTTATTCAATTCCAGAAAGGCAAGACCCTTAACCTCTCCATGCAGATGGTACAGGTGTGTATTTCATATTGTTGTTGTTGTGAGGATAAAGTGAGTTCATACTTATCTGTTACTTTGGTCAGTAGAGGGCACACAGTAAAAGCCAAAAAAATTCAGCTGTTAGTGTCATCATTAATATTCGTAGGCCTTTGCATAAATCCTGAATTATTTTAATGACTCCAGCTTTATAATTAATGTTGGTATCTGCTAGCCCAAATATTTTTTCCTGTTTTCTTTTAAGTTAAAATTTTCTTAAATATTTTAAGCATTTCCCCCTTAAAATTATATCAATTATTAAAAATCATTAGAATAATTTTTTTGCTAATAAGAATAATTTTTAATAGTTGAATATTATTCCATCATATGTACATATCTTTTTTTATTTTTACAGGATAAACAGGTAAGCTTTATACTGTCTTTTGAGAACAATATATTCAGTCTCCGTAGAGACTGTCAAAAATTGCCAATGCTGACTATATTTCAAGTCTCGGGGTATCGGGAAAAGTTTTTAATTAGCAATAATTGCGCCTCGGATAAACCTCATTGGCTATGATACTGCCACTGAGCAAAGTTATACGTACATATCTTAATTTAACTCTCAATTTTTCTGATGTGGGACCTGTCCCAGCTTTTTAGTATTGTCAGTAATGTTTTGACAATTATTTTACATAAATTTTTATTTGTATTTTATATTATTACTTAAGAAAGAGCTATTAATCGGGCTCCCTGCTCTGCGGGGAACCTGCTTCTCCCTCTCCCACTCCTCCTGCTTGTGTTCCCTTTCCTGCTGTGTCTCTGTCAAATGAATAAATAAAATCTTAAAAAAAAAAAAAAGGATAGAACTCTTAAAGTAGGATTAGAGTCAACATGGGTAGAACTCAGGTTGCTAAGGGTATTGAAGACCAGATATTTCTTACACTTTTGAAACAATAAATTGTTTTAAAAAATCTGTCAGGCTGGTAGCTTCTGGATTTAGTGTGTGACATGACCAATGACTCTCATAATTATATGTCTACTGCTGTATCTCTTTTGCTATCAAAGTTAGAGGCAATGCTATGTGGAATTGTATGCCAGTATTCAGATACTCCCTAAGTCTTACCTGATAGAGGCTGAGATCAGCATTGAGAAAGGAAAATGTATACTTAGAACATGATTCAATTGCAATAAGGAAAAATTGCTGACCTTTTCAGGAAAGAACGGATCTTTTTACGGTAATCAACTTATCACCAAGTAGCTGATTCGTTTCCTCCAAGATAGTAATATACTGGAGGTGTAAAGTCAGTCTTTGTGGCTCATGAATTGGACATTCAGCAGCAGTAAAAGATATATCAGCCTTGTTGAGAGATCCATGGTGGTAGGCCATATATAGCTTCTGTTCCACCATAGCTACCCCACACACGAACCCACTGCCTAGCACTGAGGTAGCCAAGGACAGAGAGTGACCATCATTTTCTGGACTAATTATTCAATTCACCTGTATGCTAATGTCTCTTCTGTAGCAGATGCTCCCCAGTGTATGTTAACATATGATACTAAGACTCTTACACTTGTGCCAACTTCCATTGGTCCATCAACATGCACTCTCCCTGACCTTATGGCCAATCTTCCAATCTTACTCCTCTGGGCCCTAACCAACCACTAAAGATATTGACCCCCACCCATAAATTCAAGTAAATTCTTATCTCAGGCACTTTTATTTCAACACAAAGTAGATCACCAAATGGTCATTAGGAATATTTCTACTTTGCCATTATCTTTCAGAAGTACCCTTAAATGGGACTGTATTTCAGTGGTAATCCATTTCTAGTTCACCAACATACTAAGCCATGAATCAAGCTCATTTTTTTCTCTTCCAGCAGTCAGTCATAGGCAATCCCCCATGAGGCCATAGACATGAGTTAAAGGAGAGGCCGTGTGCGAAAATAATGAGTTTGAGAACTCCTTGGGCCTGAACTCAGATGTATCACCTTTACTGTACAGTGAAATAAAACTGAGCTTTAAGTCTTGGTGGGTCTGCAGCACTCATCTCATGATGGCCAGCCTGGTCTGTATAGTTACAGGATGCCCCATGGTACAGACACTCAATCTCTACCAGGGTCCAGAATAATACTGAGAGCAAGTTTTCAAGTGGTTTATAGTTCTCTGCTGCAGATGACATGACTTTGCTCTAGAACCCAGGAATCTGTGCTGTGACATTCCTATTGTGACTTGCCAGAGACTCTATGTGGCATTTTTATCTTCCAGCAGATCCTTCTAGCATGATAGGATTTGCCATGTCTATAGGGCCTGAGTGGCAAGTACAGGTGTGATTTCAGGTGAATCCCAAGGCTTAGCCTGAGCCTGTAGGAAGGTCTGGAGTGTAAATAACAACACAGGGTCTATTGTGTTTCCAGGAAGTAAGCTGGTCTTTCATATTTCTATATCAGCCATTGGGTTGCTCCAGGTTAGGGGAAGAATAGGTAAATTCTTGAGCACCTCCACCTCTAGTTGTCTATGTGAAGCAACTGGAGTAGCCTAATAGTGGTTCTTGAAGAAATGTGCAGGAACAATCTAATAGCAGTGAGTACACTGAAGTAGAAGGAAGGTAAAAAGGCTGTGGGCGGGATCTGATCAGCGTACCAGCATCCTTCATTATAGCAAGCCCATTCATGGAATTACCAAAGGCATGAGTAGATGGGGCCCAAAGGTCTGATAAATGTCAGATGCCATAGCAAATCCTCCAACCAAAACCAATCCTTGATACCAATAGAAACATGTATTAAACCCAAAAATCCTATCTAGCCAAGTTTGGTATTTTTGTATAGGATATATATAGATGCATATAATATCTGTCAATCTCCTAGTTCTTACACTTTTTCTCTTTTGACTTCTTGTTCATAAAGGAATTTTTTATGTGCAAAGTTTGTTCCCTTTATGCCTTGGAGTTACTTTTCTTTATTCTAATTTAACAGATGACATTTGGTTTACTATTAGTATTATTGAAAATCTTTAGGCCTCATGATATTCCATTTCCTAGGATTAACCCTAATAGTTCAGAGTGAAGTTGAAATTACTGATGGTATTTTTGTCAAAATAACTTTTGATTATGGTTGATGTTGCAAATTCTCAGTAGTCACACTATATGGCTCTGGATTTGGAATGGTGATGGGTATTCCAGTGATGATATAATAGGAAACTATTTGTGATGATGACAATCCTGAAGGAGAAGGAACATGTGAACATAATGTCATTATAGAGGGATGAAGGTTACTTTTGTAAAAATAGGACAAAGCAACTTGTTAAGTATGATAGACCCAAACAGATAAAAATGAATATACTTTTGGTGATAGCTATTTTATAAGAATTCTCTATTTTCATATAACCTTGAAGAAGATTATGTAGTGTTTAGGGTCACATGCTCAGAAAAGTTGTGATAAATATTACGACATTTTAAAAGTATAGTTTAGTCATTGGGCTAATCTCAAGTGAAAAATGAAGCGATTTGTTCTATTAGACCCAAGAGATCACAAAACCTAATTATTCCATTGCTTCCTCAGGCATAATCTCTGTGTCTGTTGATGTAAGAAGCTAATTCTCTGAGGATGCTATTAGTAACTCACTTCTGCACTGTTTGTCCCACACTGGAAATAGTGCAGGTGTTATAAATGTCACTGTGTTTCCAAAGCACAAAGCTCCATTAATCTTTTATATTAATGGTTTATCAGGAAATAATGTTGCTAAGTGGTAATAGGATATTATCAGGATAAGTCGAATAGGATACTGAGGATTTTTTAGGAACAACATATACTTTCATGCCTCTGTACCTTAGTGTGTGCTATTCCCTTGGCCCAGGTTCCTCTTTATCTCTCTTTGCTATTGCATTTCTGCGTGTATTCAAGGCCCAGATCAAATATCAACTCTTTGAAGCCTTCTCTTTAGGTACTCCCAGGTAAAAAGCACTCTCTTCCTCCTCTTTGCTTATGCAAATATTCCAATACTTAACAGGTTCTGACCATGTGCCTCTCTTTAGTTCTGTGCCTGCTTCTCATCTGTCTGCTCTATTACATTTCAAACTCTTAAAAGTGAACCCTTCTCATCTTTGCTTCCTTGAAGCCCAGAACAATGCTTGGCACACAGCAGTCACTCAATGAACGCCTATACCATGTGTAGTTATTTTTCTGAAGGGTCCTTTCGATTCACCCATGCCTTTATCAGTACCTGTCAATATGGATACCTCTTTGCAAATGTTTGTAGAATCGAACAGAATCCATTTACATGTAAGACAAATATTTGAGGATTATTTTAATCTTCTTAACACTCTCCAAATGGCACTAATAATAGTAGGCCGATGTTTATTTCTGTTGCTACAGGCAGTCCATAATGGTACTCAGGAATGAATAACTGGCTTCAACTTTTTTCAATAAAAGCCTATAAACTGAAGTCGCTATTCATGTATGCTGGAACTGGACAATTAAATAAATGGATGGTAGAAGGTGGGAGACAGGTTTCTCACTGTTGGAGTGGGACATTACAGAAAAGCAAGGGGAGAAAGCCAGAATGATCCATGTGATAATATATTAGAACTAGAGACATCAGTGTGAACTAATGTATAACTTACTATAAATAGAGATGGACATATTTATATATATAATATATATGCATACATATATACAGGTGTGTGTATATATGTATGCATATATACACACATATATATATATTTATACACACACACATATAAATAAGGATTTGTTTCCACATATGTATTTCCTTGCTTTGTCAACAGGGAGGTCCTAGAATTAAAACACCCCAGTAGCAACGAGCACATTTACAGCCCAGATCTTGATGTCTAGTACCATTCTCCAAAACAGGAACCAGGCATCCTTGGAGAAATGGCTAATTATAGAACTGGAACAGGAAATACAAGATGAGCCCAGAGCATCCTACAGTGCAAGAAAGTAAGAAAGTCCTCAAAAAACCAAAAATGATGGGAATATGTCAAAGGGGCACAGAAGTCAATGAAAACAGCTCCCGCTAGCCAAAGTGGCAATAATTCGAGGAACAAAATAAATTAGTATTGGATTATAACCCGAAGTATAAAATAAAATCTCTAAATCCATACCAACATAAATAAATGATGGATAAATAAATAAGCAAAAAAGACAGACTTTCTCTGTAGAAGAATTCCAATGATTTATGGTACTCCATTCTCAAGAGGGAAGAACATCGTTCCTTGATCTTTAAGTGTGGGCTGTTCAGTGACTGCCTTCCCAAAAGTATAGCATTTAAAGGTGAGAAAATAGAGCAGACACCTGACAAATAGTACCTCAGGCAGGTGGTGAGGAGCAACATCAACAGCTCTAAGTCAGGGGGATATTATGTCGTGATGAGAATGACACCTAACATCTGTGGGTCATCTTTGATCTCTTTTGGGATCTTCTTTTCCAAAACCCCAATTTAATCATGAAGAAAAATGCCAGAAAAACTCCCAAACAGGTACCTTCTACAAAATACCCCACCAGTATGTTAAAACTTACAAGATCATCAAAAATAAGGGAAGTCTGAGAAAGTGTCCTAGCCTGGAGGAATGTAAGAGGATGTGACAGCTAAAGGGAATGCGGCTTCCAGAATGGAATCCTGGAACAGAAAAGGGACATTAGAATCTGAATGAGCTTTTGACTTCAGTTATTTAAAAAAAAAAAAAAAAAAGCTGTATGTACATAATGTAAACCTGTAAGTACCAGAATGCAGGGTAGGGACTGGCATGTAGTAGACATTTAATATGTATTAGATAAAGGGTGTGGGAATGATTGGCCCACCCTTAAATTTATGTTCCTCGCCCAAACATATATCAGGCCCATAATCATATAAATATATATACTTATATCCATATAGCATAAATACTAGTAAGTAAAAGTAGATAAGAAATTGTATACATTTCTGTCATATTGGTTTGACCTTATTTTCAGATCCTAAGCCCTTTATTTTTATTCTTCCTCTTTCATTTAATAGAATATAAGGATTTCTACAGCCCAAGTGATGACACATTTGTAGGCCTGTTGCTTCTGCATTTCTGTAGAGCTCAGAGATAAAGATGTAGAGAAACTACTAAGCCACTCTACTGAGAAAACAACCACCAAGTGTAGCTGCGGATTGCTTCTTTCAAGCATCCCAGTGGCAAATGGCCAAACATTCATTCACATCTTTCACAGGGATTCTGGACCCAACACTTTTCACAATCCCTGATCACAGGCAGCTCATTCTCTGTGTAAAGAGGGATACAGACGGGTGAACGAGCACCTGAAATCAAGGAAGGCTGAACCAAAGAGGTCTGGTTCAGCTGGACTTGAAGGACAAGTAGGTGCTCAATCAGGAAGAACAATCATACTAAAGGTTGAGAAAAAAGGAACACTTAGAAGAATGATTCCTTCTGTGGCTCTACGTGAGGATGGAGGGGGGAAAAACCTGGGAATAGAATTACCCTGCTAAGGAAAAACTGAGGCAAAGTGGCAAAATTGGTGAGGGTTATTTTTAGTGCTTCCTGCTCCTAGGTGAGGTGAAGAGTGTTTAGGATCAGGTTTAAGAGAACCTGAATCTGTAGCCCAGCTCTACTATTTATGACTGAGTAAAGTTATCTATACTCCAGTTTCTCATCTGTCAGATGGGATAATAACAGTGTCTACTTCACCTGGTGAGAGAATCAGTGAGCTGCCAAATACTTTGGCTCAAACACTTTGAGTAGCATGGGGTACATGAGATTCAAGAAAAGTTGTTTTTATGTTCGTGCTGTTTTTGATAACACAGGTCAGTCCTACTGAGATGGCGAGGACTCTCTTGGATGGTGTGTCTGCATTTTGGGACCTGTCATCAGAGCATCAGTGGGACCTGCCTTTGGCTGGATAGAGGCTACTTTTTAGGCTTTACCCAAGCATTGAAAATGAATGATCTTTGTCATAAAATCCTATCGTCTCTGAGTTAAGATGCTATCTCTGTCATAAAATAAGTTCCTACATGTTTTCAATCTAGATAATACAACATTGTATCATAAAGTGTTATATATGAATCTCTAAAGCTGATGTATGGTGAACACTAGAGTGTCCACTACCCTGAAGAGTACATTATTCTGACTAACTGCATCTTCCAGAGAGCTAAGGGAGCAGTACGTCAAGATTCAAAACTTCTAGAATTGTATCAATTTCAAAGGAATATTATTCTATATGAAATATCCTTATTTTATCAAGAGTACTTTTTTATTTATCCTTCAAGTTACAACTCTAATACCTGTTCCCTGTAATATTTCAAACTCTAAGGGGAAACTCATTGTGGCCCTACTGCAGACTAACAAAGAAAATTCATTATTATAAATTCATAGAAATAAAGGATGAAACTTGAAAAAATACACAACTGAGCTAGGAAAAAAGAGAAGAAAGTTCCTGGTGCTAAAACTCACCAGCTAGAGTTGCAGCAACCCACGGGATGTAGGATCAGAAATAGAGGGAGGGTCTAGGAACTCAGGTTTTAGCTGACATGCCAGGACAGAAGGTGTTACTTTGGGGCTCGATCCATTCACTGTGTTTAGCTACAACTGAGGCACCTACACGTAACTGAGCACTGGAAAGAAGCAAAAAAAAAAAAAAAAAAAAAAAAAAGAAAGAAAGAAAGAAAGAAAGAAAAGAACTTGAAAAACTTGTTCTGCCAATATGTCTGTCCAGGGAAGTGATAAAAAGCTGTGGGTAAGAAAGGAAATAGAAGTCTGAGCCATGTACCTGTAAATCTTACCAAATGCATAGTAAGGGAGTCATCAAAATAAGAAGTTAATGCCAAAAACTAGCCCAGATGTGGGCCAACAACTGGGACATCAGGCAGAAGCAAATTCACAGCCTCTCTAGGTCATACTTCAACCCAAAGGACGTGTGGTTCTCATGAAAAAATGATCCCCTTTGAAGATAAACTCACCTCCCCAAATTACAAGATGTACAAGGAAATCATCCACCTTATGCAAAAGTCAACAGACAGGAGAAAGAGACAGATTAGACTTTCAGAACATTAGGATATATAAAGTCACAGAAGTAGTTGTATCTAGAATGTTAAAAATGCTTTTTAAATGGAAACATTACAGGCAAAAACAGGATGTTCTAAGAAAATAAAACATATATTCTTAAATAAAAAGGAATATCCAGAAATAAAAATTTCAACTATTTGATATTAAAAACTTTGTGAATAAATCAGATTTTAGGTAAGATACAGTAGAAGAGAGAAATAATGAAATGTAATATGTTTCTAAGGAAATTCATTGTAATGCAGCACATTGAGAAAAACAGATAAAAGTATGAAACAGCTGTTAAGAGACAAGGAGTAAAGAATCAAGAAGGAGAGTGTATAACAAACAGGAATATTAAGAGATATGATAACTGATAAATACTGAGAACTTAAATAAAATAGAAATCCACAGATTAACGAAAAAACATCTAGTCTCATTGGAATGAACAAAAATAAATTTGCACCTGGAAAAAAATCGTAGTAAAAGTGCGAAACATTGGGGCACCTGGGTGGCTCAGTGGGTTAAGCCATTGCCTTCAGCTCAGGTCATGATCTCAGGGTCTTGGGATCGAGCCCCGCGTCGGGCTCTCTGCTCAGCAGGGAGCCTGCTTCCTCCTCTCTCTCTCTCTGCCTGCCTCTCTGCCTGCTTGTGATCTCTCTCTGTCAAATAAATAAATTCTTTAAAAAAAAAAAAAAAAAGTGCGAAACATCATAAACACTGAGAAGATTGTTAAAATTCACCCAGAGGTAAAAGATAGATTATCAGCAAAGGAACATTGGGCTGATGGCTATTTTCTCAAAGATAATAATAGAGGCTGAAAACCAATGGGACAAAGTCAAACTACTGAGAGAAAATAGCTGTGATCCTCCCGTTTTAAAAAATATCTAAACTACCATTTAAGAATTAGATTAAAAAAACATTTTTCGGCAAATATTTTAAAAAATACTAACAGATGTACTTTAGGAATAAGTAAAGTGACCAGGAAGGAGTAGAATAGGATGTATGGAGAAGGGATGAACAAAGGCATTAAAAAACATCTGGTAAATCCAAATAAACATGCCATAAAAACAAGAGCAAAGACTAATTTGGAGTGAGAGAATTTAAAAATAAGGTGGAACTAAAATATTTCCCAGTCATGACACGGACCACAGGAAGAGCTGTAATTTGATTACAAGTGTTCTAAAATGCTTCTATAGTTCAAGCTGAAGCCAGACCTTTTGATTATTAGCTTTTTATTTTCTTTTTTTTTAAGATTTTATTTATTCATTTGACAGAGAGAGATCACAAGTTGGCAGAGAGGCAGGCACAGAGAGAGAGGAGGAAGCAGGCTCCCTGCCGAGCAGAGAGCCCGATGTGGGGCTCGATCCCAGGACCCTGGGATCATGGCCGGAGCCGAAGGCAGAAGCTTTAACCCACTGAGCCACCCAGACGCCCAATTATTAGCTTTTTAGATTCAAGAATGCATGTCACCAATCTTTAGAAGTTCACCTATACTTTTAAACTAATCTCAATTAAATATTACCCAAAAAATCCCTCTAAACTCTCATGTTTATGTGGAAGATTAAAAGATTAAAGCAGTTGAACAGCTAAAATTATATTTTTAAAGCAAGGTTGATACGATGGAGTTTGAGGACCCAGTTGCAACTATAAGTAACATTAAAACATGCTATAAAGCTGTAATACATTTACGCATGGTAAAATGACATAGAATGAAGAAACAGGCCTATGAACTAAAATAGCTTTAAAAAAAACCAAAAAACCAGAATACGTCAAATGAATTAGAAGATTTTAAATAAAGCATTTTAATAAAGCAACAGGGAACGGGAAGATTATTTAACAAATGATACTGTAACCATTATCAATTATTTTTTAAAAAGTAATAAATTTTCATCTTCACATATTATTGTAAAAAAGGAATGCACATCAAGAATTTAAGAATAATTATTAAATTAATAAGAAAAGAATCTGTAACTCTCAACCGGTTGATGGGTAAAATGGTGAGGAATAAAGAAAACTTGATCAATCCAATAGAAATGTTCTGTGATCGGGGCGCCTGGGTGGCTCAGTGGGTTAAAGCCTCTGCCTTCGGCTCAGGTCATGATCTCAGGGTCCTGGGATGGAGCCCCACATCAGGCTCTCTGCTCAGCAGGGATCCTGCTTCCTCCTATCTCTCTGCCTGCTTCTCTGCCTACTTGTGATCTCTGTCTGTCAAATAAATAAATAAAAATCTTAAAAAAAAAAAAAAAAGAAATGTTCTGTGATCCTACAATTCTGCTTCTTGCTACATAACATAACCAGGGAGACTCTGGCACATGCGCAAGAGAGGTAGACAACATATTCATTACGTCATTCATCTCCATCAAGAGGAGAGTAAGTAAATTGTGGTAAGCCTGTACAACAGAATATTATAGGCAATTAAAATGAATTAACTACATCAACACTGGTCAAGCTAGAAAGGAATGCTGAGTATAAAAAATAGAACCATAGGTAAAAATGATACCATTTATGTAAACTTAAACACCAAAAGAGATCTGGGATGCCTATGAAAGCATGTGTGCCCAGGTGAACTATGAAATCATGCACTGGAAGGATTTATCCCCATGTTAAGATAGTGGTTTTCTCTGGGGAGATTGGGAGGAAGAGTGGGAACAGGAACGTGGGTAAATGGCTTTAACTCTATCTATGACACTTAAATTCTTTAGTAAAAAGAAAACTGCAGGAAATATGTTAAAGTATTGACATTTGATATATCTAAGTGATGGAAAAAAGGTATCAGTTATATTTTCTGTACTTTCCCATATGTTAAAGTTCTTAATTTTAAAATATTAAAAAACAATTCAAATAATGTATAAATACACAAAGCAAATCTATCTTCTGTCCGTCTCCCCTGGCAATTTTATCTTGCCACATTTTCTTTTGCTTGTGCAAGAATACATATTTGGAAGTTTTTTTGACTCAGTATATTACAGATGAGCCAAAGGCAGATGCTTAACTGACTAAGCCACCCAGGCACCCCTAGATAATTTCTTCCAGTCAATGCACATAGATTTACTTTATTCTTTGTATTTTTCCACAGCATGGATGTATCTTAATTTTACCCACTGATTACCATATTAATTAGATTTCCAGGAACATTTTCATTTGTTGGTTTGTTTGTTGTTTGTTTGGGGAGAAACTGCTACTAAAACAATTCTCTAATAAGTTGCTACCCTCTTATTTTTGTCAGATATATTCCCAGAAGTGAGACTTTGGGGTTAAAGAATATATACACTTTATATTTTCATAATTATTATGAAATTGCTTGCAATAATAGCTATAATATTTTATAGTTCCAACAACTGTGTTTGAGAATGCTGGATTCATGTACCCTGACCAGCCCAGAAACTATCAACATTTTCCATCTTTGGCATTCTAAATTATTGGGTGGTTTTTTGTTTGTTTTTTTTTTTTTGCATTTCCCTAACAAGGTACAAATCTGAACATCTTTTGTATGTTCATCGGACATTTGTGTTTTCTCCTTTCAGAACTGCCTATTACTATTCTTTGCTTTTATTAAAAACTTCATAACTTCTATATAACTCACTCATTTGCTCAGTAAACACTATTATAGAGGAGATAGTGAGAGTCTGGAACTAAGCACCAGTGGCAATTAAAATACAGACTGGGGGTACCTGAGTGGCTCAGTTGGTTAAGCCTCAGACTCTTGGTTTGGGTTCGGGTCGTGATCTCATGGTCCTGGGATACAGCCCGATATCAAGCCGCACAACAGACTCCATACTCAGTGAGGAATCTGCTTGAAGGTTCTCTCTCTCCCTTTCTTTGCCCCGTGATAAAATGCTACAAACACTGCAAGAAATGTCTGTCTAAACAGAGTGCAATGAGCCACCTTTTGAGACCCAGAAAGGATAGGAAACCTTAATCCAGCAAGCTGATGCTTCCACAATTGGGTCTTGAAAATGAGTAGGTAATGGCCACGCATTTCCCACAGCTTGGGATCTGTGCAAAAGGAAGACAACACAAGTAGAAGAAACTGTGTATAAAATCCAGCAGATATGAACAGTGTGGATTAGTGCACAGGAGTCATGCCACTGAGACAGGAAATTAGGACGAGTTGTAGCTTCCAGAAGAGAATGAGGAAGAGAAGTTGGAAGTCATCCAGCGCATAGTTGAATAAGTATGTCCAGAATGCAGAAGAACGGTCTGTTAGAAATCCATTCTTGAAAGTCATCTACATATAGGTAGTGGTCTGTCATTCATTATAGCAATTTTGGAGCTCCACCAGCTCTCTGGGGTTTCTGGTATGTGGGGCAGTTTGTTAGCAAACTAAATGGCTTCCAACTGCTATTTTTTTTTCAAGCTTTTGTGCTTACTTTATCATTTGAGGTGGGTTTTTTTTTTTTTTTAATGTCTCTTCCCTTGCTTTTAAAACTCATTCTTTATGCTGTGAAGTACCTCCTATTATATTTCTTTTTCTGACTACTTACTAAAAAACTCTGTACATAGAGATTGGCTACTCCTCCCCCAAATTTGGAATTGTGTGTACATACTGATGTCAGTATCTATTAATATATCCAACAGGAGGAGCTATCTTGGTAAATACTGAGATGTGGAAGTTCAAAAGTTTTTACTTAAATTCCAGTTAGTTAATATACAGTGTAATATTAGTTTCAGATGCATAATACAGTGATTCAACACTTCCATACATCACCCAGTGTTCACCACATTACATTCACTTCTTAATCCCCACCACCTGTTTAACACATCCCCACCTCCCCCACCTGCCTTCTGGTAACCATCACTTTGTTCTCTATAGTTAAAAGAGTCTGTTTCTTTGTTTGCCTCTTTTTCTTTATTGTCCCCTTTGCTCATTTTTTTGTTTTGTTTCTTAAATTCCTCATGAGTGAAATCATATGGTATTTGTCTTTCTCTGACTAACTTACTTCATTTAGCATAATGCTCTCTAGCTCCATCCATGTTGTTGCAAATGGTAAGATTCCATTCCTTTTTATGGCTGACTAATATTTCATTATATATATATGTTACCATAATTTGGCTGTTGTAGTTAATGCTGCTATAAACATTGGGGTGCATGTATCTCTTTGAGTTAGTATTTTTGTATTCTTTGGGTAAATACCCAGTAGTGTGATTGCTGGATCTTAGGGTAGTTCTATTTTTAACTTTTTGAGGAACCTCCAGACTGTTTTCCAGAGTGGCTGCACCAGTTTGCGTTCCCACCGACAGTGCAAGAGAGTACAAGAGGGTTCCCCTTTCTCCACATCCTTACCAACACCTGTTGTTTCTTGTGTTGTTGACTTTAGATATTCTGACAAGTATGAGGTGATATCTCATTATGGTTTTGTTTTGTATTTTCCTGATGATGAGTGATGTTGAGGAACTTTTCATGTGTCTGTTGGCCATTTGTATGTCTCCATTGGAAAATTGTCTATTCCTATGGTCTTCTTCCCATTTTTAATAAAGTTCTTCATAGATTTGGGATACTAAGGAGGTTTTATCTTTTAAGAAGTTTGTAATTTACATCCTGATTCTTGTGTGTTTTCCAAGGATAGATTAAGGGGTCAGATATTTGAGATCTGGATTAGTGAAGTTTTGCTGTTTATAGACACAGACATAATATCAGCATTTTTAATTGCCTTCACTTTATAAATCAGTTATTTACGAATTGAATTTTTCAAGAAAAACATTTAAGCAAATGATTTACATTTTCATTTCAGACACACTTTAAGATGAATATTTAATAGCTCTACTTCTCTCATTTTCTAGCTTGAAGACCTTCTTTATCAAGCAGTTTATGATCCAGGACTAATGATGAAATGCAGATGGCACCCTAACTATTTAAAACATGTCCATCACTGAATCCCTAGTAAATTGAGTAATATTTTGTAATCAAATCAGTACCCCAAATTATTCTGATTTATGAATTCTAATCTGATTTCACAATTTCTTTTTGTCATTGCACTTTGTATTTCACTTTACAATGTCAAAACAAAATATGCCTGTGGTTGCAAAGTCAAATAGACTGAGGAATCTGCTGCTGTATCTTTCCAACCCACCAGTTTGCTCTTTAGACACAACCCTTTTTTTTTTTTAAAGATTTTATTTATTTATTTGACAGACAGAGATCACAAGTAGGCAGAGAGGCAGGCAGAGAGAGAGAGGAAGGGAAGCAGGCTCCCTGCTGAGCAGAGAGCCCGACGCGGGGCTCGATCCCAGGACCCTGGGATCATGACCTGAGCTGAAGGCAGCGGCTTTAACCCACTGAGTCACCCAGGTGCCCCTAGACACAACCCTTAAAAAATGTTTGCTTCTAGTTCCTTTGTGATGCCTCAACAATCTCTTAACTTGCTCACTACTGCTCATCGCTCATTAGAGTTTGTTTTCATAATAGTTTTAGACAGTGTCTACTGACATCCTACTGAAAGATGAGGGTTTATCTCACCTATATCTCCCTACTTCATCTTCCCCTTTTCCTTACCTCCCCATCATTTATCACTATTAACAATTCTTCTACTGGATGCCTCTGCAATTTTAAACAACTTATTAAATCTCCATTTCCTAACCCAACAACCACAGCCATCAATCTCTTGACCTCCACTATAAATGATCAAGACACCAATATACCAGTTTTCTATCCATCTCTTCAACTCTAACCCATCTCCTTATTTCATACCTTTTATGTTATAAAGATGGATAACCTTTACATTCTTTCTTGTAGTACAATTAAGTCTCTGATTTGTCCATGAGTTAATTTTTGTAATTGAAAGTTCAATGAATAATTTAAAATTTACAGTATTATGAGTATGTAAATTTTGTTTCCTGTAGAGCCAACTTGTATGACTGGATTATATTTTTTATACAGATCCAATGTCATGAGCACTGTGCCATTCAAAGGAAACATTCCTAGTCAGGTTCAAATGGATTCTCCTTTTTCTGTTCCACCACATGTCTTTACCAAATTGCCAAGCTTATCAAAACTCTCATTCTCTTTAATCAATTAAATCTCCTTCTCTTTCCAAGTCTGGATTGGGAAACCTATCTCTTGCTCATATGTGGACTAGTTACTCTTTATGTCTCGGTAAAACTGTGATTTAGGGATTACATACCATTGATCTTCTGGTCTGGCACTTCTATCTCCTAAAGACTACCTTGTCTTTTTTCTTGGTTTAGTTGGAACACTTCTATAAATCACTTTGAAAATTGGTGAGCATTATAAAAACAGACACAGACCAATGGGATGGAAGAGAGAGCCCCAAACAAACCCTCACATACATGGTCAAATTATTTTTAACAAGGGTGTCAAGATCATTCAATGGAAAAAGGATAGTCTTTTTAACCAATAGTGCTAGGAAAACTGGATATTCCAGGCTAAAAATGAAGTTGGATCCTTACCTTATGTTACATGCAAAAATTACTGGATCAAAATGAATCAAAGGCCTAAACATAAGAGCTAAAACTATTAAATTCTTAGAAGTAGACATACAAGGAAATCTTCATCACATTGAACGTGGAAAGACATCAAAAACATCGGCAAAAAAATTAACAGACATCATCAAAATCAAAAGCTTTAGAATATCAAAGAGCCCGATCAACAGATTGAAAAGGCAACCCACACAATTGGAGAAAATATTTACAAACCATCTGATAAGGTATTAATATCCATAATATATAAGGAACTCCTACAACTCAACAACAAAAACAACCCAATTAAAAAATAGGCAAAAGAAAAAAAAAACATAGACAAAACCAAGGAGTTACAATAAAACCTTATATTCCAAACTGGAGAAAAAATAGGCAAAGAATTTGAATAGTCAGTTCTTTAAAGAAAATACATAAATGCTCAATAAACACAGGAAAAGATGCTTAACATCACTAAGCATTAATGAAAATCAAAACCACAATGTGATACTACTTCATACCCTAGGATGGTTATTATAAACAAACAAATCCAAAAGTAACACGTGTTGGTGAGGATATAGAGAAACTGGAATGCTTGTGCGTTGCTGGTGGGAATGTAAAATAGTGCAGCTGCTGTGCAAAACAGTATGACAGCTCCTTAATAAAATTAAACATATACCAGAAATTCCACTTCTGGATATTATTCAAAAGAATTTAAATCAGGGACTCAAACAGATATTTGTACACCAATGTTCACAGCAGTATTATTCACAATAGCCAAAAGGTAGAAATAATCCAAACTTCCAGTGACAGATGAATGGATAAACAAAATGTGATATATACATACAATGGAACATTATTCAGCCATTGAAGAGACAACATTTTTTTTCTTTTTTGAAGAGACGACATTTTGATACATGCTACAACAGGGATGGGCCTTAAAAACAAGTGACATAAACCAAATACAAAGGTCAAATATTGTATGATTCCTCTATGAAGTACCTGGAATAGTCTAATTCATAAAGGTAGAAAATTTGAATAGTAGTTATCAGGGTCTGAGGGAAGGGAGCAATGTGTATTTGCTGCTTAATGTTATAGAGTTTCAGTTTGGGATGATGAAAAAGTTCTGGAGATGAATAATAGTGATGGTTGCGAACAACTGAATGTACTTAATGCCACTTAACTATACACTTAAAAATTGTTAAAATCAGGGGCACTTGGGTGGCTCAGTCAGTTAAGCAGTTGCCTTCAGCTCAGGTCATGATCCCAGAGTCCTGGGATTGACCCCACATTGGGCTCCCTGCTCCATGGGCATCCCGCTTCTCTCTCTCCCTCTGCCTGCTGCTCTGCCTGCTTGTATTCTCTCTCTGTCAAATAAATAAATAAAATCTTTTAAAAAATGGTTAAAATCATAAATTGCATATTATGTTTATTTTACCATAATAAACAATTACAATTATATGGAAAAAATAAAGTAAGCTACTTATAATATTTTAAAATAATAAATGAAAAGAAAATATTTTGACTTCTTAAAAATCTAAAAATCTTTTTAACTTTCCCTCAGATTTTATTGGTAATTTAGCCAAGTAGAGAATTCTAGGTTTAAGATCGTTTTTATTCAGAAATCTGAAAACTTTTTGCCAGTAAGAATTCTAATGACAACCTGAGTCTTGTTCCATTTCTCTCAAAAGTTCTTAGAAATTTAGCATGTGCTCTTAAAATAAGACATACCTATTGAAGACCTAAGAATTTCAAGATGGCCTTTTTCTTGATGTTTTACTTTTTTTTTTTTTTTTAAGATTTTATTTATTTGACAGAAAGACGGTGAGTGAGGGAACACAAGCAGGGGGAGAGGAAGAGGGAGAAGCAGGCTTCCCGCTGAGCAGGGAGCCCCTGGATCCCAGGACCTTGGGATGCTTAAGGACTGAGCCACCCCGGTGCCTTGTTGATGTTTAAATTACAGATAAAGCTTCAGATGTAAGTTATAAGCATCTGATCTGTTAAGAAATCCAAAGATATGTTTTGGTATTTAAAAACAACTCATTCGGGGCACCTGGGTGGCTCAGTGGGTTAAAGCCTCTGCCTTCGGCTCAGGTCATGATTCCAGGATCAGGGAGCCTGCTTCCCTTCCTTTCTCTCTGCCTGCCTCTCTGCTGCCTACTTGTGATCTCTGTCTTTCAAATAAATAAATAAAATCTTAAAAAAAAATAAAAATAAAAACAACTCATTCTCACAAACTTCAGAGTTCTGCAACTAAGTAACCAAGCATATCATATTATTAAGAAAAGATTTTCCATACATATTCCAACAAAGAGTTTGAATCCTGTATGGGTACTTGTTTCTTTTTATGCTGTTGTAACTTAGAAATAGTGAAATCCTACTGCCTAATCAAGCACTATATATCCTAATATTAAAAAAAAAATAGCGTGAAACACCATGAAACTAATCATTGACTGAAAAGACAAAAGCACTGTTGGGGCTGATTTTATCAATGGAAACTCTGTAATATTTTGATACCAGAAATTTAATTAAAAGTAATATGTATTTTGATTTTTCTTTTTTTTTTTAACCTTAAATGGGAAGACTGTCAAGCCTGAAGGCTTAAATACAAGCCAGAAATAATTAAACTATATAATCAAAGCTAGACTTTTGAGTAAACTTTTTTCATGTCCTTATGCTCTGAGTTCATTTTCAGTAAAAGGCTAGTGATATTAACTTAGCTGAGTTGTCTTCTAAGTATCTTGTATACTTAATCGACATTCCAATCCAGAAATTTATAAGCTGATTTAGTTATGTAATACTGCTTTTGTATTACTTATTGTTACCAAAGAAACATAATCTTTTTTTTTCTGCAACCAGAAAGTCAATGATGAATGCCGCTAAATGATACCAAGAAACATAATATTACTGGGGCGCCTGGGTGGCTCAGTGGGTTGGGCCTCTGCCTTCGGCTCGGGTCATGATCCCGGGGTCCTGGGATCGAGCCCCGCATCGGGCTCTTTGCTCGGCAGGGAGCCTGCTTCCCTTCCTCTCTCTCTCTGCCTGCCTCTCTGCCTACTTGTGTTCTCTCTCTGTCAAATAAATAAATAAAAATCTTTAAAAAAAAAAAAGAAACATAATATTACTGATAATGACTTATTCCTTAATTCTGTTTACAATTTGTGGGTATTTTCAGATTATTGATTTCTGAATTTGAATTGAATTATCTTTGCTCCATAAAGCCATATAAGGTTTAGGGCCTAATTACCTTTGCATCTCACAGGGTATATTCCCATTTCTGAATACAGAAACACAGCAATGTCTTCACCTGGGGGCTTCCACAATACCATTACCCTGTTGGTCCTTCAGGCTCCAAGCACAATGCATGCTTTTGTTCTGCAATAGTCTATTGAATTTTCTGCTGTCTGAATTTAGTTTCATTTGATGTAATGCTATTACTTTTTTCCAGTGGTCAATGTTGTCTTATACATTTAGTAAGCAGTCAAATTACATTATTTTGTTTTATAGCATTTCCACCTGCTTTTGAAATCTGGCAGCACTGAGACCAAAGAAAGAAAAAGGGACAACTAGCAGTTAAATGCACCCATCCTACAGGGTTCACTGCATTTGGTACTGTTATTTTCTTTATACCTATAGCCCTCCTTGGAAATGGGAATTCACCCCACCATTACTTAGTTGTTAAACTCCCATCCCACCATAAACATAGACCTGCATCTTATTTTGTGTGTGTGTGGAGACTTATAAACCATATAGTGTATCTCACCAAATCTAAAGAATACGGTCATCTAAGAAACAGGACACATATTTTAACATTTTATATTCATGTGGCACTTCATATCTTTTTAAAAATATTTTATTTATTTATTTGACAGAGAGAGAGAGAGATCACAAGTAGGCAGAGAGGCAGGCAGAGAGAGAGGCATACTTTCATCTATCATATATTACACTGGATTTCTAATGTAATATGTGTATTAAATGCTATTTCACAATTACTTTTCAAAGAGAGTTTCAGAGGACATCTGTTTCCTGCTGAGCAGAGAGCCCGATGTGGGGCTCAATCCCAGGACCCTGAGATCATGACCTGAGCCAAAGGCAGAGGCTTAACCCATGAGCCACCGAGGCGCCCCATGTCTTATGAATTCTATTTTATATGTTTAATCACATTTGATCTTCAAAGAAATTCCATGAGAAGAAAATTATTAGTCTTATTTTACAGGTAAGGAAACAGAAGCTCAGAAAGGTAAAGGGATTTGCCTAAGGTCACATAACTATTGACTGTCAAGGCCAGAAATTCAACCCAGCCTTCTGAAACCAAGTGCATGCTTTTACAAATATCTAGCACCTCTTCTTCCCTGTGGTTCTTACCCACGTATTACTAGGGGAGCAGGTTAAAAAGAGAGCAATAGTTCACAGGACTCTCAGGTCAAGTGTTTCAGCGTCTCATTCAGATTAAGTGAGAAAAACAGCCCATAGCCTGACAATCCACACTCTCCTCAGGGTTGCACCAGCCGACATTGTCAACCTTATTACTCTCTATCATCTTGCATGCACTTTTGGTCTAGCAACTTTTTTCCTAAGAAATGTTAAAAATTTAAAATTGTTACAAAAATTTTGACCAAGTCCCCACTGTGAGTAAGCTACTTAGAGAACACAATGGGAAAAGAAAAACTTACATTTACTGAGAGTAACTTACATTACTTCTGTGGTTGCCATCTTTACGTAATATTATCTTAATTAACCTTTAATATACTTTCAAGATAGTTATATTCTCTTCCTTTTTGCAAATAAGAAACCTGAAGCTTAGGGAAGCTAGGTAACTTCCCCATTCTCATGACGATGTCCTGGGATTGTTTTGAACTTTATAGATTATTGTAATTTCAAAGCTAGTGATTCTCAATTTTTTCTTTACCAACTTTCTCTTAAGTTGCTTATCATCTAATTAGAGAAACAGATGTCCTCTGAAACTCTCTTTGAAAAGTAATTGTGAAATAGCATTTAATACACATATTACATTAGAAATCCAGTGTAATATATGATAGATGAAAGTATGCCTATTCAAAATGCTACCATTTTCTAGGAAAAAAGAGTAGCAGATAATGTGGTATAGTTTAGGAGAGAACAAAAGCTCTCCTGCTTACAGTAATCAAGAAAGTTACTTCAGGTAGTAAGTGGGATTTAAGTAAGATGGAGAAGGACAGAGGGTATTTCAAGATAAGAACATGGTGTGGTTGGAAGAGTGAACTGGGCAAGGCCGAATTTCTCAGAGAAAGTCACTAAAGGAATGAGTGTGGGGAATGAGGGGGCAACATGAAGTAGAGTCAAATCATGGAAAGGTTTGAACCTCAGCCTAAGGGACTGGACATTTATTTCACAGGCATCAGGGAGAGATTTTTGAACCCAGGCTGATAGTAGTGTTTAGGGAAGGTGAGAGTGGGAAAATATTCATACTGGAGAGAACTGTGGAAATGGGGCAAAGCGTGAGGCTGTATGTGTGTGTGTGTGTGTGTGTGTGTGTGTGTGTGTTCATTCAAGGTTGGGTGAGAAGTCATTATGAAAGAAAATTCATAGTACTTGGTAAAGTAGCTGAATGTGGGAGGGAGCAAGCCATGAGTTTAAGATGGCTGCCAAAGCTCTGATGCAGACCGTGGAAAGAACAGTGGTCAGGCACGGTGATCAGGGGAAGAATTATTTCAGATGAATTAATTTGAAATAATGGCAGAATATCTAAGTGAGAAAATCCAATGCACAGTTGGAAATGCAACACTAATTGCAATGATAACAGATTAGAAAATGTGGCTTTAGGAGTCATCTGCATATGGACGAAATTCTTAGGAATACCACTGGTCATGGCGGGAAGAAAAGGTGGAAGAATAGGGAAGGAGGATGTGGTCAACTTTGATTCTGGCTTTCCTCATGTCATCATTTCCATGCAACTTTCTAAGGGGTAACCCCACTTGTGGTGGAAATTATTACACATTTTTAGCTACTAAAACTGTTCCTCTAGCTGTGACAAATATAAAATTGTTCAAAAAGTGCAACAGTGTGAAGGAAATAAAGAAGGGATATCCTATTAGAACGCTGAAAACTTTGTGAAATCCACACATTTCTTAAGAAAAAAATGAATGACTTTGTACAGAAATCATTTACTCTGAGATAGTCAAATAAGTTTTCTTTTACACTGGAGACTTCTAGAATTTTAATTCTCTAAACCATAAATAATTTTGGAATATAGAAATGGAACAGGCAGTCCAAATACTTAAAAAGTCAATGTTTATTACTTGATATAACACATATTTTCAACATAAAATTGGTCTCCAAAATATATAACGTGCCTTATTATTTAAATGATCAAAGAGGGGCACCTGGGTGGCTCAGCTGATTAAGTGCCCAACTCTTGATTTCAGTTCAGGTCATGATCTCTGGGTAGTGAGATGGAGCCCGGCTGAGGCTGGCTAGATGCTGGGCATGAAGCCTACTTAAGATTCTCTCTCTCCCTCTCCCTCTGCCCCTGCTCACTCTTCTTTACAGAAATAAAAAATAAAAAATAAATAAATGATCAAAGAAAGTCTCACGGTTCTTAGGTGCCCATTGCCTTAGTGAGTTTTATTAGGAAAAAAAGCTCTAATGTACTTTTATTTTCCTAAGAGTGTGAGAAAAGTAACTCTTTATCATGAGAACATTACATCCTTTAAGTTTAAGTATCTTTTTTGTTTTGTTTCACTTTTTTGTTTTAAAGAGGGGCTTTACTAAATACTTTGAGAAGAACTTTCCCTATGTTGTAAAATGAGATTTTATTTTATTTTTTTATATTGGTGACCACTTCTTTTTTTATTTTATTTTAAAAATAGTGTAGTTATCTTTAACCTCACTCTTTAGTTTATTTATCTTAAGTCACTGATCATTATCTCAACATTACCTCCATTCGTACTTATACAATCATTCTTAAGACACAGGATTTCTCTATCTCTGTCTCCTCATCGTTCACTCTAGTAGTACCATTTAAATGTTCCTTTTCCTATTTTCCTCTTTAATCATTTGTGTTACTCTTTTCCAAATTCCCTCATCTGGCCACATTCTTCTGGTAATAAAGTGTATAGAGTGGACTGTAATTTTCTAGGTCAAATCTTAACAGAGTCATTTAAATGTCAACAGGCACATTTATCGAATAGGGATGCCAGCAGTACTTCACGCTTCTGCAAGCCAAACAATAATATTGTCTACGGGCACTCAAATCTCATGCATTAGGGAGTAAACTGGAGAGTTTGTAAAGAGATAGCAAAGTGTGTCTTCCTTCCTCAGCATTCACAGTTCAGCTAATTCAATTTATCCACTTGGCTTTTTTAAGTGTGTGTGTGTGTGTTAATCTCTAGTTCTACAATTATTGGCAATTGCCATAGGCAACATAGAGAATTACATAAGCCAATAACCTTACACCATATTGAAAGTCTTATGCCCGGGAACAAGCTCTCTTGAGCTTGTCATTCACAATAGGTAAATTTCATTTTATGTAGTAGATAGAAACATGCTCTTTTCAATTATTTCATGATATCCTAGAGGGTGCCCTTCAAAATTTCAGATGAATTTTGTGCAAAATGATGAACTTTCAAGCTTTCTCCTGGGAATATTGGAATTGGAAATGTTTAAAGTAATGAAGTCTGTAAAGAGAATATGATGGGCCTTATGCTAGATTTTTTGTGTGTCTCTTGTTATCAAAGGCAGTTGTCATAATGATTGCATTTGGTAATTTCCAAAACAGTCTAAGAGAAGGCCACACTCCTCTTTGTGTGTACTCTAACTAGCTAACCCCACCTGGTACCAGTGAGGCACACCCACAGCTAATATCAGGGACTAATTTTGGAGGGAAATACAAGTACTGAAAGAGGAATCAAGAGAGTTTCTCTAATGTAGGTGAGATTTTTATCCCCCTACTCCAATCAGCATTAACCACAGAAGACGTGCAGTTTCAGTTTTTGTTGCTGTTCTTGGGAGAGGTTTTCTTTGCCCTTACTTTCTTGCGTGGAAGAAAGGGATTTGATGGAATGAGTCACGACTAACTCAAAGTTCGTGAGGATTTTCTTCCTTAATGATGCCAACATGTCTGTCAACGCAGTGCCAGGTGAACTCAGCAACAGCTAGGGCAGTGGGGGGCTTATTTGATAGCAGGAGCAGAAAGTCCAATTAAATTGCTTTTGTGCCAGTTAGACTGATTTAACAGGCTGAATTTCCATGTTTGAATTTCCATCTTTTCTCCCATGTGTGACTATCACTGTGAGCAATGTGATTAACTAAATCAAATATGAAATACGACAAATGCTAAAACCTACTTGGGTCTGGTTTAGTTATGCACAGAGTAGATGTGGTGGCTGGGGGTGTAAGAAGTTGTTGTTTCAAAATTTTTGTTTCTGAATTTTAAATTCCAGTCAAAATCACTTGTACTCATGTTCCAAAACATACCGTGTTTGTTGAAACAAGTCTTCATTTTTTTTTCATTGAAAAGGACTAGATTAATAAATAGAACCAAACATGTAAAATACACACTGGCAATATTTAACTTCAAATTATATATTTGGCATAATAATATATATGAACTAGGATAATGAATATGTGTCATAATTAGCATGTATATTCAATTCCATAAACTGACAATTTGCTGGTAATTAAGCAACCTAAAGGTTAGAGTTATTGAAAAAAGATCATTCTTCCATTTCTATAATATATTTTAATGAAAATATGCTTATATTTGAGTTTGTATTCCTTCTCATCAGTGTCTATTAATTTTCACTAGTTATATCTATTTATTTTTAATACTTAATGTTTTTCAGTAATTACTATGTTAAATTCTTGATATAATTTTAGTGAATATACAATGTTAGGGTTCTTTTAAAAAGCTCTGATTTTACATTTATTACCATGATATATTTTATTTAGAACAAAACAGTAAAGCATGGCCTTAATTAGTAGTGAGAAATGATACTTTTAAGGCTACAGATCCTAGGAATGATTAATATTTCTGCTTGATACTGCAAAGAAGGTTTTCAAGGTTCAAGAGTGCCAATTACTGGGAAGACCAAGAAATACGGCAGCATACTTTTTCGTCATTCTGAGAAATCATGGCCCTATTGGAAGTATGTCTCCTTTGAATGTACTGTCGGCTCGGACTTTCTTCTCAGAAGGGAACAAAGGTACTGTTAGAATATCTACCACAATTTAAATCCAATTGCTTTGTCGAGTCTTAGATCTACACAGAAATTTTCTCAGAAAAGACTGTGGGTAACGCATTTAATTTTGCTTGTTGTGGTTGTGATCCTGGCTTCTGACAGTCAAGATTCTTGCCTCACCATGAGAGACATCTTACATCATTATATCCACTTTTTGCTTATAATGATGTGAAGTCTGGGGCTGAGAATAATGCCCTTGTAAATGCAAAGAGGGCTCTTTTCCAATGTGACTGGTTATTCTTCCTCTACTACTGGAGATTATTCCATTCCTCACTTATTCCAAACCTAGATTATACTAAGAGCCCCAGAAGCTTTCTGATCCGCCACGCTGGTGTTATGTTCACAGCATGGAGCCGTTTACTCCTTTTGGGTGGATTGCAATTCACACAGGAACCTTCCCTGTGTAAGCCCAAAAGCCTTTATCCTAGTCCATGGCCACATGCTTCGTTCTAGACATACCCAGCCTTGTCAGGTCAAATCTCAGACAAACATCATTCGGACAGCTAGTGAGTGGTGTGGATGGAGCAGCATCAATCTATCTACTGGGAAAACAGAAGGTGTATATCTTACCTCCATCCCCCTTTAGGACCAGGAACACATTTTTTCTTCTCTTTCCTTTTCTTTTCTTTAGGTAGATGGTGGTTGGCAGCTCCCACATTTATCTTAAGCAGATTTCCATCCTGAAAATTAAAAAATAATATTTTATACGATATTTTCCCACATGAACCCGAGACAACCTAGTGAAACAGGCAGAAAGGTAGTATCAATTCGGGGTGAGGTAGAGGGAAAATAGTCTAAAATTTTAAGGTTACACTGCCTCAGTCAAATTCCAGTTCTGACAGTGTGAGCTTAGGCAAATAATTTAAATTCTCTCTAGTTCACTTACTTCCTTTATTAAATAGAATAATAAGGATGGGACCTACCTCAAAGAACTATTATAAAGTGTAAATGAGCATATACCTGTAAAGAATTTAGCCCAGTGCCTGCCATGTAGTAAATGTCTTGGTAAAACTTATTTGTTATAATTACACACAAATTCGTAACAGACATAGGACAAAGATCTAACTAGGAATCCAATTCTTGCTTCATCATGTCCCAGAATAACAGTTACATTTCAGATCTTATGTAGCATATTTTTGAAATTTGCAGTTCATTGGTCTCAGAAACCCCTCCTCCTAAGGCTCTTAGATTCCCACAAAGAAACTAAGTTCTAGACTCGTAATGTTTGGAAGTATCACTAAGGATGGATGCAACACAGTGCTTACATTCATGCTACTATATGGCAGAGAAATGTTGTGTTTAAGCATCTGGCATCTTTCAAAAAGTTCAGGCTCAGTACAAGAACTGTTAAAAAAAATACAAATTCAGTCAGTCTAGAGCTTATCTCTCACTTTGAATCTTCAAAGGACAGCCAAATCTGTCTCAACTAATTCAACAGAATCAATGAGATAGTACTTATCTCCTCAATGAAGAACACACAGACAGCTCATTTATTTTTCAAGCCTTCACTGCACTGTGCAAGTGTGGGATTTCAGTGGCTGCTAAGATTCTGAGTTGCTCTAAACCATCCCACTTTTCCTACATTCTCCTTTAGAAGGGCAGAAGAAAGCATATCAGGTCTAAGAATGTGGTAAATTCCAGTTATTCCTCAGTGGTTGCTTTCTTGTATGATAAGTACCACAGTAGTATTAGGCCTTATTTTTAAAAAGTATAGTTTCAATTTATTTGATTTCTGATTAAAAATGTAGTATCCTCATGGTGCTGATGCTTAAATAAGATTACTATTCATCTATCTTTTGGTATAATCAGGTTATAACAAATAAAATAAAACCTGACTCTCAAACTCTTCAAGATAATTTCTTTAGCTTGTTAATGTATATCCTCCCAGAAAACATAAACACACACACACACACACACACACACACACACACCACATTTACATAAATGTTTGTAAATTTTCCCCTTTAATTTTTAAATATTGTTCCTTTAGAACTTTTTTTTTTTTATTTTGGTTTTACTCAATACGTCATACACTTTTTTCCATTTGGCCTTCTACAAAAACTTAAATCCAACTTTAATTGTTCAGTCCCCCAAACCATAAATTCTTAGCCTTATGCTTTTAACATTTTAAAATACGTTCATCCTTGAGCCTTTACTACTTTATTCTAATCTATACAGGCTCTCTCTGCAAGTCAACTCACCAATGAAACTCCAACTTGAAACATTAAAGTATAGTCAGTAATGATGTTATTTAGGTCATAGTAAACATTTTCAAATGCTTTATTCAACAACAACAACAAAATACCAAAAATCTATTATGCTTGTGATGTATGAGGAAACACTTCATCTAAATTTTATCAGCTGATGTGCGTAAAACTATTGCAAGTTAAACTTACATTAAAGTTATTTATTTTGCCAAGCATTATGAGGAAAGCATTTTGACATACAAAACATTTATCCCCTTTCTTATTAATATAATTCCATCAAAACTCAAGGTAAACCTGAGAAATTAAAATATAAACAAAAGGAATATTTCCATAAATATCAATAAATGTAAAAAAAATGGCTTAAGGAGTAATGTGAAAACATGTCTGATTTTTCAGCAAGATCATTTTCATTTTTGCTTTGGAGAACAACTGAAAAAAATACAAAACTGTATATTCTAAGGCAGTAGAACCACGTGATGATAATCAACACAAGAGTCGTTGCAGCCATCCAGAACTCAAGCTGTGCATATGGAGAACTCAGCTATTCCAAACAGTCTGTATACGACGGGTGATTCTCCATCATAACCTATTTGGGCCACGAGTAATTTATTAAGCAGAATTAGATTTTATTTCCAAAGACTGTTTTTCCATAGCATTGCATACTTGTAGACACAATTCAGGCATGATGGATACGCTACTCCTAGCGCCCTACTTCCACAAAATGGAGACAGCAGCAATGTCTTTTAGCCAATAGATAATTTGATCTCTTGACAAATGATCATTTAATAGGAAAATGGATTTGGGTTTCTAAACTCTAATGGAAATTTAAAGTAAAATTTAAAGTAAAAAAAATTAACAAATTAGTAAATTCTTACTGCAATGAACATAATGTTGATGCAAGCCAGAAAGTAAGGGGATTTTTTTTTTAAAAGATTTTATTTATTTATTTGACAGACGGAGATCACAGAGAAGCAGGCAGAGAGAGAGGAGGAAGCAGGCTCCCTGATGAGCAGAGGGCCTGATGCGGGGCTCGATCCCAGGACCCTGGGACCATGACCTGAGCCAAAGGCAGAGGCTTTAACCCACTGAGCCACCCAGGCGCCCCAGTAAGGGGATTTTTCACTATCTCTAAAATTTATGAAAGAGTATACCACTTAAATTTAGGCACACCTGGAGTGAATATTAAATGATTTTTGTGAATTTAAAATATTTTATAAATTCTATTCACAAAGAGTGCCTGAGAGAAGTTGCAAAAAAAATGTAGAGTGGATAAATAGGTATCTCTTACATATGTGGCTTTGGGTTAAATGTAAGGAATGCAAACAAAGGGATATGGAATCTACCCTGGAGAAACTTACTTAAACAGAAAGACCAGGGACACCTGGATGGCTCAGTTGGTTAAGCATCTGCCTTCAGCTCAGGTCATGATTCCAGGGTCCTGGGATCAAGTCCAACATCGGGGCTTCTCCTTCTCACTCTGCCTGCTGCTCCCCCTACTTGTGCCCTCTCTCTCTCTCTGGCAAATAAATATATAAAATCTTTAAAAAAAAATTAAAAAATAAACAGTAAGACCTGAACAGGGGGGGTACATATACTCTTCAGGAATGTGATATGTCTTTAAAAAGATAGCTCCAACCGTGTGCTATAAATCAAAGGGGAAGAGTTGGAGGAGGCAGAGTTTGAAGTGGGACCTGAAGTGCTGGGATGATTTTGGATGTGAGAAGGGGAAAGGAGTGTCCTAGAAGGAGAGATATCCACATGCAAGGGCACAAGTGGGCAGACTCTGATAGGGAATGGGGAATTAGGGAACCTTTTCGATCAGGAAAATGAGATGGTCAGGGCTGTGCTTGGGGAAGACCAATCTGCCAAAAGCACGTGAAATGTATGAGAAGGTGGAAAGACCATAGGCGCAGGAGGGGACATCCTGCAAGTCCCTGTAAATCTGGAGCTGAAGCTTGGAAACAGGTCAGGGGTGGTGATAAAGGTCTAGCAATCTGGAAGTCCTCTTTCTCTTTCTAGTGTTCATACTAGAGAAGCCTCAAGAAGAGCAACGGACCAGGACAGGTCCTGGGGGCAGGGTGATGGCGTGTGAAGGGCCAAATTCTATTAAAAAAAAAAAAAAAATCCTTCCCCAAACACCAGCACAAGGTAAGGCCTATGGAAGGGCGAGAAATCAAGGTTTAGAGATCCCTAGATGATAGTGCTTCCCAGTACGCCTCAGGGCCACTGAAACAGACGCAAGGACCAAATGAGATCTATTTAAAACTGAGTGCAATTTTGACTCTCTTCAATACCCATCTCTCTTGGCCTAAAGAAACTCAGAAGGGAGCCCCAGCTTTAAATATACTATCATGGCGTACATGCTTTTTTATAGGGTGTTTTAAGCTACTTTGTTTTCCTAAAAGCCCCTCTAACTGTGCCCGTTAAGGAGCAGACGGCTCAGGGACCTGGAGAGCCCGGTGATGTTTGTATTCAAGTTCATCCTGTCTTTACCGCGCCCTGAAGGTGGGGAAAGGTCTGGGTGTCCACCAGGCGGCCTCGCCAAGGAGGAACTTGGCACAAATTCTCCAGATCGCAGGGAGAGCGGGCAAAATAAAGCAAGCCAGAGTACGAATAGCGCCCCCGTGGGAAGCAAGAGTTAAGGCTGCCACCAACCCACCCGGTTTTTCCCTCAAACCCAGAAAAGAGGGATTACGGGGGAGGGCTAGGGGCCCTGAACGAACCTGGAGGCGCTGGGAGGAAAGTCAGATCCCATCTGCGCTCTGGGTTAGCCCTGACTCCTCCGGGAAAATACTCTGGGCCCCATCACTCAGGAGCGATCTCCCCTCACCCTAGGTTCCCGGGGTCAATTAGCGGGCCCGGTGTCAGGGTCGCGTCGGGGCGGGCGTGGGGAGAGCCCAGCAGCTGGAAGCACCAGGGCCCAGGGAATCCCGCGAAGCCACCACGGCGCTCGAACGCGGGGCGTCCCGGGCTTTCCCCGCCGCCCAGTGCGTGGCGCCCGCCGAATGCGGACCCTCCTGCCCCGCCGAGCGGGAGCCACAGAGGGAAGCAGGTGGGTGTGGAGCCAGGCCCGGGCCCGAGGGAGCAGCGGGCGCGCGGGAGGAGAGGGAGGCGCCCGCCGAGGTGTGGGCGGCGCCCGCCCGCTCGCCTGCGCCCCGGCCGCGCCCTGGGCTCGGGGGCGCTGTCCCAGGCCGAGCGCACAGCTCCCGCCCCGCGAGGCCGAGCCGGGGCCTCCCCAGCGGTGTCCGGCCGGCCGCTCAGCCGAGCCACGCGGGCCCGCCGCCCACCTCGAGAGCCGCGAGCGCCTGGGAGGAGGAGGAGAAGGAGGCGGCGGCGGCGGCGGCGGCGGCCCCTCCAGCCCGCGGGTGCGCGGAGCGCGGGAGGAGGCGGAGCGCGAGGCGGGGTGGCCGCGGGCGGGTGTGCGCGCCGGCCCGGCGCCCCCGAGCGCCCTGCCTCGCCTCCCGCGCCCAGCCTCTCCCCGGCTCCGCCACGGACACACACCCACCAAGCACCCACCACCCTCCGCCCCCGCCGACCGCCGCCGCCTCTCCGCAGGCAGCCGGAGCGAGCGGCAACTCTCCGGCCCGCGCGGCTCGCCTTCCCGGCTCCTTCCGCGCGGCGAGCTCAGCCCCGCTCGATTTTTCCTTTTCTATCCCAGCCCTCTCCTGTCTGGGCGGCGGCGGCAGGGGGATGGGGGCCCGCGTGGGGAAGGGGGCGAAGATCGATGAAGATTATTGTTCTTTTTAAGGATACCTTAGCTTCCTCCCGCCGCCTCTCCTTTGAGCTTTCCTGCTAGAGACCGTTGAACAGAGTCAGGGATGTGAGGAGAGGGGGAAAAACGCCAGGAGCTCCAGCCAGCCGGGGAGACCCTCCTCTCCGTGGAGGGGAGGGGGATTTCCAGCGACAGATCATTGGCGAAGGGGACCGTCGCAGGGAGAGGAGCCCCGGAGGGAGCGGGGAATCCCACAACCCTTTGTGGTGCCCGAGCCCGTGCCGCCTGCTGAGCGGGGTCTGTGGGAGCTAGGTAAGTGAAGGGGCTTTGCTGCTCCCCGAAGGGGTCTTCCTTGTAAGAATGAATCATCGCGGGCAGCCTAGCCAGACTTGAGTTGCGAAAGGAATTGGAAACTGCCATATGGCGCCGAGTGGACTTACACACAAAGCTGAAGCTGACTTAGCCCCGAGAGGGTTGTTCGTGTACGGCTCCGTCCCCGTGGGGAAGGCACTCCAGTGTTAGCCCCTGAGAAGGTGCTGAGCAGCCTGCCTGGGCTGGGATGGGGAATGTTATTTCTAGGAGACGAGCTCTTGTTGCCTTCTGTTCATTTGTTGGTAAATGCCACACTCACATGCACACACTTGTGGGACCGGATTTAGGGAGTGTGATGTCTCTGATGTATGAACAGTGCTCGGAGCACAGAGACATGCATGCATTTTATCCTTGAAGCGGTGCGCGTTCTCCGTTCTGTAGCAAGGTTCCTGAGAGGGAGAACGAGTCTCTAAGGAAAGAGCTTCATGGCTGTTTCCAACACACTCTGCTAGGGGACTTGGGAATGCAATTGTCCTGAATGGCACCAAAAGACACCGACCATTTCCCTCATCATTTGCTTCCAAGGCTTAATGACCGTTTTCAAAATAGTGTGCTGCCATCCATTTTCTCGAATTCTGAGCATTTCTGTGTATTCATTCATAAAAATTGTCAGTGTGCAATATGCACAAACATGCCATTTATGCATCATTTATGACTGCACAAGTGATAGAATCATAAAGACAAGATTACACTGAAAAACGTAGGGTGCTCAGGTGTACACTGGGTTTATTTCATGCGGGTTCAACATTCCTTCTAATCAAGTTATGCAATAATGTCAATATTTTAAGTAGCATTGCACATTTCTGTTTTTGCACTGGTTGTTGGATTTTGTTGGGATTTGATTTTTTACGCTCAACTCAAAAGAGAAGTAGGAATTTGTTACTGTTTCTAAATGTGTGGCATTGTGTGGGACGGTGGTCTCTTGGTATGTTTATCAGTACTCATCAACTGAGATACTACATTTCATAAGACTAGAGAAAGGTAAGTGCTGGTTAAAAATCTAAAGGACAATTTGTCAATACTGCATAACTTCCAGGAAGGATTTTCAAAAACGAGAGCAACATTAAAAAATGTGTGTGTGTGTGTGTGTGTGTGTGTACACACACACACACACACACACATATAAAATAAAGTTTTGCTTTTTTTTCACTCTTTAGAGGGTGTATGTCTGTGAATAAACATAAAGTTGTCCAAAACTTACGTATAAGACATGAATTAGATTGATAGACATCTAAACTAAAGAATTCTTGATTCTTAAATGAACCAAAACTTAAACAGTTGAGTAATGTGGCCCATTATGTATATGTATGTACTTTTAATTGCTGCTAGGGGTGGTGTTTTTAATGTAGGACATAAATAATGTGCTTGCTTGTGTGGTTATGTAGACTTTCTGAGAATACTGAGGGTACAGTATATAAATAACTTTTTTTCCCTCCACTGAATAAAAAGTATTGTCTTCACCTAGAAGAATGAATATGCCTCCACGAAGTAAATACTATAATCCCCTCCCTCTTGCTGTCAGGCTCAGACCAGTTGTTTACCATGAATAGAATTCAGTCTAATGCACTCTTTTTTCCTTTTCTGGCACAGTACAGACTCTTGGAGAAAGGAGTGAATCAGTTGGCAGTTCTCTTTGCTTTCTTCCTCCTTTTAACCTTCACCATTCCTTCTCTAGGGTAGTACTTCCAAATCTCCCTCATATACAAACACACACACCGACTCCAAAAAAATAACTCCATTGCCTGACACTTTGAGAATTCTAGCATCTGTCTTTTCTTTCTTGCTGATGTTTTTCTAAGTAGAATCAATCCGTGTGTCAGTTTAAACTATTTCCAATTTCACTTTTCTCCAAGTCCCACAGTTTAACTTTCCAGGCATACATGTTTACTGAATATTCAGATGGGAGTAGTGAAAATTATTACCTTATCTAATCCTGGCTGTTTGGCTTTTAAAGTTTCCTTGTTAACACTGCGGAGCAACTGTGAGCATGAACTCATGCTTCTCATTTCCAGCATGGTAACAAAAGTGAGACAGCTAGAAGAAACACAATAGCAGGATACGCTTTTGGTAACATTTCTTGGTAACTCAGAATAATAACCTGCTGACATTCTTTTTGCATATCTGGCTGCATATCTGTAAAATCTTCATTAAGCATGGAAAAAATATTTTTTCTTGAATTTATATCTGGGATTTTGAAATGGTATACTGGGGAGATTGGGATATATGTGTACATACTATGAATGTAGACCAAATTACTGGTAAAATCTTGGAGAGCTACAAAATTTATTCATTCTAACCTCATACATTTTTTTCCTTGAGGAATTATAAAGAAGTAATTCGTTATTTGAAATGTGTTATCCCTTAGAGACTGAATTCCTTAAAGTTGATAGGACATCTCACGTACATTTTAGGGTAAATACATAAGGTTAAGATACTCTGTTTACTTCAGAATATAATATTATTTGAGATTTGCTAAAAGTCTTCAGGTGGATTTTGCATAAAATCACAATGCCTGTTATTTTCACAAAGCTTTCAGAGAAGAGTAAGCATGCATTTTAAGTGATTATTTTTTAAGTTCAGTAATTTTTCAGAGTATTTTTTAAGATAAGAGCTTATGACCTTGTTACTCCCAAAGTGATAAGATGAACTTTATAGAGCAGCAGAGTCTTAAATTTTTCAGTTATATACTATAAGTATCTTCATACTCTAGATCTGTAACCCATTCTTGTTCAGTGGTTGTTTCCTATTTGAGCTTTTTAAATATAAATTCCCACCAGTTCTTTACTACAAGCCCAGGCGGTTGAGCTAAAGGTCTAGTGTATGTGACCAGAGACTCCCTGGTCTGTGTAAGCCAAACCCTACCATATTATCTTTTTTTTTCCCTATCATGTTATCTTTAAGGGAAAAGTACCTGTTCTTGTACATTGAATTTTAACTATCTCTATTGTTATTTAATGTCATATATCTACTCTAACTCATTCATTAATTCATTTATTACTCATTAAGTGTGTATAAGGAGATTAGAATTGATTAGAATGTAATCAGTGTAAAAGATAGCAGACATAGTCCCTGCCTCTTAAGGATTTTTTAAAGTGTAGAGAAAAAAAACTTGAATATATAACTAATGGAAGAATCACATATATAGTTTAGAATCAGGGCTCTCTGGCATTTAGACATGCATTTAACAGTTTCATATTTAATAAATTAATTAAGGCAAATCATGAAGAGGATCATGAAAATTTGTCACAGTCTATAGTTTGGGGAATTATTAAAAAACAATAACAGCTTTTATTAAAGTGATTACTCTTTAAATTAAATTAAAACATTATTGTATTTATATTATATTTTAATAATTATATTATGATTGTTTTATTTATATAAACCACATAATTTTTTTTACTATTATTATTTTAGCAACCACTTCAGCTAGGAAACTGTTTTCAGTGTTTTTATTAAATATTCTCACAACCACCCTCTGAGGAAGCTATCACTAGTCCTCTTTATTTTTTTTAATTTTTTTTAAAAAGATTTTATTTATTTATTTGACAGACAGAGATCACAAGTAGGCAGAGAGGCAGGCAGAGAGAGAGAGGTGGAGGCAGGCTCCCTGTGGAGCAGAGAGCCCGATGCGGGTGATCCCAGGACTCTGGGATCATGACCTGAGCTGAAGGCAGAGGCTTAACCCACTGAGCCACCCGGGCACCCCACTAATCCTCTTTATTATACAGAAATGAAAATTCAAGTACAGAGACTTTTCTTGTGTAAAGTCACATAGGAAGTAAATGGTACAAACTTGAACTCAGACATTCTGGCTCTACTTAACCACTATGATATTAAGAAGTATTAAGTGTGATCCCAAACAGAATAAGAAAAGATGTTTGCAGGTTCTAGATTTATTTGAAGCTCTGTCTTCCCATTAAAGGATATGACCATAGTTATGATGACAGGGATGCTTGGAATAGGTCAAAAGAAGAGACTTTCAGTAGGTAAAAACCCCCAAATTTTCAACATAATTTTAAAATCAGAAGCTAGGTTACTGGAGGCTGATCTTTAGAAGTTGGGTAGACTGTTATCAGAATGCTGAAACATTAGAAAGTACAGCTCTTAGAGTGACCACAGGGAATAAAGCTGGCTGAGAAGTGACTGGCCAGTTTCAAATGATAGTTTATTTTGTTTTCATTTCCAGTTTTTAAAAACTTTTGTGAATTATTTTGAATAAAGTATTACATTTTTAATTTGTTATTTTTAGAATTATATATTCATATGTTAAAAGAAAAATTTTTAGTTTCTTAATATATAATTTTCATTTACCTGTGTCCCCATATTTTCCTCTGTAAAATATACCTCCCATATATTATAGAATTGGAATACAGTCACATGACAGGTTTACTTTCTAGTATATTGTCTAGAATGCATTTTTTTTTTTGTTGAGTGACAACTGTAATTGTGAAAGCATAAATCAGATTATAAATTACTGAGATTTTCATCAAGAAAACTTATATAATGATTGAGGTAAAGTTCTTTCTAAATAGCCACTGCTTCTGATTGTGTGAAAAATACCATTTGGATTAAATCTGGAAGATAAAATGGCCAGATATTCCCTTCAGGATGCCATATAATTAAATATTTAGATATATCCTCATGATTGACATTTTAATTTTTCCCACAGATGTTAGGTCTCATAAGCTCGGTCGCATACTATATAGAAACTCTCAACCTACAATTGGCTTACAGCTTATAAGTTGATTTTAGAGGTTTTTTTTTTTTTTTGAAACTTGTATTGCATTGAGAGAAGCAGTACTTTTTTGATGTTTAGGTCTCTAGCCCAATCCACAAATGCCCTTTTTAAAAATTGGGGATATACCCAAAGTATAGTAATATTAGTACTAAAAATGTAACCATTATATATAGCATTATTCCTGGGGAATAATTTGATTTAAATAATATTTATTGACTGCTTCCTCTGCACAGGGCTCTTTGGGGCTACAAAGGTGAACGTGGTACTGCTTGGACCTACAAGGAAGAGAGAAAATTGAGTTTGTACCTAACTCACTTTCATGTTAGGCAGAATGAAGAAAGCTTAGTAATATTGGTATAGGCAAAATAGTGAATAATTGATTCAGAGATCTATCAGAAGAGCCAGGGGCTGCCTACCTCCTTAGGATTCTCATTGGGTATTTCGTCCTCAGGATATCTATTGAGCTCCTTTCTTGGTGCCCAGCCCTACACTAGGTGCTGGGGACATAAATATGAATCAGACGGCATGCACTCACAGCCTGCACATGCAGACAAGTAAATCATAACAAAATGTCATAAATGCTGTTGGCAGAGCAGAATGGCAATTCAATGGAGTAGTTGCCCAACCGAAGCATCCTGAGAGTAAAAAAAAATGTGATTGCTTTGAGTTCCTAGATGTATTTAGTCATGATTCACTACTCCATCAGACCCAGTGTCCCCTTTTTGTAAGAAGGGTTTTGTAATGTTTCTTTTACTTCCCTGAAATGGTATTTGTGGATAATATAACCTATCATCATAGGTAATATTTGAAAAATCAGTAAGTTCTTTATCTGTAATAGAAGCCAGAAATCAAAGGAAAGCTGCTTACGATAAACTTGTAGGTATGTCCGTTTGCATATGATTGGGATAACTATACCAAGAGGTACTAAAGTAGTCAGATGCTTGCTACTTAAAATGCATACATTTGGATTTAAGAGAAAGCATTCCACTGAATATTGGTGACACTTTTGTATATTTGGTATTTTTGAAATAAGAATGAAGTCAGTGTATCCATTGCCTGTGACAGCTACAATTGCAAACATGTGGGTGTACTCTATCAGTGAATGAGCTCCCATGAGCAGCGTTATAGTTGGTGACATGACTCTCCAAAATGGTGAGCAAATTTTGGTGAAGTTCCAAATAGGGTACTTTCCTAGAAAATTCCCATGTAGAAAACATCTGCTGTACAACAGGGTTAAGATACCACAGGTACTCACAAGCTAGTTTTTCATGCACATATGCGTCAGATCAGTAGCGTAAAACTTAGGGGTGCAGAATTTCTGTACACATTATAGGGTTTCTGGTATTCCTGGGCCTTGCCTTCCAAATATTTCACAGTTGTAGAAAACTCACCCGAAAGACTGGAGTAATCTCATTCAGCAACACTGATCATGGATAGAGTCTCCCACTGAAGGGAGACAATCTCATTCTAATGCATCACTGGGCTGTTTGGAAAAAGCAGGACTCTCTAAGTGTTTAGTAAGAAGATAAATTGAAAGGCTGACTGAATAACAAAGAAAATAAACAGCAACAAAATCAGACCATGAGGATAACTGAATAATAGAAAACACACCAGTAGTAGGCACAATAGTGAGGCTGGCTCATAAAAGTCAGGATTCCGTCTTCTATGTGCGAGTGTCAGACAAGACTTCACAAATGAAATGGCAACTAAGCTAATTCTTAAGAGATGAGTGAGCATTTTCCAGGCTAAAAAGGAGGCCGATGGAGAACATTCTAGGCAGAGGGAACAGCATTTGCAAAGCAGTGTCATAAAAAGGACGTGGCTGGTAATTGGGGCTCAACATTGTCAGTTGCAGGGAAATGAGGGGAGATGATGTTGAAGAAGGTTGGAGATTAAATGGAAAAGGTGTTGTGTGTTGTGTTACATCCCTTTGATTTTATCCTATGGGACAGGCAGTGAGGGTTAACTGTAATTTTGTGTAGTGTGACATGGTCCTCTTTTTGTGGGGTGCAGTCTCTGAGGTAGCATGAGGAAGATGGATGGTAAGAGGAGAATACGTTGAAGCCCAGGAGACTAATTAGGAGACTCTTGAGGCGTACAGGTAGGATAAGGGCCAGGACTTACCCTAACAGAAATGGTGAAGAAGAGGAGGGTCTGAATTCCCCATGACAAACATTTATAACCAAGGGACCCTAAGTCTGTCAGCTCCCAACCTGGGTTGGAATAACAGGTTTGGAAACCCACTCTTTCTTCTTCAGAGGTCAATGTCTTGGTTGTGGTAACATGAACTTCAGCGATTAACAGAGTAGAAGTTTATTTTTTGCTCATATGAGAGTCCAGTGTGTGTGCTTTGTGCAGTGATTTGGGGACCCATGTTCTTGCCAAGTTCTAGGGATTTGGAGTTCTCTGTATCTAGCTGGGAGTTGTGGCTGTGAATGAACATAGGGAAGGTTTACCTAAGAAGTGACATACCTTGTTTCCATTCACATTCTGTTGGTGAGAGAATCACATCACTCCATCTATATACAAAGAGGGCTGGATTATCTAACCTCTGGCTGACTAGCCACTCCCCAGCAACATTTCTGTGTCATGGAAAGAGAAGCAAAATTCTGCTCAATAACTCTTTCTATCATATTCTGCCTCTCTGGCCACATGTAGCAAAACTTCAGCTCCAGAAAACTACCTGAATTCCCCCTGGTCATTGTGCCCATCTCAAAGTCCAGGCTGTAAGGGTGATGCTAAGTCCTCCCCATTAAGTCTGGCTCCTCATTGTCCAGGAACCTTTATACTGAAAGACAGTTTATTGGCCTCCCATGGCATAATGTTAGATCACGTATAGAATAGTTGCATTCAAAAATTCCCATTTGGTAAAGGGAAGAATGGGAGATGCATTCATTGGCCCATAACATGGAAGATATCCTGCTAGACATTGCCAGAGACCTCCTGCTCTGGCTGTAGGGGAAATTTCTTTATTTTAGACTTTGGTTTTTCTGTCTTAGAATGACTCCTTTGTCCATTGTTATCTGTAGCCCTGGTCACCCTCTGAGAGATTCTTCCCTACCCATTACTCAGCCAAAATGGATGTTGAGAAGTATGTCCTTCTTGGGAATTATATTACCTTCTCAGCACCCTTCTTGCTGGTCTTAGAGGTTGTTTTATAGTCATTGTTTTCTTTCTCAACCCCCTCAAGCCAGGCTCCTAATTTCTTTGACAATACAATTCCCTCAAAATCTTCATGGGTTTTTAATGTGTTTGCTTTGTGTCAGTTACACTACTAACTTCATTGAAAATTCTTTCCTATTCGTACTTTTTTTTTAAAGATTTTATTTATTTATTTGACAGAGAGAGAGATCACAAGTAGGCAGAGAGGCAGGCAGAGAGAGAGGAGGATGCAGGCTCCCTGCTGAGCAGAGAGCCTGATGTGGGCCTCGATCCCAGGACCCTGGGATCATGACTTGAGCTGAAGGCAGAGGCTTTAACCCACTGAGCCACCCAGGCACCCCCTATTCGTACTTCTTGATCCTGCTTCATTCCTTTGCTCACGTCTCAACCACCATGTCTCAAGTGGTTACTTTGAGGTCATTTGAAAGAATAGCCATGGGTGGTTGGGTGACTTATTAGATCTTTGTTGCAAGGCTGAGTCATTTTGTCAAAAATAGGTATCTGTTATTCGAAGCCATTTTCAGCGTAATTCCTCACTGTTAGAGTCCCTGAAGCAATGTACTGTTGCAGCTTCGTAGTCTTGGATTTCTAGAGTTTGGCTATTTGCCCTTATCTCTGTTCTCAAACCAGCCAGTTCTTTCCTGAGCTCATCCATTGTCTTATAACACCTTGCTGTAGGCACTGAGAAGCAGCCATCACACACAAGCATTCTGGCTCTTTCTATCCATTTCCTCTGGAGTTAGTGCAGTTTCACTAGGGCTGAGGAGGGTTCCAACCCTCTAGTCTCCTCTGTCTGTCTCCTGACTGGTGGCCATGCTACATATTTAGATTTTTATAAAGGTAACACCCCCTTCAAGGTATCAGCTTCAGAATAAGTTAGGATGATACTAGCTGCTATAACAAACTGAAATGTCAGTGGCTTGACATAATATAAAAGTTTCTCACCCACATATCAAATGGGGAGAGGTGTTTATGTGGGGAGAAAGGGAGAGTTGAAAAGGCAACATCTTTTCTTAAACATCTTGACTTAGAAATGATGACAGCAACATTTCTGGTTTAATCTGCTGATGAAAACTAGTCAGATGGCCCCCTAGATGCACAGGGGCTGGGAAATGCAATCCCTGGGTTAATAGGAGCTTCCCAGTGACTGTTCTCTCTTGCAAAAGTGAAGCATAAATTTAGGCAGTTAGCCCATTCCAGCTATAGTCATCTTCCTCCAGAATATATTAGGGAGGAAAGGGTTTGAATTACATTCACTCTCCAGTTAATCCATTCTACGCATGACATCGCCCCACCTCACTCCCATCTTCTTATTGGCTCTCAATTCAGACTTCTGGGACCAGCATAGTCTTCCCTAATTCCCTAAAGCATCACTAGTGTGAGGCTCTTATCCGTAACAGACTCTGGCTGAGTGCTTTGGGATAAAGGATGATAATTCTACCATAGACAAGAAACTAGTTCTATTTGAATGTTAGACATCAGTGCTTCTACAAATGTCTTTACCATTCCTTACCATGGGGGTTTGCTCACCAGCTCGGATCTCTCTGGGGCCCAGATACAAGCCATTTGTAAGGCCTTTCTCTTTCCCTAGACTCTTCCTTCCATCTCTTTATCTAGGATTTCCCTTCTGTCCTTTCTCAAGGTGCAGTGGACTCGGTGAGCAGGTCCACAAAGGGACTTGCCTGTAATAGCCAAACATTCCATTATGTCCCCCCCCCAAAACAAAGCAGTAGTTCCTTCTCTGAAAGAACTTACTGCTTTCTCATACCCCAGCTGTCTCCAAATTGTAGCTAGCTTTTTAAAGACATGCACTTAGCAAATATTTATTAAGTACTTTTACTAGGTAAAGCACTCTTCTTGGTCATCAGGTTAAACAAAATTGGTCATTACCTTCACAGTGCTTATAGTCTATCTGGAAACAGACAAGAACCACGCCCCCCCCCCAATCCCTCTTCAGAGCCAAGGGCAGTGAGTCTGCCCTGGGTCCAGACGATTGGGGGTTCTTTATGAACTACTTGGAAAGGAGAGTGACGGGGCAAAGGCAAGCTGCTGGAAATGAAAGGGTGAGGGTGATACTTGTGGACCGAGGAGCCACATGTGGGCTGTGGTGTGCTAAAATGGGGGAGTTGAGACATTATGGCGCCATTATTACCCAGAGATATCGTTATGCTCTGCTTCTGGTCACCTGATTTGTTCTTTGTGGACTCTGGGACTTGAGTTCTTTGCTTCTTTTTCCACTTCCTCCTCCTGTTTTCTAACAGTGGGCACTCAGTCATGTCAGGGCCGGGGTAGCTAGTTCTAAGAAGAAACCAGCCAGGTAGGCACACGTGGCATCTGGAAAGGCCAGAGATGGATGGCTGGCGGCAGTCCAAGTGGGCAGGAAGTTAGATCTGTGGAGTACTGGGGGAAGCCCTGGTCAAATTATGAGGGAGGGGAGTCTGGGAACAGGCAGTATTTGAGATTCAGACAGGTAGGGGCAGACGGGGCAGGCAGATTTAGGAAGATCCAGGCTCAAATGCTATGGGTTGTGAATTTTTAAGAATTTATTTAGAAAGAAGTCTCTTGTATGTAGCTATCAGAAGTCCAGACTAGTTTGGACATGGGTGTCTGTTGTCGGGAAAGCCATGTGATGGTCACATTATAAATGCAGGGTTTCGGGCACAATGGACAGGACCATTCCCTATGCCATCACCAAAATGCCAACACCTCTTTCTGGACTACCACTAAAGCTTATTAACTGGGCTCCTAGCTTCTTTTCTTGTCCTCTCAATCCACATTTTGCCCTTTGCTTTTCTTTTTTTTATGAATGGCAGATCTGATCATATCACTCCTCTCCCTTAACCCCTTAAATGATTTCCCACTTTTCTTAGACTAAAGGCCTCAGTCCTTAACTCGGAGGTTACCATATTCCTTCTTTGCTTTCCAAAGCATCACTGGCGTAAGGCCGCTGCTTATAAGAGGCTCTGGTCAGTCTGGCCCCTGCCCGCATGCCTCATTTCAGGCCACTCACTCTTCATAGTCTGCTATGATTTCTCTGACTTTCTTTTAGTTTATCCAAGGTGCCTGAGATTCCTTGGCTCTCAAGGCGTGCACAGGTGGTTGTTTGGGGTGCTTTCTGTTCCCGCTTTTACCTGGCTAACTCTTACTTATGTCCCCGATCTCAGGTCAAAAGTCATTTGCTCAGAGAGGCCTTCTCAGGCCCCCAGAGTAGAGCAGGTCTGTCCATTATTCTCTTTCTTAGCATCTTCTATTCTCCTTCGCAGCACTTACCCCAATTCTAAATTGTGGGTCATTTTCCTGTGTCGTTTCACTGTGTCAGAATGTCGGCTCACTAAAGGCAGAGGCTGTCCTTATTCACTGCTTTATCCACAGCACCGCCACATAGTTGGTGCTCGTTGTTAATGTGTTGGGTCAGTGAGTGAAGGAATGGATGGAACCAGGGCCCAAGTCAGGTTCTGGGTCCCAGAACAGCTACCAGGAGTACGGCTACCAAGAACTGCTGCCCAGGGTAGACCAGAGGAGGACTAGAGTAGGGCCAGCATGTTGATGAACAGCCAGGCCATGGCCCTACACTATTTTATACTCAGACACTCTTCACCTGCTTCTTGACCAGGGCTAAAATGTTCCTAGAGTCTGGGCTGGAACAGTTTGAAAGTGCAGTTTGAGGGGCTACCACTGGCAAGATTGGAAGCCACTGGTGGAGTGAGTTGAGGAAGAACATGATATTTCCAATAGAATTTTTCTCTCATCCCTATTTTCAGAACAGAACTGAGCTTCATAACTTCACAGGAGAGTTGTCTAGACCCGTGTTCTCCAATAGAACTGTCGTGGTGTTGGGCATTTTCTGTGTCTGTGCTCTCCGATTCTGCAGGCACTAGCCACATAAGCTATTCAACCCTTGAAATATGACTTGCGAGGCTGAGAAATTAAATTTTGAATTTCAATATCCATATGTGGCTAGTGGCTACCATACGAGACAGTGAAGGCCTGGGTTATTATTAGCATGAATTACTTTAGGAAGCACTAAGTTTCAAAAGCAGTATGGTTTAAAGTCTAGAAATACCCGCTTACAACCAGCATCAGCCTCCAACTAACCATATATAAACATGCAAGCCATCTGTGGAGACCAATGCCTATTTCGACTCTGTGGAGTATCTCCCAGGTACATCCCCGTGAAAGGATTTGAATGCGCTATGATTTGTTTCTATGCATAGGAATTGTTCTTTATTGAAGGCATTTCTTTCTTTATGTGAACTACAAAATGTAAAATATTATACAAGTATAGAACATTATCTTTGTTAAGTGTCTAATGTGACCTTAAATGCTTTCTCACGCCTACTTTGCCCAGACAGGATATCCTTCCTTCCTTTCTTTCTCTTTCTTCCTTTCTTTCTTCCTCTTTCATTCTTACATTCTTGTCCATTCTATCTCTGTCTCCTTCTATTCATGTTTCTTCCTCTATTCATGTTTCCTCTCGAACCTCTAAAATGACACAGACACAACACTGTTCTTTAACAAGTTCCCTTCCTTTTGCATCTTGATTTCTTTTGTGTTTATTTATAAGAGCTATTTTATCAGTTCAGATTATTAACAAAAAATTCCCTCTGAAATGATAATAGCTCTTGACATGCCAATTGATATATTTTTGGAGATTTGTCAGATAGAATAATTTCAATATTTATTATGTAAAGCATGTTACGGTAAAGTATTGTGCCATTTTTTTTTAATAGTTATCACCTAGATAACATTAGATTTGCTTTTAATCCTTTGAAAGTTCCCATGTGACTGGATCTCTTGAATTCTTTGTTCTGCTTTTCACAAATGAAAAGCACTATCTTTCAGAAAGATAATACCAGAATGAGAAAGGGGTATTTAGAAGGTACAATTCTGAAATATAGCAGTAAAGTAACATTGGAGAAGAGATGGTCCATCTTTAGTTCTATTCTCTAGTCTGTATAGTTTAGAACAAATGTGTCTAGGGGCTTCAATGCTAAATGTCTTTAGTTCATAAAATCACAATTATTAATTAGGCTACCATTAAATATTAATTTACTTTTGAGATAAATGTCATTTTAAATTTGGAATCCTAGTTTTTTTCCTAAATCTAAGGAGAGCGTTTTCATTAGGCTTTATAGAAAGAGTGCACATAGAAAGCTCAGAAGCCATTAAAAAGTTACTTGTTAAAATTGTCTTCTGGTTTCATTTAGGCCCAGCAAAATACTTAATAATAAACATGGCTTGTAATTCTGTGTGTGCAGCTATAGTAGAATGTTATAGTAAGGATTGGTCTATTTTCTTTTTTGTCTTTTCTTTTTTAGGGACCCATTTTCTGACAGGCATTTTATAACACAGTGTTTGATATAGTTGTAGGTGCTCAGTAAGTCTGTGTCAAATGAATTAGTGAAATAACCATTTAATTCATTAATTCATTTAAGACCTCAAAAAGCTTTTAAAATTGCAAATGCTGGCCAAGGCTATAGTTCACATAAATGAATATTATGCTCCTTAAGGCCCCATGAATTAAGACATCTGTGTCATTTGCTGGTATTTTATACCTTTCCCTTTCTTTACATTAATATGTTTAAATCAGGCAGAAAGTTTTAATTAGGTGCCAGTTAAAGAAATATTTAAGTCCATAATATTATCTGAGCCTATAAGACATATGCTAAAATCACAAATCCAAAAATTCTTGTAATGCTATGGGTTCTTTGAGATCAAGGGCTACCTTACCAAATTTTGTATCCCCTGCATTCAGTACATAGTGATAGCCAATTAACACATGGTTTTAGAAGGAAGGAAGGGAGGAAATGAGAAAGGAATAATGTACCTAACTCAGTATGTATTATTTGTAATTTTTTATCTTTTCCCATTCTGACCATTAATGAAATAGGAGAAATTATGGATTTATGTTTTAGTCAGGATTCATTCATAATTAGGTTCAGTTCATCAGTATTTATAGGCTTACCTAAATATGAGATAGTTGGATTGCTTTTACTTCACTTTCTCCTGTTCCATTATTGTACTTTTATGTTTATTTTTGCTGCTCTAAGGTAGCAAGGTCTAGTGGAAAAATACAGACTCAGGAACAAGAGAGTTGACTTCTAGCCCTGATGCTGAATGGACCCTGGGAAAATCATTTCAATCCACTAATGTTGCCCTTCCAAATGCTATGAATTTTATATACATGTTTTGAAGGATTTTATTTATTTGAGAGAGAGAGAGAGAGCACAAACAGGAAAGAGAGGAAGAAGCAGGCTCCCTGCTCAGCAGGGAGCCCATCACAGGGCTAGATCCCAGGACCCCCAGGATCATGACCTGAGCTGAAGGCAGATACTTACCTGACTGGGGCATTCAGGTGCCCCTGAATTTTATATTTTTAAAGCATCTATATTGACTATAAATCTCAAATACTAAGGCTAAGAATATTACTTTACAAAGTCATTTACTAAAATTCTAGGGGGCGCCTTGGTGGCTCAGTCGGGTAAGCATCTGCCTTCAGCTCTGGTCATAATCCCAGGTCCTGGGATGGAGCCCTGCATGGGGGCTACCTGAGGAGGAGTCTGCTTCTCCCCATGCTTGCTTTCTCTCAAATAAATAAATAAAATCTTTTAATAAAATAAAATTTGTTTAATTTTAAAAATTTAGAACTACAAAAATAGTTGCCAACCCTACCATCTCTATACATAAGAAAATTAGGACATGTAATATATTTTATACATGCTTCTTAGACCAAGGGATAGATATAATGGTATAAGAATTATTTGAGTTTTAGTCTTCTGTATAATGCTAAAAATATTCCTCAATATTGGTTCCTATTTCCATTTATTTATCATTCTGAGGCATACAGAATCCTGCCATTCAAGGAAAATCTCCAGCATCTTATGATGTTAAAGACATGGGAGGCTTCGCATTAAGATAATGCTGGACTGGAAGCCTGGTACCAGCACTTACTATTTATGTCATCTTGAACAAAGAACTTACCTTTCTAAGCCTCATCTTATTTTTTTTTAAAGATTTTATTTATTTATTTGAGAGAGAACAGAGAGCAGGGGGAGGGGGAGGTTGAGGACAGAGGGGCAGAGGGAGAGGGAGAAGCAGGCTCCCCATTAGCAGGGAGCCTGACATGGGGCTTGATCCCAGGACCCTGAGATCATGACTTGACCTGAAGGCAGATGCTTAACTGAGTGAGCCACCCAGGCGCCCCTGAGCCTCAGTTTCTTTATTGGTAAATTAAAGCTAATAATACCCATCCGTAGGTGGGTTGAGAATTAATGAACATGTTCATTCTGAAAATTAAGGGGTAAGCATAGTGCCTGCGTATAATAATCACCCAACATGTGGTAGGTGATGACAATAATTATTAACAAAATTCACAAAGCAAATGAGATCATAACTTTGGCTTTCCTTCATATACATCTCCAAGAATATCCTTACTTTCTAGGAAATACAGTTTTTACTTATGGGCATTTTGATCTTAAGCTGAAATAAAATCCAAATTATAAATCTGAATCTTATAGCAATAGCTTATTTTATCTTGACATACTCTTGGACTATAATCCTGACTACATGAGGCTTGTAGAAGTGAAAAAAGAGTGCTTTAAACATCACCATACCTAAACCCAGTATAATTGACTCTTTCCTTGAAGAAAAAACATTGGGAAAATAATATGATAACATTAAAGAAGAACTGAAAAAAGGGAGGGGGAAGTCCATAGTTTCATTATTCTTAAATGTACTAGTCCATTCAATGAAAATAATAGGTGTCCTTTATTTATGAATATTTTCACCTTTGCTTCAAAATGACATTCCCTATTGTACTATCACAACCATAATTTTTAATATTTTTTCCACACTGTTTTCCACATTATTTATTTCAAGACTGTATCATCTGGTATAAGTCACATGAACTCAAGGCTTTCAGTCAGTCCATCTGTGGTCCCAATTTTCACATTTTTATTTTAGAAAATGTTGATGGAATATGATTAGCTCATTTTCCTCATCAAATGCTTTGATATTTTCTTATCAAATTGTGCTAAATTATATTATTAGCAGTAAATTTAGCATCCTAAGATTCTTAGATGTTAGTAGGTCATCTCGTCCATCTGCCTTATGCTCTTACCATTAATTATTTATTATTATTGTAGTTTCCTAGCATTTTATACAACAGAGACACATGGTAGATTGGGAAAGGGAGCAGGGGCAAAGGGAGGAATATTTATAAAGTGCCATACACAGATGGATGCTTAATAAATGGTGTTTAATGATCCTCACTGATGACAAGGGTGGATGGAAAACATTAATTATAAGGGATGTGGAGATGGATGTCTGTAGTTCAGTGAACCTCTTTCCTTTTCTACTTAATGCACAGAATAAAAATCAAGCAAACGATTACTTGTGACACATTCTGATTTTTTAAATTAGTTTCATTAATGAAGGATACCATTGATCTGTTAGAAACTGTTTTTCCATGCTAGAAGCTAGAACATGTGACAGTATTTTGAGCATGGACGGTCGGGACTGTGGCTTTGGCTACACTGAGCATCCTAAGGCAAATTTTGGCCATAGTCTCCTTTGAGTCTGAAGATGTGGCTACCCACATGTTGTGATTTGAATATGTTGGGAAAGATTTCTACCTTTCAACTTAAGCTATTTTCCCAACCCAAATACCGCTCTGCTTGTATTTCCATTACCATTGGGTCATTCCTTTGATTAAACTTTGTCCTCTTCATATAGTCTTTGCATGGCAATACTTTATATTACTTAGAAAGAGAAAAGATCATTGTTAAAGGATGTAAACTCACCTCTTGGCAGGGGTGGTGGGGAGAGGACTCACCTAACTCTGATACTTTCTTTCCTTTTACTTTTCTTTATTTTCTTAATTAGTGGAAATTCAATCTCATTGTCTCTTCTGGCTTGCATATTTCTGTTTCTTGGCTTATACTGAGAAATAGAAAATTCACTTTTGCAAAATTTTAAGCTTAAGAAACTGAAAGGGTGGGGTCACCTGGGTGGCTCAGTCGGTTGAACATCCCCCTCTTGGTTTCAGCTTAGGTCACGATTTCAGGGACATGAGATGGAGCCCCATGTCAGGTTCCACGCTCAGTGGGGAGTTTGCTTGAAAATTCTCTCCCTCAGGGCACCTGGGTGGCTCAGTGGGTTAAAGCCCCTGCCTTCGGCTCAGGTCATGATCTCAGGGTCCTGGGATCGAGCCCCGCATTGGGCTCTCTGCTCAGCAGGGAGCCTGCTTCTCCCTCTCTCTCTGCCTGCCTCTCTGCCTACTTGTGATCTCTGTCAAATAAATGAATAAAATCTTTAAAAAAAAAAAAAGAAAATTCTCTCCCTCTGACCCCTACCCACGCTTACATGCACTCAAGCTCACCCTCTCTCCCTCTCTCTCAAACAAATAAATCTTTAAAAAAAAAAAAAAGAAATGAAAAGGGTAAGGTTTTCCCTATTCTTTATCTACCCAGTGAACTATCTACATGAGTAGTATTCACTTAAATCTTATAGAACCATAAAATTTGAGAGATAGAAGCCATGTTGAAGGCCATCTTCTCCATCTCACAACAGGGTAGGAGTTTCTTCTGCACATACCTGACAGGTGGTCACCCAGGGTCTACTGGAACATTACTAGGCCCAGTAGTGTTTTTAGGTAGCATATTCTAGTTAGGACAGCAATAATTGTTAGGGTCTTATTTATCACTTCTTCCCTACAAATGTCCAGAAAACCTAGTTCTTATCTTGAACCCAGGCCCTGTCAAGATAGATAAATAAGGGCAGGTAGAACTTCTAAACAAATTGGAAGTCACCAAAATAAACTGATGTTAGATGATGTTAACGAAAACGTTTGACCAAAAATAAGGATAATAGTGCCTTGAAATTCATTATTCACTCATTCATTCATTCTCTTGGATAGTCTACAAAATTTGTTAAGCATTCGCATGCCAAAGTTGCAAATATGGGTAAGAGAAGCTTAATACTTTTAAGAACTCACAGCCAAGAAGGTATTTGCAGTTAAAGCTCACATGGAACCTTCTTCTCCATTGTAGTTTTTTTCACAGTTGTAGTCAGTTGCTTGTGTGTTTGTAGAATGCCTGTCTACCTCCATTAGAATATAAGCCTCATGATGTCAGAGACTGCACCTCCCGTAAAGTAGGGCTCATAAATATTTGCTGAATGAATAAATGAATAGTTATGATACAAGATAAAAGCATTATAACATATAGAACAGCTTTTAATCCATTATAGCCGAAGATATTAATTCACCCTGGAACAAAATATTTTTTCTTAATCTTGAATAATGAATAAGGATTTATCAGATGGAGAATGCAGAAAAGAACCTTTCAGACATGAAAGTCACATTGGATTTGGGGAGTGGCAGGTCATATGGAGTAGCTGGAATGAGAATATGATTTTTAAATAAATGTTAAGTAAAATATAAATCTGATAATTTACTTTTTCATTCAAAAATATCATGATGGGTCTACTTCATTCCAAGCACTTGGGATACAGTGGTGAATAAGATGAGATATGATTCCTGCCTTCAAGGAACTTAGAGTCTATTGAAGAGGATGCATATTTATCAAATAGTCAAAATACTCATCCCAGGGGCGCCTGGGTGGCTCAGTCAGTTAAGCATCTGCCTTCAGCTCAGGTCATGATCCCAGGGTCCTGGGATGGAGCCCCGAGTCAGGCTCCCTGCTCAATGGGGACCCTGCTTCTCCCTCTCCCTCGGCCCGTCCCCCCTGCTCATGCTCACTCTCTCTTGCGCTGTCTCTCTCTAATAAACAAATAAAATCTTAAAAAAATACTCATCCCAATAAATACAAAACTGCTGTTGTGACAAGTGCTGTAGGTACAAGGCACCTAATCCTATGTAAGTTCTTAAAATAAGATTATTTTGTAGTCAAGGTAATCAGGGGATGTTATCTAAGATGTGATTCTTGAGTTGATATCTGAAGGTGAAGCGGGGAGAAGATAGAAGATGTGCAGATTCCGTGTGGTAGAAGAATAGCACATGAAAAGCAATGAATGAAAAAGTCAGAACACAGAATGAGAGAGATGGTTCTATAAGAACACATCTATCTACATGATAGAAAACTGCAGAGAGAAGTCGATGACAGACCTTGCAGTCTTTGTATGTAGGGTGTCTTTATCTGGAGAGTGGGAGGCATGGGAACGTCTTCTGTAGGAAGTGACCCCAGTCTGCTCTTGTTGGGGCTGCAGTGTGCAGAATTGACTGAAGGAGTCCACAGCAGAAGGGAGTAGTTATCATAAGAACTAGTATTCAGAAGAGGGAGGTGATGAAAGAATGATTCTGTGACGTTCACCTTTCTTCATAAGAGCACAATCAAGTTGCCTGACTACAGCCATTAGCCTTTAAAGAAGTCAACAGTATAAAGGAAATATCACATCTCAGCTTAGTGTAGTTTGAATTAGTATTTTGATATGGGGGTAGACAAAGAAATAAAAGCTTTTTAAAATGCGCTATAAGGTGAAAAGCAAAGAATAACGAGGTGGGATGTAATAGAAAGAGACTTACATAGGCTTTTATAGATCTGGGTTCTAGTCCAAGTTCAGCAGCTACCAGAAAGAGAGATCAGCCAAGTCGCATGACCTCATCGGATCTCGGTTTGGAAACCTGGAAATGAGGAATTGGACTAGAACGTATACAAGTTCCCTTTGCCACATTTTGTAACTCTGCTCTCCAAACTGAGGGTATATAAAGTATGGTATAATGTTTAGGTTATAGAAACTAATCTCAGATCAGACTCACTATTTATACTTTTAATGAAAACCACATTGCCTGTAACATGTTCGATTATGAGAAGTAAGGGACCAGAAGGTAATTGGAAATTGTATTTTTGTTATTAAGGGGAGCCCAACTGAGAGAAATATCCCTTGTCAAGAATGTTACTACTGGGGGCGCCTGGGTGGCTCAGTCATTCGGCATCTGCCTTCAGCTCAGATCATGATCCCAGAGTCCTGGGTTCAAGCCCCAAGTCAGGCTCTCTGCTTGGTGGGACACCTGCTTCTCCCTCTCCCACTCCCCCTGCTTGTGTTCCCTCTATCGCTGTGTCTCTCTGTCAAATAAATAAAATCTTAAAAAAAAAAAGAATATTACTACTGAACAGTCCAGATCAAACATTCCATGATCTAAAAACTAATTTTAGGGGCGCCTGCGTGGCTCAGGGGGTTAAAGCCTCTGCCTTCGGCTCAGGTCATGATCCCAGGGTCCTGGGATCGAGCCCCGCATCGGGCTTTCTGCTCGGCAGGGAGCCTGCTTCCCTTCTTCTCTCTCTGCCTGCTTCTCTGCCTACTTGTGATCTCTGTCAAATAAATAAATAAAATCTTTAAAAAAATTTAAAAAAAAAACTAATTTTATTGGAAGAAACCTCACAAATATTCAAATCCTTTCCAAATATAATGAACATTTTTTTTACTTGGTTTTATAGAGGCTAAATCTAACTTAGGCCAAACACCCAGAGGGCATATGAAATTTAAGTCCATCACCCAAATTGAAGATTGTGTCATCCACATAGAACTGCAGTTTGTGGTTTTTATCAGGATATGACAGGGTGGCCCAGCCTTGTTTTTGTTCCTTTCAGTGGCTCCAGTAGTTTTTCCATTGGTTGCCTTTTTCATTTTTCTCATCGCCTTTCATCTTTATTTATCCCCTTCACTGCACTGTGACTCTGGGAAGATGTTTGCAAAAAGAAACATTTAAAAGAACACATCTTGAGCCCCAAAGTAAAGGGCATTTTTACCTACATAATAGAAAAGTCTTCCATCACCTGAATGGCTGAATGTTCCTCTAAATGTTTTAGCCTTTTTGTGTGTTTGGAATCAGACTGAAAATTTCAAGCCACGACTATACCTTGTAGTTTATAAAGGCCCACGTTGCATTATAATATCAGTATTATATATTTCAAAGTAGAGAAGGATATTTTTGTCAGCTACGTCTTATAAAAAAAAAACCCTGTTTCTAAAGGCAAACCTAGTGTTTTACTCTAATTATAGCAAACATATATATATGTGGGATCTAATTATTTAAATAGTTCTCTATTCCGATGAAGAACAATCATATTATGTGTCTAAATAAAATGGTTTATTTATAAATTTGGTTATTCAGAGACATCTGTGATATTGAAAGACACTCATATTGCATATTCTACTTATTACTTGTCTTTTCCCCTTCTTATTGCAACACAATGTTTCCTCTGACCACTGAAAGCAAAGCTTTTAGGATTTTGTTTGAGTGTATCTAAAAAAAGCATCGGTTATATCAAGGATAAAAGTCCTGGATTTTTTTTAAACTAAGGACTGAATATTTGTGCTAAAATCAAGGAACATATTGGTATTAACAGCTTTTGATTGCAGAAAAGAAAGGCTGCCTTTCACCTTTCTGATGACAAGGACAATGTATCAGTTATTACTAGAATTTGATATATTAAAAAACAATAAACACTATGAAATTCATTGATCTTTCTGGCCAGGTTCTGAAGTAATTCAGCGGGTTTGTTGACTTTCTTAGGATAACTGAGTTTCCAGGACTTTCCTTTTAGTACTGTCTTTCTCCAGTGACTCTGATTCATTTTTAACTTGTTATAACTTTATTTTTTTTTTATTAGTAAATTCTGGAAGTCATTTCAAAGATTTCAGGAAGTACTAAAACTTTTTTTAAAGAAGCATTGATTATATTTTTTCTTTTTTTTTTAAGATTTTATTTATTTATTTATTTGACAGAGAGATTGAGATCACAAGTAGGCAGAGAGGCAGGCAGAGAGAGAGGAGGAGGCAGGCTCCTTGCTGAGCAGAGAGCTGGACGCTGGGCTCGTTCCCAGGACCCTGAGATCATGACCGAGCCAAAGGCAGAGGCTTTAACCCACTGAGCCACCCAGGCACCCCACTGATTATATTTTCAACTCATAGTTACAGTGCTTTTCTCTCCAGGTTTCTACTATGTATATAACTTTGTGACTCTCTGAACCAGACATAGCTGTTATCAAAAAAGATTTCTTTACCACTTAATACCATACATGAAAATTTAAGAAAATGCTTTAGCTCTACATAAAGTGATTTCAACTTTAAGGTCTCAGAGCTGCTTGTGTGCAAATGCCTGCTCAGTGTGTACTAGCAACACAGAAATGAAATGTTAAACATCGCTTAGATCTTTAAAAGGATTGGCTTTGCATCTTCACAGGATCACACATGGGACTTACCGTGCCTTGCTACCCTAAGGAAGTGTCAAGTATATGACATAATGGTAGTATTTTTGAGAGTACAGTAAACTACCCCCCAACCCCCCTCCCCGCAGCCGCCACAACCTGGAGTCTCAAGCTGTAATTACGATGCCATGATCCGAAAGTTGTGTTGTGTCAGGTTTGGCCCTGAACGGGTTGGCAGCATAATTTCACGCTGCTGGTAGGAGCACAGTGCAGCTGTGCAAAACGAGAATGTTTGTTGTTGTTTATTGTTTAAAGAGTCGCTTTTTTCTCCAACAGACTAATGAAGGGAATTTTAGTACATTTGCACGGGTCGACTGATTGTTACAAGCTTGACTTTTCAATTAATCAAGTGAGGTGAAATAAATCAACAAACTGCCATAAGAAAAGGTTCGCTGAGATTTTGCCCTTGAAATAAAAAAGTCAGAGCGCCTGGGTGGCTCAGTGGGTTAAGGCCTCTGCCTTCTGCTCGGGTCATGATCCCAGGGTCCTGGGATTAAGCCCCGCATCAGGCTCTCTGCTCGGTGGGGAGCCTGCTTCCCTTCCTCTCTCTCTGCTTGTGAGCTCTGTCTGTTAAATAAAACAGATCTATTCTTTAAAAAAAAAAAAAAAAGTATTCAGTTTGTAACTATTAGTGCATATAAATTTTACACAGTTGCATAACATCTACATCATTTGAACATTGAATTAGTACATTTTATAGTATACTTTTATACTAAATTGAACTAGATGATAAATTTTTATGGAGTAAAATGAGGATGATAGACATAATTTCACTTATAAAGCTAAATGTGAGAAAATGGCGCATCGTATCCATTTTAATTACTAAAATTAAAAACATAAATTTTGCGAGCTCTTAAGAGTGTCAAAGACACAGAGTACCTAACCCAGAGGAAACCGACAGGTTCATTGTTAGTGGTAAAATTAATATAGCGGAAAAGAACATAGATGAAAAATGAAAAGTCAAAATATGGAAAATTAACTAAACACTAAATAATAGAAGTGAAACTTTTATGGTGTTCTGAAGGTAGTTTCAAGCTCTTGTAAATACTCAAGGGTTTCTTGAAAGGAAACACGGAAACCACCTCATTTTAAAGAAATCAGGAAAAAAATTTTCATTGACTCCGAGGTAGTAGGATATGTTCACTTTTATCTAAAGTGAAGATAATGAGTGGAGTGGAGGGTGGTAAAAATCACAGAATCGTAGTGGGAGGAAAGATTAGCCAAGTGTCATACGATATTAATGATCTGTAGGCATAAAATGCCATTATTTAATGGGTGAGGAAACAAGTCCAACGAGAAGGGTGAGGGGAGGCAGAAACTCAGCCCAACTGGACCCAGGGGTCCTGAGGCTCAGGGCAGAGCCCCCTGTGCAAGCTCATACAACTTCCCATACAGAGCAGCTCAGTACCGATGTTTTTCTCTTCTTCTGGAGGAGATGTGGCGTTTTCTGCTTAAGAGGTTTTCATATTAAGACCTTCAAAAAATATTTGAAGTAGGGGTGCCTGGGTGGCTCAGTGGGTTAAGCCCCTGCCTTAGGTTCAGGTCATGATCTCAGGGTCCTGGGATCGAGCCCCGCATCAGGCTCTCTGCTCAGCGGGAAGCCTGCTTCCCCCTCTCTCTCTCTCTCTCTCTCTCTCTGCCTGCCTCTCTGCCTACTTGTGATCTCTGTCTGTCAAATAAATAAATAAAAATTCAAAAAAAATTTTTTTGAAGTGGGTATAAGTCTGAAATTATATAGTTTGGTTTTGTGGCTCGTCAAAGGCTCTGAGGACAGAAAAATCTAGGGAACAAGATCAGAAGAGAGGGAAAGCAATGGGAGAAAAGTAAGCAATGTATGGTGCAAGACAGACAGGAAGGTGGGAGAGGAAATCCACAGAGGAAGAAAGAGAAGGGAGAATGACAGGCAGGGGGCCAGACAGAAAGGCTGAGTGCATTTCTGAGGTACCGTCCTCTGTACTTGACTTCAACTACAGGCTCCAGAGGCAATCATTTGTTTTCCATGATTATTCTGAGCACCTGAGGAACTCTGTCAACACTGTTCAGAGCTCTTCAACAGCTCCAGAACTTGGGCGTCTGAGCCTGCACTTCTTATCAGATAACAAGCAGAACTTTCTGCCAAAGGAAAATAAAAACTTTCAACCACTGTAACAGTAACCAGAGCAGACCATCTTTAAGTCTTAAGAAAATCAAATCAGTGGGTCACATTCTCTCATCCTAAGTTTCTCTACCCCTGCTTTGAAGACGGGGCATTGGATTTCAGCTGCCTTTTATTCTGGGATTTGCAGTCAACACTGGATTTCCTATAATAGAAAGTTTTTGATCAGTAAAAGAGATGATGTGAAATTTAAGTCTTATGACCTCTCTTCACTTGAGACACACAACGTACAAAAAGGAAAGTCACTGGAAATTATCTGTGAAATTATCTGAGGCAAATGGTGACTATGACATAGCATTTATGCTTTTAATAATGATTTTTGTAAAAAGATTTTATTTATTTGACACAGAGAGAGAGATCACAAGTAGGCAGAAAGGCAGGCAGAGGGAGAGGGGAAACAGACTCCCTGCTGAGCAGAGAGCCCGATGCGGGGCTCGATCCAAGGACCCTGAGATCATGACCCAAGCCGAAGGCAGAGGCTTAACCCAGGCCCCTAATAATGACTTTGATAAGAAAGCAAGTCCCACTAAGCCCTGGCACTGACTGGAACAGGAGATGTTTGTGTCAGCGTCAGGGTTTGTTCTCACCCTTTTCAGAAAACCTCTAATCTGATATTCTGGTCAGTTCAAAAACTGCTTATCTTTTTCACATTAAGATGACATGATATTCCAGAAAGAGTAAATTCATTTTATATGTATTTGTAGCCAAATTAAAAATGGATTAGCCTTTGTTTATTATTCATACGGACTGTTCACATAATCTATGTGAATTGCTGAGATGTCATTGAGTCTACAACCAAGTTATTTAATGGAGAACAAACAATCAGATTCGCTACCAGAACTGCCCCATCTCTAATATTTTCAGTTGTTTTCCCTGATCCTGATACTGTTGCTCAATTTTGTGTATGTGTATATATACCTATTCCCTTGTCACCGGAATACAAAATTTGGACATGGGCATCGGTGGCATCCAAGATACATGCTGTGAGGTTCAGAAAAGGTGGGACCAACAGTTCTTCACATTCCGGAGTTAAAATTTACTGGAGAAGACAGAACATATGAATAGGGAAACAGTTAATTGCTAGCATTTACTTAATAGACACTAGGGTAGCTTTTTTAAAAAATATTTTATTTATTTATTTGACAGAGATCACAAGCAGGCAGAGAGGCAGGCAGAGAGAGAGGAGGAAGCAGGCTCCCCTCGGAGCAGAGAGCCCAACGTGGGGCTCGATCCCAGGACCCTGGGTTCATGACCGGAGCCGTAGGCAGAGGCTTAACCCACTGAGCCATCCAGGTGCCCCTCTAGGGTAGCTTTTAATCTCAGTTTTCTTTCTGTGACTGGAAAGCAAACTTAAAATGAGAAATATAAATTTTCTTATTCTGTTCAGATATACCTCCCTGTAGTGAGCACCTCACATAAACTATCTCATTGAATCATCATAATACTGCTGTGGTACTGTAGATACTGATATCCTCATTTTGCAGAGCAAGAAATTAAGGCTCAGAGAATTTAAGTTATTTGCCCAATCACTGTGGCTCATCGTTGTTTTTGTAAAAATAGGTATTTTTGTCATCTGTGATGACAGTGTGTATGTATTTACCTAACATATTTCTGTCACCATGTGGTTGGAAAAAAAAAAACAACCTCTCAATTCAAGTGTATTTATGGGTGGTATAGGAAACATTTCTTACATAGTCCAGCCACCATTTTTTTTTCATAAATGTGACTTATTTTAATTTCAGAGGATACTTGACTTCCAGATGGAGAAATAAATTTAACTTATAGGAGTGGAGAAATCAGAGACATGCAGACATTGGTGTGTAACTTAGGAGAGAGTTCTAATTATAAGGACCTCTTAAATCTAAGAGCTTTTCCCCCTTGGTATAAGGGCATTGGCTATGAAACATGGTGTTTTACATTAAAAGTGGTGTTTTGGATGTATTGCTTGAAGCACCATGATTTTCTGCAAAAACATAGGAGAAGATCAAATAAGAAGATCTTTGCTGCCGAAGATCAAAATAATAGATCAACAAGAGGGACTAACTAGAGCAGTTATGTCTTAAAGAATTAGTACCCAGGAGAAAAAGCTGTGGAGCAAAAGAATACACACACACACACACACACACACACACACACATTCTGACAGATACTATGTACACACAAACATACACACATTTAACTCGTTAAACATGGTTTCATTTTAGGCAGGTCATTCAAATAACCCCATTTATGCATTTTCTGGCCATAAGCATTAGCCCTATTAGATCTTTTGTCAGCTGTTTTGTGGAAAACAAAGAATTGATGCATTATTTAACATTTATTAAACTCTCATGGGGCGCCTCGGTGGCTCAATGGGTTAAACTTCGGCTCAGGTCATGATCTTAGGGTCTTTGGATCAAGCCCCTCATGGGGCTCTCTGCTCAGCAGGAAGCCTGCTTCCTCTCCCCCCGCCCCTGCTTGCCTCTCTGCCCACTTTCAAAAATAAGCTCTCACAATCTATAAGTGCTTGGTGTTAAGGATACGAAAGACTTTGTCTTTAAGAGCTCCCAGCATCTTGTGGGAAAGGTGTTATTGCATTGGTATGATGAAACAGAAGTGACATTCACAGAGGTTTCATGATCCTAGAGGAGGGATATCATGGAGGGCTTTCTGGAGGATGCAATTGATGTCTGAGATCAGTCTTGAAGAGCAAGCAGCAGTTAGTAAAAAGGAAATGGGAAAGGTAGAAGCCCTTCCAGGATACAGCATGAAGAAAGCTCCAGAAACTTGAGACAGAGGATGTATGTAGTCTGGGGTTGCTGGAATATAGTGATGTTGGAGGGATGAGAGGTGAGGGTGGAGGGATGGGCCAGACCTAATAAGGCTAACTGTTCTTTACACTGCCAGTAATGATGAATCTTTGTAGGCTGAAAGCATGGATTGGGCCAATTTTGTATCTTAGCAGATCATTCTAGTAGCTTTGTGGAGAAAGGTTTTTAGGTTGACAATACCAGAGTTTGGGATCCAATTTAAGAGGCTTTTGTAGAAATGTAAGCAAGAGGTGATGAGGGCTTGAACCAAAATCATGGTTCAAGGGTAACAGGGATTGGGTCTTGGTGGTGGAGCACTTAAGCAATGTTTAGAAGGTGCAGTTGGTTAAGACCTGGTTCTTAATTGTATGTAGACAGATCGATTGGGACTTCGCAGAGTTTTAGCTCAGGTGGCTGGCTGTGGGGATGTGGAGGGCCAGAAATCTGAAATGGAGAAGGAACAGGAACTAGTTGGGCAAATTGGAGGTGTGGGCAGGTTAGTGTAAGGTGTTGGTTGTTCATCTAGAACGAGATGACCAACACGTAGATATGTTAGTCCAGAGCTTGAGAAAGTGGTCTCCGGTGATAAATTTGGGAGTTACCACCTTCTAGATGTATAAAATTGAATACACAGCCTCTTCTGTGTGTGAAGCACATTGTATTGTCTTTTTCTCTTTTCTCATACCTTGGGGCAATGATTCCTATCTCCATTAATACACGGTAATTACTATTAGACCTCCTGGTTGTGCATGAACAACAAAGCAATCTTAAAGAATGGGAAATGCTTTAGGGAAGTGGAAGTAACCAAGTGATTGTTGTTCCTTTTTTCTCCAGTTGTGTTGGTGGAAATGCCTGCCTCAGAGGGCTATCACTTCAGCTGACACTCCCACAGCTCATTCTTTTGAGGAGCCTGGCTCTGTGGCTTTGTCTAGTTCAAAATGGCAGAAAAGGTCCCCCCTGGCTTAAACAGGAAGACTTCAAGATCGACACTGTCCCTTCCACCAGAACCTGTGGACATCATTAGGAGCAAGACATGCTCGCGGAGGGTTAAAATCAACGTGGGGGGCCTCAACCACGAAGTCCTGTGGAGAACGTTGGACCGGCTGCCCCGGACGCGCTTGGGGAAGCTCCGGGACTGCAACACGCACGAGAGCCTCCTGGAGGTGTGCGATGACTACAACCTCAGTGAGAACGAGTATTTCTTTGACCGGCACCCGGGGGCCTTCACTTCCATTTTAAACTTCTACCGGACGGGCAAACTCCATATGATGGAAGAAATGTGCGCGCTCTCATTTGGCCAAGAGCTTGATTACTGGGGGATTGACGAGATCTACCTGGAGTCCTGCTGCCAAGCCAGGTATCATCAGAAGAAGGAGCAGATGAACGAAGAACTGAGGCGGGAGGCCGAGACCATGCGAGAGCGGGAGGGAGAAGAGTTTGATAACACCTGCTGCCCGGAGAAGCGGAAGAAGCTCTGGGACTTGCTGGAGAAACCTAACTCGTCAGTGGCTGCAAAGGTATGAAAAGCGGAGTGTTGCTTTCCTCGGTGTGCGGTCAGAAAAGGGGTTGCCTACCTTCCAGTGAGGGTTGTCCTCTTTTGAGATGTTCCGGTAAGACAGAACAGAATGTGCCTGCTGGGTGAGAAACACTTTCCAGAAGCTGATGGAGTCAGATAGAGTTATTCTTCCTGTGAAATGGCACGCAGTGGTTTACTCTGTCTTAACTATCAATATTGGGTCAGAACAGGCCTGGGCAACAGAGTCTGGAAGGGTTCTGGTGGCGGTGGCGCTGCCTGGCGGGTGGCTGGAATTTGCGGAGAGCGCTAGCTGGGGTCCTGCGGAAGGCTGGGGCCTGGGCTCCTTCCTGGATAGAGGCGAGGTCTGTCTTTGAGGATAGAGGAGGTGCCTCCTGGCCTGGTTTTCTAGAGGAGCAGTGAAAGAGAGAGTGTGACCCCGTGTAGCTCAGAGGGCTGCTAGGCCCGATGCCTGAGAAAAGGGCCGTCTTTTAGCCATGTAAGGAGCGAATCAATGTCTACAATGCATCCATGTACCTCCCTCGTGAGGTCTGCTGTGATGGTGGTGTTTCTGACTGTGGGTGTATCGTTTTTTTCCACAATTGACGTATTACCCTACCTCAGAACTCATCGTGGTTGCTTACCATCAAGGTAAATTCACGTTTCCATTGTGCCTGCATACATCTCAATCTCAGAGTAAGTTTGTTTTGCCACGATTTGCAGCATTTAATTCAACAGTACGATGCTGTTTCTCTAATTTTATTTACAACTTTGAGGGTTAGCTCAAACTGATTTTTCATCCCATGTATTTACTTTTGTATTGCAATATGAATCACGAACACAATGTCAAGAGTCGTCTTGAACCACAGAGGCTTCGTGTTGGTATTTTGTGCATATTAGATGAAAGTGGAATATGGAATAGAGAAAAGAAAAATAGCAGAAAAACGTGTCACCATGTGAATTCTTTAAATTGCTTTGAAGTTTTTCAGTGGTTCTTTCTTGAAAAACTGAAGATGATGGAAAGGTAATAGACCATATGTGCCTTTTGATTGGAAATTAAGGTCGTATATGATAATTTACAACATGTAAATTATGTAAACAATCAACTGAAGGCATTTGGTCATAAAACTGCTTCTGCCCTGTTTGATATGCCTAGTGTTGCATCCTGGTGACTTCTAAAGGCATTTTACTTTCTGACCAGAACATGGAAGTCAGTGGAATAAAATATGACTCTGTTGTACATAATGAGGAAATGCACATCTTGTAGCAAATGGAAAGATTTCCACTAGGTCTTTTTGTTGTTATGAATAATGTTTACTTTTCTTTATCCATAAGAAAGAAAGAAATGTGCTACACTTGTGGGTTTGCGTTGAGAAAGGTTACTGCTCATTGCAGTGTCAAACATTAGGTTACATATTTGAGTCACTGCTGAAAGTATAGAGTGCATTTTAAAGATGAAGGAGGTAAACTCTGGATTTAAAGGAGTGTTTTGGATGCTAAATGAACTCTTTCAGACCTTTAGGCAACTGTGGTCTAAGTCATTGTTCCATCAGATGTTCCAAAGGATGTCAGCCACATACGCAAAAATCAACAGCTAAACCAAAGGAAATGTGAAGGTTAATATGGTTTATTTGCTTATAACAGTGTTATTAACACATATCTAAAATTAAGTACTGTTATAGAAAAGATTTGAAGGTATATACATTTGTTTTTCTGAAGCATTTCCCTTGAGGATAGAATACGGTCAATAACCTGACTTCCCAGATGAGGGAGTTCACTGAATCTCTAAATTTTAGAATTTAATTGAGTTTTAGAATGTAAAATTTAATAGAAATTTTAGAATTTAATAATGGCCTATTACAGTACACTGTTCTATGCACCTGCATGTCAGATAGATTGTTGGAACTCGCTTCAAATTATGTATGTATGGATAAGAGATCTACCTACAAACTATACCCAGTAGCTCAGGACATTGGTTTTGGAAATTTTAATGTAGTTATAAATAATAAATTTGTTTCCAAATTATTAATCAAGCCAAGTGAATCTTTGCCAACCTAAGTAGATTCTTTACTAAATTTTCATAAGGGATTGGTATCTGTTTATTTCAAGATCTACATTTTCTTCTCTGTTTGAATGGTGAAATGTATTAGAAATTATTTACATTTGATTACATGGTAGTTTAGTGAAAGTATTGTTCATTTGTCTGAGGTTTGGAACCTTTTGAAAACAGCTCGGTATGATGTCTTATATAAATCGCTACCTTTTCCTGTACTCTTCTGGAATCATATAACTTGTTACTTCTCTAGAATAATTCTTGATGAAGTGAGTGCTATGTGTGAATAGTATTTTTACAACTTAGGAACAATCTGTTTTGCTAAAACTATAGTAGGATGATACTCTAGCCCTCACTATTTGGGTTATGGGTACATCAGGATCCTGCTTATGCTATGAAGCTCTTGTGTTGGAATGCTTGGAATCTGTGTGTTTTCCCTAACTTGCTTAGGAGGTGAGATATCTTTGGAGGAGAATATCTGTTTACCTTGCCTCTGCAATGATTGCTTATTCAGTTGGGTAGTTGAGTTGAATATATATAGAATGCTCTGTGTGGGCAACACACATTAATATGGACATGTAGAAAAACACTCCCTTCTCTCCAGAATTTAAAATATATTTTCTTAGCTTGAACAGGAATTTCGTATCCTTGAAACCATTTGTTTTCTTCCCTTTTCATTTTTCTGTCTTTTATAATTTATCAAATATTTCCGTAATGAAGTTTGAAGTTATGAGTTTACCCACCAAATCCCTAGCATAGAAGGAAAAACTTTACCTTTTCTATCAAGTATTCTACAGAGGTTAAAATATCTATTCAGTGACATGGAATAAATACCCAGTAATCAATTCAGTAACAGTCATTCAGCCCAAGCTATGTGCATCGACTATGATACACAAAATTATTGCAAGGTCCCTCGACCTGTTGTGTTTTGTCCTTGGGTATGACCCTGAAAATAACAACTTGGCTCTTATAGGACATGCTTCTTCGTGTGACTTCTATTAATTGAACTTTGTAGTATATAAACAACTGAAAAAAATACCAAAACAGAATTTAAACAGGTATATCTTCACTGCCAGTATTTTACAAATTAACATTTTTACACATACACAGAACAACATGAAATATAATTGTGCTTTTCACAAAATAATAACAGGGCTAATAGAAAGTGTTCTTTCATAGTTTTCCGTGAGGCAGTACGATCTGGTAATGTGACATGAGTTTATATCTGTATGATGGACTTTGGGTTCCTTCAGTCTTGTTAGTTTATGTTGGTGACTGTCTGTATACCCTCACATAGAGATAACGTACAAAGTTGACATCTGAGGCAATTTGTGAGTGTGGAGCCCACCAAGGGCGCCTGCAGGAGGGCTGGCTCAGAGCTCTGGGTTACCATGACTTGGAATTGCTGCTTCTGGCATGCTTTTCATAGGAATGTGCAAGGGGAGAAGATGGGCTTCGCTGGCTGCCAGTTTCCTGGGCAGTGACTTGGAATTAGACTTGATCCTGTATCTCTTCCAGCCCTGGGCAATTTAGTCAGCCTCTGGCTTGGAAATATTTTTTCTCCCTTTCCTTGGGCCTTTTCCCAAGGGACTGCAGTAGCTGTTTGCCTTTAAATTTTGCATTATAGATAACTTCACTCTAAGAGGTGTTTGAAAGCCTTTAAGGGAAGCAGATCCTATGGCACATGAGATTGTCTTTCTTTGTGATGAAATGACAACCAGCAACCAACAAGGAGCAGGGCCTACCTGAGAGCCGAAAGGAAAGAGACTCAGTACTATATGGTGCCTTAACTTTAGATCTCTAAAGAAGGTCAAGGACAAAGGACATCAACTGTGTCTTCAGGCAAAGCCACTTAGGAGAGGGCTCAGCCTCCTGAGGCAAGCCTCAGCCTGGGCGCAGACATGGATGTGGTGTTCGGGGACAATGCTGGCCAACGGGCACGTCTCAAGTGTCAGGTCAGGAGACTAGACTTTAGCCCTTATTTGATAAGAACAATATAAGGCTGCAGAAAGACTTCTCTGTTCATCTGAACCCATACAGTGAGAACCACACAGCAACCCTGTTGGGCATGGTCCAGGATGGAGGGTGGGGCGCTGCTTCTTGTCAGCTTCCCTTCCCGCTTCTCCTAGGTATCCACAGCCATCACTTTCTTACCTAAGGATTCCTCCCTCGTCCTCTTAGGCTTTTCCCCATTCTCTCCTCCTCCTCTCTTTCTGCCTCTCTCCCTTTCTCCCTCCCTCTACTGCCTTCCCTCAGGAAAGGGAAGATGATTGACTAGAGAATTATTTCTCAACCTTTTTTCATTAATGGCCCCCTAAGGGGAAAAATTAAGTTAAATTTAAATTCTCCCTAAAGAGAGAAACTAAATACTAAGGAATAAGATTTTGTCATGAGGGTGGAGCTTGGAGAGCTACAGACTATTGTAACATCTAAGATTTTTTCACCCTTCCCCTCAAGAACCAATTTTCTCCCACTGACAGTGACATTGATCCCATGGAGAATGCATACAGTCATGGGAAGGAGACCTGCCTCCAGCTCATTGCCTGCACACACCCACATGACTGTCCCCACTGGCCCATTGGCTTGGCGCAGCACAACACCTAAAGCAAGCATGGGAAGTCTCGGCAGATCTTAGACAATTTTGGGTCAAGAGAGAGGCCTGTATTGTAGGAACAGATGTATGGAGTCTGCCACTGGGACTATAGCTCTCTGGAGAGAGCCAGAGGTCAAAACTGTGTCTCAGGGGATGGTTCCTGTTTAGTTGCCCTATTGGTGATAACTCCCTGAGAACCATGCTCAGCCTCCCAACTCAATTAGAGTGTGGGCAATTCAAGTCACAGAAATAGTGAAAAGAAAATAAATCCAAGTAAAATAAAAACTCCTGTGTACTCATAAAGGGGGAAAAGAGTGCATAACATTTTCATTCTATTTCCAGTGTATGGTTCACTTATTCTAATGCTTTGGATTGGAAAAAAAAAAAAAAAAGAAAGAAAGAAATATATTGTAACAGAGCCACCAATTATTTCCTTTTAGTCCAAGAACAGAACTTTCACATGTTGTATATTTGTGTGTGTGTGTGTGTGTGTGTATATACACATGTATAGGTTTCCCCCGTTATCTGAAAATAGAGCATTCCTAGGAAATCCTTTGTAAGCTGAAATGACATAAAGCAAAGAAGCAGTTATCATTTCATAGAAGTGAAAATCCTATTTCTGTTTCTTTCAGTTAGTGAAAACAGGTCCTAGTGTGGGTCTTTCATAAAAGCCAGTGGCATAAAGAGAAATTATAGATAGAGAGGGAAGCCGACGTCTATGTATGTATACATAGGCACACACACACACAGTCGGGGAAACAGCTGTGCCTGTACATAGCTCCGAGTTGAGCTTTCTTAGGACTGTCTCAGTGATAAACAACAGCAGCCATCAGAACCATCAATGGGCCTCCAAACGGACCGATGCAGTGTGAGTGCACAGGGAAATCGCCCTACATCAGTGCACCTCTCGGGGCCTTGGTGGGACCTGTGCAATCCCCGAGTTCTAATCTAGGATTGCCAGGGGCCTAATTAGCATACCAGTTATGTCATTTCTGTATCATTTACTGTTTCTTCTTCTTTCCCTTTCCTTTCTGCAGCGCAGCTGTACAGATGAGGTTTGTGCTCTTCCAATAACATGGCATAAGAGTTCAGAGGTCCTTAAAAGAACTTGGTGGGTCTGTAGAGGTTTAGATTGGAGATATGTGGGTTTTTTTTTTTCTTTCTAAAATACATAATTCATGCAGACTAAATGGTTGAAAGCCTGGAATAAATTAGGCGTTAAAAAAAAAAAAGATAAGATAGAAAATGTTGAGTTTTGATTAAAATGTTTCAAATATTCTGTTCCTTAGCTCTAGTGGTCCTATTTTGAGATCCATGCTCCTCTGTTTTCCCCTAAAGGCTGCCCTGAAACTGCACCACTTTTTGTCCACTTGACCTCATTTGATCGGGGAGAGAATGGTGAGAACGGAGGAGGAAATTGATAAAAAGCTCACATCACACATTCTCTTACCTAGGGTGCCATGGGTCCTGCTTTTACTGAGAATGCCCTGGTTAAAGCCTTTTGTCTGAGGCTAATTATTAACAGCATTTCCTTTCACTCTTAAAAAGTGTCCCAGTTTGGATGATAAATGATTACCTTACATGGGAATATTTTTGAAAAAAAGAAATTATCCAAGAATCATGCACTTGTCCTCTTTGCTTTTTTGTTCCATTTGAGGAAGGCTTGTCTTAATTTTCAAGCACTTTTTCCATCTCTTTTGAAAAATCATTGGTTTTCATTAATATTAGAGTAAGATTTTTGGATTCCTTTCAAGCTTGGTTTTTAAATCTCAATAAGTAATTATCATTTTCAATGTTAAAAAAACCCAAAACAAAACCAAGGCATTCTTTCTACATTATCTAATGTTATCACAAAACAGACATTGGGAGTATTTAAATATTCTGGTTTTGAAAATTCATGTACACTGCTTTGGTTATTAACAGATTTGTTTTCTTTATTTCAAGTGAGAGACTTTACAAAGTGAATGTTGTACTATTTTAGGTGAGCATAAGTATTATGAAGGAATGGTCACAATATTTAACACTTTCCACTTGGAAGACTCTAGAAGGATTTGACTAATACTTTAGAGTAAGTGTCCTTATCTGAGCTCTATCACTGTGAACTGACCTTTCTAATGAGGAAAGATACTTTCAAAATGATCAACAAAGTTGATTCTGAAAGAATTACTAGAATAAAAATTGATCAAAGCATGATTACATAGAAAAAAAACCCCTCCAGCTGCTGATGTATAATTCATGAAGTAACCATAGATTACAGTAGATTTTTTGGTTTTGGCATTGATTTAGCATTGGTGGTTTTCTTCTATTTGACAACAACCCTGTTCCATGACATTCAATAATCTATAATGTGATAAGGCCTAAATCTGAATGCTGTATTGTATCAGGTTGGTTCGTTGGAGCTGGTTGACTTTGTTAGAGAGTGAGCTTAGCTGGCCACTGAGCATTAGCCTAACCCCATTTGGTTTTTTTCTCTTCATTGTTACATATACCAAGTCTTATTAAATGTTCCTGTATTTTCTAGGGGAGATTATATGGTACAGTAGAGCTTTGTGAAACTCTCAGGACACATTCCTCATTAAAATATATGACAAAGCTTTTTAAGGTAGCAGTCAGCCTGGAAATTCTTTCCCTCCAATAGCCTGGTCTTTAAAGCTTTTCCTGCCTCAGCAGTGGACCAGAGAAGGACAAAGGAGTCTCTAGGCCAAGACAGTGGGCACATTCTACAAGCTGCACTTCCTGTATCTATCAGCAGCGTTCAGCCCTACCCAACTCACTCTTTCCCCACATCTCTTGGAACAGAATTGATGATGACTCTATAATTTACAATCAGAACTTTGAAGAACTTGAGGAGATGGAGACTTCTCTGTAATTGCAATGTCAGCCTTGATCACAGATGTGACCAAGCTAGAATCAGGAACCTAGACACAGACCATCCCACTGGGAACAAAGAAGTACAGTGACTGGCACAGAGACAGGTAGAATAGTGGAAGAGGAAGACATTCGCTCTCATCCCTCCCAAACCTTTCCAGGAGGCACTAAAAGCTAACATCCGAACTATTTCAGATTTCTCACCTATGTATTATTTAGTTTTGGCTGTGTCTACATTTTGCTAATGCATGAAGCAAATGTATTTTTCCCCTTAAATCATAACATTTTGATAAAGCGCTAAGTGAAAGAACTCTGGATATTACTAAGAACAGAAACCTGAAGTATATAATCCATCTAATGTTTGTAGTGATGTTTGCATGTCTTGGGTGGGCGAGCCAGGTAGTATCAGCCCTCACTGAGGCGTACCTGAACTAGGGGTGTGTGTGTGTGTGTGTGTGTGTGTGTGTGTGTGTGGGAAAGAGAGAGGTGCATGTTATTTATACACACTGCCACCTCTCCACTATAGCGTATTATATTAGAAAAATACACCTGCACAAAAATACAATAAACTTCCACCCATATTTGGTAATTTAGGGTAGATGCAACTTTGTCATCTGAGTAAGATACCTATTCAGAGTACAGCTCTTGTGATAACTGATCAGGCATGAAGTCCATGGAAAGTGCTCTAATGGTCTCAGAATAGCAGGAAGAAATTTCATTAGTCTCCTAGGATTTTGTTTCAGGATGCTAGAGGTCATTGCCACCCTGGATTTCACGCTTTTACTTATGTCCCGTTGAGTCACTCTTGACACAACCACAAGTGTTGAATGCCACTTTAAATAGCTTCTCTAGCCTGTGCCACAATGCTGCCAAGGACAGCCACGTATTCCCTACACAGCTCAGGATGAGGCTGCTTGGTTGTGGCATCCTTCCCTGAAAGGAACCTCAGGATATTTGCACATGAGTGAAAGAACTCCCAGGCTTCCAGTCATTGTTTTATCACTAATTAACGTAAAACCTAGAGTACAATTTTGGATATTGAAATGCAGTTGTCTTAGCTGGTATCATCTAAATTAAATTCTCAACTATATTTGTTCTTTGAATTAGATTTTTTTTTCTCTTAAACAGTCAAATTTTAGTTTACGTCTTAGAGTCACAACTATCTTTTAGAACTGTCTAACTTTTACAGTGGTGTCCAAGCATACAGTTTCAACCAGAATTTGGTTGGATGGAAAAGTAACTCAGTGCCACCATCTATGAAGTATAGCAACATATTTGTGTGTTTCATTAATAAGTGTGTTTCATTAATACAATGGAAATTTTCACTTTGGGAAACTAACAGAAGGCCTTGCATAACATCCTTAAGGTGAGCAACCTGTTCCATTTCAGTGTAGCTTTTAGTTCAGAGGGAGAAAAACATTGTCAGGCAATTCTGTTTTTTTCAAAGGCGATAATTTGCTATACTACAGATGCAATGACCTACAAATGCAATGAAAGAAAATATGAAATAGTAGGCTAGAATCCAGTATAATGTGAACTTGCTATTACATATTTACTGTGTAAAAAATCTAGCACATTTTATTATATTTCCTAAGTGAATTCTGCAGGTGTGAAAATTATTGTATTATGTAAGTAAAGTAATTGCATTATGAGCAATATTAAAATTCAAAGAAAAAATCTCTTTAAAGCACCAGTCTTTATTTTTCAAACTCTAGCTCATGAGCCATTATAAATATTTTAAATTACAGAGTGATTACAAAGTGCTAATCACTGAACTCTTTTTTTTTTTTTTATCAAAGTTTTGTGTATAGATTATACATGAGGTAGCTGAAAGGGTAGCAGACTGTTTTGATAGGCATATTTTAACAATCCATGAGGTACACGTATGTGTTTGAGGGAAGAAATGTTATATTTCAGTGGAAAAAATTGTTTTGGGTTCTGTGTTTCCCTAACTTTGTTAAGTTTTCCAGCATAAGCCAAAGACCTGAACTTTTTCTTTTCTGCTGCACTTTGATGCACACATCTGAAGTAGAGTCTGAAAGGTAGATGACATGTCTCTGCTGTTTTTCAGGAATGCAAAACCTGTCCTGCTCCCCACTTCACACACAGCTCTGCTGGTCCCCTCAAGAACCCCCTCCTCAGGGATTGTCTTAGTTATACTTCCTAGAACAATTTTTTATTGTTATTATTTTTCTTATTAGGGTGTAATTGACATAGAACATCACATTAGTTTCAGACATACAGCATAATGATTTGATATTTACATATATTGCAAGAGGACTGCCGCAGTAAGTCTAGTTAATATCCATTACTGAACATAGTTACAGAAAATTCTTTTTCTTGTGATAAGAAGTTCTAAGATCTATTCTCTTAGCAACTTTGAAATGTACAATACAGTATTATTAACTGTAGTCACCATGCTGTACATGAACAACTTTTGATTTTCCATTTAATTTCTTAGGCTCCAGTTGGATTTCACCTTTTTTAAAGCCCTGTTTTAAATATTTCATGAGGAGATATCTACTTAAATTTCAGTGAAATTGAATGTAGTTAAGTTTCCAAATTAGAGAAGGTTGATTAACCTGAAAAAAAATCCAGACTTCATTTTGTCTTTAACTTATAAACGACCATTTGCTTTTCCTTATCCCAAAGCATTAGAACCCAAGAGTAGGTAAACGTTTTCTTCTAGACTGTTTAAAATCAGTATCTAAATAGCACTTTTCCTCTCTGTTTGAAAGAATCTGATTCTTCACCCGTACTGTACCCTTGTTTAATTCACAAGCTCTGGCTGTTAAAATTAAGCTGGTTTTTCTTTTCACTCCCTCATAATAGTTGTCAGTATCCCCAGAGCCTTCCGTTTTGAGCAGAAATTTAATTCTGGGGGGAAGAGACTGGTTAATTGATACCTGATACAGTAGCCGATGCTTTTTACAAGGCTAGATTAGCTTCTGTTTTCAAAGTCCTCTGTGAGGTAGAGTTTAACTTCCTGATAGCATCAGAGAGTTCTTGCAACACTCACCCTGTCTTCTTATTTTGAGACCAGTTCTCTCCTAACAATACTGCTTCCTTCACAACCTGGAAAAAATGAACCTTGCTCCCTGAAGCCCAGAGTCACGAAGTGAAGGCCACATTTTTCTTGTCCCTTCCATAATTAGTGTGACCTTCCTCGAAGAGCAGAAAGGGAAATATTTATATTGAGCCTCGGCTGTGTGACATACACTGAACTCAGGGGTTTTGCACATTGACCCTTTACAACAGAGGTCAGCCAACATTTTCTGTGAAGGGCCAGACAGTGAATATTTTCAGTCCCTGTCACAGTTACTCAGCTCTGCTGGTGTAGTGTGAAAGCAGCCATAGACAACGGGTAAACCAACAAACATCGCTGGGTTCCAGTAAAGCTTGGGAGTAGGCGGGATTTGGCCCTTGAGCCGTAGTTTGCCAATTACCACTTTATATCAATCCCATGTAAAAATGTCATTTATCCCATTATGCAGATTAGGGAGGCTGAAATCCAGAAAGATCAAATTCATGTCTCTTGTCCCCTGCTAAGTGGCATATTGGAATTTGTATCCCATCTACCAGCGTTTCCCTATGATTTTTCTTCCTGTCTAGTTGCATTTATCACTCCTTTCTCATCACTGTTCATTATTCCCGTCACTATCCAATATTCATTGAAGACTTTGGTTTATGACTGAAAGTCATCTTACTACTGTACCCCCTCGCTATCCTGCAGGACAACGAGCTATCATAAATTCCAGCCTAAATATCCCCCATCTTGAGCTCAGCACGTGGATGAAACTGCTTTCCCTTTGGAATCTGGAACTCTGATGACAACCGCTGAACCTTCCATTTCCCATCAAATCTATACTTTGTCCCTGTTGCGACTGCTTTTGCCTTGACTTATCCCATTCTTTTTCCCCTCACTTGGGAGCACTGGATCCATTGCCATAGGCGAGGCCTTGACCACCTCATACTTGGATGGGGGCGATATCACGAATTGGGCTTGCTCACTTCATTTCCCTGCCAGTTCTAATCTATTCTCCATGTAGCCAGCAGAATTGCCTTTCAAAATACGATCGGGTTACTTCTGAACTCTAAACCCCAGTGATTTCCCATTGCTTGCAGTCTATTTCGAACTCCTGAGCATTGCATTTGAGACTCTTCCCGACCTACCTATCCAACCATGTGCCTTGCCACTCCTCGTACATAATGGCCCAGTTATTCCAGACTATTACCATCTGTGAAGTCAGGGCTCTTCTCTAGACAGATGGCACCCTGTGTTCAACAAGCAGTGCTCGTACAGGGCTACCTTCATCCAGAGGGGACATCCTTTCTGTCATTTGCCCAGGGTGACTTGTAAACTGGCTTTGGCCATACCTGCACACAGCTGACACATTCATGGCTCTGTAGCCACCACACTTCCCTGACCTAGAGTGCCCTTTGCCCCTTTTCTACCCTTCCTTATGTCTCAGCTCTTATGTCCCTCTTCCATGATGTCATCTGAATCTCCCTCCTCTACTTTTCCCAAGGTTTTCCCTCACACTTGTGATCTAGAGAGTCTGTGCTGGGCCCATTTCCCCAGCTAGGTTGTCATTCTTGAGGGATCAGACCATATCTCTTCATTTTCAGTTACTGACACCTATAACAGTTCCTGGCACATACCAAACACTCAGTACTACCTGCCACCAAATGGCACCAAAGGGTAGAAATACCAGTAGGACCAAATGTTTCACAATATTTCAATTTCTCTGTAAAAATTGAACAACACAGCTAGAGGTTGAGTATCACATCCCAGTGATAATACCAGAGTAATGCTGGGTTTGTTTTAGGCAGTTTAAGAAGTCTGGATATCTTACCCATTTTAAACGGCTTTATGTTTTTGAAATAGGCGAAGAGCCATAGATGTGGGTTTTCCATTTTTACATTGTATAAATTCTCCATCTAGAATAGCGTGTAGGCTGCTCTGTATGCCACAGTTTATGCAGAGAAAAGCGTCAGGTGCTGCTGAAAGGCAAGCTTTCGGATGCTTTGCTTTGCTAAGATTGCTCATTTTGTTTGAACTGCAGGTTCTGGGAACTCTTGTTATAGGTAAAATGTAGCCTGTGTATGGATTGGAAGCTGTGTATGAATTGGAGCAGGGTAAGGGCTTTGTCTGGCCCGTAGGGACTATGCGGTCCTTCTATACCCTCTAGAAGATGGATAGATCATTTCTTTACATTCAACCACACAACCTTTGGAGAACCTTTGGCCCCAAGTGGAGTTATCCCATTACTCAGAAAAAGTCACAAAGATGGATAAACCCAAGATTTGAATCAAGACAGAGCTCCAATATGGTGTCTTTTTTGTAGGAATGTGAAGAGAGTCTGAAAAAATAAATTCTTAATGGCATAATGTAAAAAAGGGAGATCAGGAATCTATTTTTACTACAAAAGCTAAAAGAATCATAATGGCTTCAGCTTAGGGGAACTGACTTTTATTGTAATCCAAAAAGGTATTTTCTGGAAACTTTGTAGTTTGAGTTTGTTTATTTTTAAATAGAGATTAGGTGTTCTTTTTTAAGCTCAATATTGCTTGTTATCAGCATGCAACTTGGACATCAGGTATTTTCAAATATTATTCTGGTATTCCAGACTGCTGGGTGTTTTCCTGCTTGTTTTTTCTCGTTTGGGTGGGTTTTTCAGAAAGAACCTTAATTAGCCAACCCATTTTAAAATTTCCCAGTCACTTAGGAAGCATCTTTGACATATTTATGAACTTAATATTTCATACAATTATTGTTTAAGGAACTGCTTTGTATATAAGAAGCCTCTAAGCTGCATATGTGTCTTCTAAGAATTTTAATGAGGTAGCTGCTAAGAGTAAAATCATTTTCATTTATTAAATCTTTTGACCTTATCATATCTCAGTTTTTAAGTTTTTAGTAGGTTCTATAATTTAATTATTTCAATTTCACTGCAAAAGGAAACTGTCAAGTTGAAGTATGTTTTGAGTTCTGCTGTTCTAATTATTTGTGCACTGACCTGGGGAAAGTAATCTTTAAAGAGATCATAAGACTTTATGAGAAACAAAACTGATAGATATAAAACGATCAGAAAATGTTCTTAATACCACAAAATTAAGTCATCTTCCATTTTTTATGACATTTAGAATTTCAGAGGCGGGATCTAATAATGTGAATTTTTAACAGGTAGGGAAATGTTTGTAAGTGAGAGGAAACCAAATAGAAATAGAAAAAAAAAATATTTCGAGAAGGAGGAGGAAAGCATAAACTTAGAGTAAAGAAAGGGATTAGAGTACCTTTACAGGGCACTAGGGAAATTGTCAGTATAAGGAATTGGGTTGGGAGTGTCAGGGAGGACCATGTACTGACACAGCTTGAGTGCCCGCCTGAGAGTCTGGATTCCCAAGGAAGGTCATAGGTAGATGACATTTGGGCCCATAACTATTCCTTGCTGGGGGGAAGCTGTTGGGGAGGTGGGGCAACACAGTGGTGAGGAGCATAGGCTCAGGGGTGAGACAAACTTGTGATGGAGGGGTGGCTTGGCTTCTCAGTGGAGAGTGGAGAGGATACTCATTTGTACCTAATGCAGTTATCATGAGGAGTAAATGAACTAGTAAGCTAAATGCCTGGCATAAAAGCACACCCAGAATATTTTATGTATTAATGTTATAATTATTATTACCATTATTACTCAAAATGATTAATTAATTAATTCATTCATTTATTTATTTATTTAGATTTTACTTAGTTGAAAGAGAGAGGAAGAGGGAGAGCATGAGTCGGGGCAGAGGTAGAGGGGAGAGGGAGAAGCAGACTCCGTGCTAAGCAGGGAGCCCAATGTGGGGCTCAATCCCAGGACTCCGGGATCATGACCTGAGCTGAAGGCAGACACTTAACTGACTGAGCCACCCAGGCACCCAAATAAATAATTTTTTTAAAAGATTTTATTTATTCATTTATTTGAGAGAGAGAGTGAGAACACGAGCAGGGGGTAGGAACAGAAGGAGAGGGACAAGCAGACTGCTGATGAGAGTCCATTGAGATCGTGACCTGTGCTGAAACCAAGAGCCCAATGCTTAACCAACTGAGCCACCCAGGCACCTCCTCAAAATAATTCATTTTGAACTATTACCAAGAGGATTTTTTTCCCCATAAGTATTTGGTATTCTTTTGTTGCACTTTGTATTTTATTAGACCATGAAGCTAATGTCTATGTGTAGGTAACAAGTTATTTTCATTTCATCTTTAGAACCAAACTCCTTAAAAGCAGCTCATTAAATTGATGTGTATTGGTTTGTCCAGATTTTCATGATAATGATACCTTAGAACTGGAACCTGGAATACATATTAAAATTTAAATCTTAAAAACCTTTTTTTGAGGAAATGGATCTTGGTGAAAACAATGAAAATAAAAAGAAGGAACTGGCCATTCCAAAGTGTGATTACAGTGTAACATTCGCATTCATTGCTCTTCTCCTCATGGTCTCCTTTGTGTTAATCACTGATACTAATACAACTGTCTGGAAGTCGAGCAGCTATAAATAGCTCTATTCTTGTTCACAAACAGTGTCTTTGCCCTGAGAGAGGGAAGTGATCAGACTATCAGTTTGTGCTTTCCGGTTGGGCTCATTGGCTCATCTTTCTTATCTAAGTATCTGTTAGTAGGGTATGAAATTGAACACAGATCATTGACCTTCTAAATCCTTTGTCATTATGATGCATTAACAGTAATATGTTTGATTGCAAATGATTATTTGGCTCAGGAAAAATTGGATTCAAAGTAAATGTCGTCTCAGCCGTAAAAATTTTCCATGCTGAACCTCAAAGACACTCAAGTTTGTTAGAAATGCTATAATAACTCAGGAGTCTTTAGAAGATTATTATTTTTTTAAAAGATTTTATTTATTTATTTGACAGAGAGAGGGATCACAAGTAGGCAGAGAGGCAGGCAGAGAGAGAAGGGGGAAGCAGGCTCCCTGCTGAGCAGAGAGCCCGATGTGGGGCCCAATCCCAGGACCCTGAGACCATGACCTGAGCCGAAGGCAGAGGTTTAACCCACTGAGCCACCCAGGTGCCCCAGGAGTCTTTTTAGAAGATTATTACGCATACAAGATAAGTAATTTTTTAATTACCAGTTTTCCATGAAGAACCACATTTTCTGAATTTAAGATCAAGACAGGTATTTAACACAGCACTTGTTTTCTGATGTGTAGATCTACAATAAATAATGAACATTCTCTCAAAATAAAAATATCAGATTTTTAAATTGAGATTAGCATTTTGAAAAATCATTTTCTTGATTAAGGATGGGTATTGCTAGATCTCACTTCCCCTAAATTATTCAATGGATCTTGCAGGGATATATAACATGACAGGATGATAAATGACTGAATGGATTATGGGTAGATAGGTAGATGGACAGATAAATAGACTAAAGGGAAAGATAGACTAAACAGGAAGCTAACCTGAAGAGATGATGGATGGATGGATTGATGGATGGATGGATGGATGGATGGATGGATAAAAGATGGAAAGGAAATATGGGCAGAAAAATAAAGGGGAAACTGAATGGGGGAGATGAGTATAAAAATAGTCATGACACAAGTGCCCGGTAAAATTGGTAGAGGAGGGCAACAGGCTTTGAGCATTCTTAATGCTAAAGCAAACAAGAAAAAACAAATAAAAAGAATAAAATTACATGAAATCTGGACTTTGCAAGCAGGATTTATGGTCCTTTACTGAGTAGGTCCATTGGAAAGGACAGAACTGTGTGGATAGTGGTTCAGATGACAATTCACTTAGTGAACAAATACTTACAGAGTACCAGGCTCTGTCTTAGGTGCTGGGGATACCGTCTCGAACAGAGTAGACACAACCTACTGCTGCCATGGAATTTATATTATCTAGGGAGGAGACGGATTATAAAGTAAATGAATAATTATATAACAGACACATAAGTAGTCACTGATATGGAGAAAAACAGCAAGAAACAGGGTTAGGGCGTGTCTGGGGTGGGTGGTTTCATTTGAAAAAGAATTTCCAGGGAAGGCTTTGTTGGAAAGCTTTTTGAGCAAGGCGCGGAAGAAGTGAGGAAGTCTTGCGACATCTGAGGACAGGGGTCCAGCAGTGGGAGATGCATGGCTGGCGGCGTGGCTCTCCACCTGGGGGGCTTTGTCTGTCCTTCAGGGAACCTGTAGCAATGTTGGGAGAAATTTTTGCTTTTCAGCTCTGGGGTGGGGGTGCTGGTGTCCTGCAGGGAGGCTGCAGGTCAGTGAACCTGGAGGAGCACTGTAGGACATGTGGTCAGACACAGAAAGGGAGACCAGATCCTGGAGGTCCCATTACCTCTTCCCGGGGATTTTTCAGCTTTTCCCTGAGAACGAATGGGAGCCAGGGGTGACCTCTGAGCAGCGGTGACCTGACTCACAGTGTAACAGGCTCAGTCCAACTCCTGTGTTGAAAGTAGACGTCAGCGAGGGGAAGTGAAGCCACTTGAGGCCTATCATAAGAATTCTGGAGAGAGACTGAATCACATTAAATACTAAAATTATAGAGGGTGAATAAGTTTGTTATTTATCCAACAAAATATCATCCAGAATACTTATATTTTTTTGTCTTTTATCTTAAAACTGGGGTTTTAAACTTGTTACCCATTTTTTTAAATTATAGAGAAGAATTGCTATCTGTCAAAACTTAGGTTTCACCAGAGAATAGAGTATCTCAAAAACAAAAACAAAGCTCTTTCATAAGCATAAACCAGTGTAAGTATGCTAGTAGTGGTAGATTTGTCTTAAGCAATACTTATAATTAATTAACTTGTTTAGTGCTATCTAAAAAAGGAGCATTTAGGAAAAAATAAAACCAAGCACAGACACATCCAGATACCTTTTTAGGGGCATCAAAAGAGGGTTGCTTTTTTAAAAAGTTAATCAGAGAAGATCGATAAAGACAAGTTTAAAAAAGGAAAAAAAGGCAAAGCCAGATGCAGGTAAACATGAGGAACTATGATAGCAGGCAAATCCAGAGTCAAGGAAATGCCATAAACCTTGCTGGGCTCTGGTGCTTAGAGTGTGCTCAGTGCTGACACTCCTGCATGCCTCTCTCCCCTCAGCTCCCCAGGGCTAATTCAGTGCCAATGGACGATACACTTTTTCTTGTTTTACCTTTGCTATAGATAAATAAATGCATATTTATGTTCACATATATAAATACATATATTTATAATATTTCATCAATTATAAGTAGCAAGAATGGTTTACAGGAAGTGAGAAAAAATATTTTTTTTGGAATTTAGACCAGATTGAGACTACCCTACAAAGCTCCACCTAATGACAATGTTCTAAGCCACATAACCCCACCCTCTTCCCCCCACCCCTCTGCCACCGCCCCTGCATGGGGATCATGAACTATCTCTCTAGATAGCCACAGCACATATCTGTGTAATCTTGAGCAAGTAAAATAACGCTGTTCCTACTGTATGAAAAAGGCATGGTCTTATACATTTGAGCCTTTAAAATCATGGAACACACTTCAGTGTTCCTTTGTGGTTACTCACTATTCACAAAAACAGCCATCAGAAGCCCTGATTTGGAGCTATTGGAGCCACAAAAGCCTTTGCTCCTTTCTCTCCGCCCATCTCTCTTGGCTCCCCTACCCCAGACTAGTAGAAGGAACATGAGGTGGTGAAGGGGGGCCTCTGGAGCCTCCCCCTTGCCACTCATGGCTCGGAGACTTAAGGGCACACTAGACATTCATGCAGGCAAGCACCTGCGCCTCCCGCCCCTCATCTCGAACATGGGGATGCTCAGAGTCCTGGCGCACTGGGTCTTGCTGAGGATTAAGTGCCTTTGTACCTGTTCCAGCTTTGCAGAATACATGATAAATGGAAAGCACTAAACTAGGGGATTTATTGTTGTTGTTGTTATAGTTTCTGTCCCTGGCCAAGTGGCCGTGTGTAGGCAAAAGATACCATCAAGCTTTGTGAACAGCTCTCAAGTAACAGGGAGAAAAGTTGCAAGTAATTCCGTAGGAATTGTTCATAATACCTAAATAGATTACGTTTCATTTTAAGAGATCATCATGCATTTAGTTATCTGTTTCTTCTTGAGCTCTCTGTGGATATGTGTTCATATCCCCAGTTAGATCTTAAATTGTGTGAAGGCTCAACTCCTGTTTCCCATTTCCCTCTCTCTCTAATATTCAAAGTCGTGTTACGGTGTGGTGCGAAAAAGTATGTGATCAGTAAATGCTTCATTTTGGAATTTTTTTTTTTTTAAACAAGTTACATAGATGGCAAAAAAAAAAAAAAGAAAGAAAAAAGAAAAAGAAACTAACACTTTATATATACATGCTTATGATAGACCATGATTTCTTGTAACAGATACCCACTGGGTTTTTCCAAGCAGGTTTGGAAAATACCTTATTTTAGCCAAATAATGCCAGTTGACATTTGTTTGAATTTGTCATTTGATTTTTTTTTAAATCTACATTTTCAAAAAAGAAAGGAACGTTTTAAAGGGTATGGCATTTCTATCTACTCAGCTCTCTTTCAACAATTAATTGTCATTTCGTATGTTCTCTGTCACTCTAAGTGGCCTCTCATTAGCCCACCAGCATTCCCTGAAAAGTGCTGTACTGATGTTTCTCCATGTGGAGCCGAAGAAATGGCCACTGGGTCAAAGAGATGCCTTAGGCTTAGCAGAACAAAGCCCTGCATTTCTGCCTCCTACCTCCTTACTGCAGATCAGAAAAGCTTTTACAAAATTAACTGCTTAGAAATATGGGGGACTGTTTGGGACATGGGACCAATGCAGAACCCATCACTAGTTCCATTCTACTTTGCGGGACTCTCTCTCAGGATGGCAAGATTCAGTTTGTAGCCACTTTTTTTTTTATCGTGGAGGAAGAGTTCCAGGTGCTACTTAAATTAGGATTCCTCTTTTTATATATAAACTCCAGGTAATTTAACTAGTTCATCAAAAAAGATAATAAAATGTATCAAGCGATATCATCTTTAAAACAAATGTGTTGAGCATTTTGGAATTTTTGCACTTAGTTTAAAAAAAAAATCTGCATAGAAAGGAACCAAGCAAATTGAAGAGTACAGTGATAATGCAGAAATGTGAGAAGTCTAGGAAGGAGACGAACATTAATTATCTGCCATGATACTTGTCCCATTGTCCCATTTCAGCCACACAGTAATTCTGCATGTTGGGTGCTCTCATTCTTACTTTGGAGGATGAAAATCTAAAGCTCTGAGAGGTTAAGAAATAAATCTCGGGGCATTTCCAAACTTCAGGTCCTGGTTTGAGTGACTCCGATCGCCTCGGCTGCAAAGACAGTATACACGATCCTGGGATAAACAAGGCAGACTGCAGTCAACAATCTGGCCACATCACATTTATTTGAAACCACTTTGACTCTTAGAGCTGGGGACACTTCTGGTGGTTACTTATTTAATTTTCAAGCCATCAGGAAGTATCACGCTCACACTCTACAGAATAGGTGACATACACGATCCTCTCTCAGAGGTGGCTGGGGACTCTCCATCTGAGGTTAGCATCCTGGAGTTCTTTATTAAGATATGACCTATGGAAAACAAAGACAAAATCTGGAATTTTCTCTTTGAGTACTTGCTACCAGTGCACTGCTGTCAAGAAAGAAACAGTTCTTTGTTGGTGGTGGTGTTTTACTGGAATTCATGCAGTGTGTACAGACCAGATAGGGAAGAAATTAAAAAGCTTGACTTTGTAACCTTGCACACGGCTTATCAGCGCAGCTGTAATAGGGCAGCTTTACCCCGTGCGTGCTAGAGTCACATTGTTTTGCACACTGACTGGCGATCCATGTGGGTCAGCTTGTCTGCCTCAAGAGACCTCGTTGAAGACCGGGATTATCTCTCCTAGTTCATTATTTCCCACTCCTCCTAAATAACAAGAAAATCGTCAGTGCTCTGTAACAGGGGCTCAGTGAAAAAAATGAATGGATAATTTTGTTACGTTGAAATATGCTGATGCTACGTTTAGTATAGATGTTGCAAATGTAAACTTCAAAACAGGATGAAACTTATGAGTGGTATGCTTTGATCACATTAGGAAAATAGGAGTAAATATGACTTTTTAGTGAGCATGTGTGTATCAGCTAGAGCCAGAGTTAACTTTATCAAAATGGTTCATTTAATTGAGGAGACTCTCTTTTCCCCTTGTGTATTCTTGCCTCCCTTGTCATAGATTAATTGACCCTATTAGCGTGCATTTATTTCTGGGTTCTCTAGTCTGTTCCATTGATCTAGGTGTCTGTTTTTGTGCCAGTACCATACTGTTTGGATTACTACAGCTTTGTGGAATGAATAAGTCATGGGAAGAAAAGCCACAACATGGGGAATATAGTCAATGATATTGTAATAGCGTTGTAGGGTGACAGATGGCAGCTACACTTGTGGGGAGCACGGCGTACTGTAGAGAAATGTTGAATCACTGTGTTGTGCACCTGAAACTAACATAACATCATGTGTCAACTCTACTCAAATAAAACTTTTTTTTAAAAATAAAGTGAATCATTTAAAACCTGAAAGAGAATAGATTTAAACATCTACCCATATACAAGAAAAAGGGTAATGTTATGCTCTGTGGGCGCTATTTTTGTGGAACATTTTTACTGAAAAGCTATTTTCCCAGTTGTTGGATGAGAACAGAACTGGCTCCTTGAAACATGCTTGTATCTTTGAAACCTGAAAGTTCTTTCTCATACATTTTTGCAGTTACACGCTTTAGCGTTTATGATTTTACATTTCTAGGTTTTCTTCTAGTCTGCAGTATCTGAGATCCTCTGGGAAGATTCTTCACCTTAAAAGAGACTCTTGAATATCATTCGTCTCCATTTCTTTGGACTGTGGGGCCAATAGTAACAGCCAGTACTTAGTGAGCACCTGCTCTGCACCAGACACTGTTCTAAGCACTTTTTTTTTCTTCAAAGATTTTATTTATTTATTTGAGAGACACAGAGAGAGCACTAGAGGGAGAAGCAGACTCCCTGCTGAGCAGGGAGCCCAATGCAGGGATCAATCCCAGGACCCCGAGATCATGACCTGAGCCAAAGGCAGACACTTAACCGGCTGAGCCACCCAGGCACCCCTGTTCTAAGCACTTTAATGGAATAACTCACTTAGTCTACACAACAAACTGAAGATACTGGTATCTTTTCATCCCATTTTACAGATGGAAACATGCCCTGAGTTACAGGGCTGTTGGCCAAGCTGTTTCTGAGCCCAAAGTCTGCTTCCAGATTCTCTGTACTGCCTTGCTGGGCATTCTGCTCTACTCAGGAGGAAGTGTGAAAATATGCAGAGACTGTACCAACGAGAAGAGGACACCCAACACTAGAAAGGAGGAGTAGCTAAACTGAGCAGTCAACCAGGGTCAGCACCAGCCATTGCTTACTCAGGCCACGGCAGTGTTAGGGGATCCCTGAATGTATGAATGTAGATTGCTACTCCCTCTGAACATATGACATGGATGATGGCAAATAAATCAATTAAGTTGAATCTCTTAGAAAGCTTATTTGTAATTTTGGCTGGTGTCTGTTGTCTGCTTTAAGTCAAAGTCTGTGGTATGGAGAAACCTATAAAAGCATAGATATCTAGCTTTATATCATAAACTTCTGTTTTAATATATGAGTCAGGACAATAGTTCTTAATGGGGGTGACTCCTCTCCCTAAGGCAACAATATGCATAGGGGGAGGTTGTCTCAATGATTGTGGTGCTGTTGGTGCTTAGTTAGGGAGGGGCAGGGGTCCTCTGCCATTCATAAAGCCATCTCTGCCCCCCCATCCCCTACGAAGGAAGAACTGATAGGTTTGGGAAGCCTGTCTGATCATCTGAACCTAGAACCTAACTCTGTTGTTATATTTATAAATATAGTTTTCATCCACAGTGTCTTTCTCAGGGACCTAGTAGAAGTGTACATCTAAAAACAAGTACACTTACTTTTGTTCTGATTTTTACAGTTGTTTGACATTTCTGAAATCCCATCATCAGTAGCCACACTGCTTATGGTGTTTGAGGCACTAGGAACACACATTTGTAGATTCCATAGTGCTTTCGTGGTGATTATACAGTGAAGAGCAGGCATGGGGAGATTCTGTTCCAGTTGTCTGACCCGAGAATTTACATTATGAAAATACAGATTATTTTATTATAAATTCATTTCCTTTTCTCTCTTTTACATTACAGCTAGATTCTTATAATGATTTTTTTAAAAAAGTGAATGAGTAGGTAAGTTCAATTATCCATGAATTTCATTTCAGTATAGCAAATGAGACCACACAAAATGATGTTTCTCAAAGGAGGTGTTGTGAGTGATAGAACTGAGAATCCCTGGGTTCAATTCCATGTGGAGCCATGAACACCAAGAGTCATTCATTTTACTCTTCAAAATTTTATAGCAACTTTAACTGTAGGTAATTGAATCACCTCAGAGTTATCTCCGTTTTAAATACCATGTGGTACAATTAACGTATATGTACACCATCTATCTTCTTTGTAATTCGAATTTCACAAAATCCAAAAGCAATACGAGAAGGGAGGTGTCTGAGGCCCCTGGGTGGCTCATTGCATTGATCCATTGAGCCTCTGCCTTCAGCTCAGGTCCTGATCCCAGGTGCTGGGACCAAGCTGCTCTCTGCCCCCCACCTCAAATTGGGGGGCTCCCTGATCAGTGGGGGGTCTGCTTCTCCCTCTCCCTCTCCCCTTCTCCACTCTCTGTCTCTCTCTCAGGTGAATAAATAAATTAATCATAAAAAAAAAATAATGGAGATGTCTTCCCGAGATGGTTCTCTTCATTTTCCAGCTGCATTGTTTCTTTGTTTTTTGTTTTTTTAACCTCTTCTCTGGAAGAACACTGGAATCAGAATAGAGCTAATATCATTGAGCAAAAGGGCAAAGTTACTTCTTTTAAAAGAAAAGCTCACTTTTCACCATAGTAACCAGCATATCATATGACATACACACCACATGGCCCATGAAATATGAATCCTTTTAGAAATAAATTTCTACCAGAGTATAATGAGCTTTCATGTTAGCATAGCAAGGACTGGAATAAGGCGACACTTCAGGTTGATTTGGGTCAAATGATTCGTTTTTTATCTTGTAGTGTTTTTCTCACAGTTTCCAAGAGGTAACACTAGCATTTAATTTTTTTTTAATGCATAATGAAAGTGAACCATATGCTATGAATGCAAGATAAGTGCATTCCATTGAGTCCTAGAAACGGCACATTTCCATTTCCTGTGAGTGTTAGGACCAAGAAAAGACCCTGAGATTTTGTCTTCAGTTTCTCAGGGTGTGTATTTGTCACTGCACACTCAAGGAAAACAAAAACAAAAGTTAAAAATCGCAGCTAAGCTTTGTGTGCCCATAGCTACTGCTCTTTCTTTTATTTATGGTAGCTAAAACATTTGTTTCTGATTCAGATTTATGGTGCATTTTTTAAAAAAATGAAGACGACACCTTTTATAGGTATGCGTTACATCTTGGGAGAGGGAAAAGTGAAAATGCTTCACTCAACTTTTAAATATCCTTTTGCCCTTTTCACTTGGACACCTTTTGTTCAGTCAGCTCTTTTCAGTTAATTTCTTTGAAAAATCTCTTCTACCCATAGTACTTTCTAAGCGTAATTTCCCAATGCTGTGATATTTTATATTCAGGTGAGCTAGTTTCATAGGCATTCGGAGGTTTCCTAGGTCTCTGAAAGCTCTGGGTAGCTTCAGATCCAGTGACCCCCATAAGCGCAGATTTCTATAGCCAGATACTGATCTGTCCCTTTCAGGGCATCCAGTGGGTCACTAGTGAGTTTGGAACCCAAATGTTTCTTTCCAAGTATATAAATCAACAGAAAATATCTTGATAGTTGGAGGAGAGCTGGAAGTTGATGGGAACATAGATTAAGCTTCTTTGGAAGCTTACTCAGAAATGCAGTAGAAATTAAATGTGTTACCTATTGTGAAAGTAGAAACTATTTATTCTAGTAATCCTAATGGCAAAACTATCGAATCCTATCATATGTTTAGTCATCAGTGAAGAGACAGGTCAGGAGTTACACTTCTCTTTCTTACTCCAATTCCTTTTCCTCCTCAAATTTTCCTGTCTGCACGGACGTGAAGTTGCAAGATTTTAAGGAGAAGATGCAAGAATGATAAGATTCTTACACACGTTAGAAAAAAATTCACAGTAGGATAATTAAACCAGACTATCAAAGGATTGAAGATCATAGTTCTATTTCATTCAACTTTGGATCCCTTGTGGGTGCTATGGGGCTTAGTAGACACTCAGTAGATGTTTAGTGAGATAAAATTATTTTGGTTATTATTTTATGTAAAGCTTTTCCAATTATAATGTTAGCCTTTTGAATTATAAGAATAGTATCACTGAGAATAATCTTATATAAGCTTATGTAACTAAGAGCTAGATAATCTCTTGAAATGAATATTTAGCTACATCAAAGTATACATCTAAAACTTAAAGCATAAGAAATTTACATTTTGGCTTTAGAGATTCACATTATTATTGAATTATGCTATGTCCATCTGCTCAAGTACTGGATATATTTAGGCTCTAGTGAGCCAAAATGAAAGATTCAATGGATTATTCATCTGCCTCATGCTCTGATACATAGAAACCTTCTGATTTGTAATTTTACCTAAAAGTTGTCTTCTCTCTTAGTTTCATGGTAAGGAAATTATGAAATGCATACTTGGGTTAAGAATGACTTTGTGATTTTTTCTTCTTCACTCTTAAAGAGAGAAAACAGAGTTAAGTATAATAGAGTGCTTGCATTGATGCTGAGTTTGAGAATGACTTATCTTTTTCTTACACTAACATCACACACAAATATAAATATATAAATGCATATATATATATATATATATTTAGTATATGTAATATAATTTGGTATGTAAATTAAGTAAGGGGTTCGTTTCTGGATGCAAGTGCTGCCTAAAATTGTGGTTGTCCTTAGTGCTGTTCACAACTATGTCTTTCAGGTCTCATGGCTATATGACTTGGAATGAACTGTGACTATTAAAGTGGGTGTCACTTCTGAGTGGATACTTTAAGATTCAGTGTGTAGTTTGCACATTTCTTTTTTCCTGTCTTGGTAGATATGGAAGTGTGTGTTGAGATGGGTCTTCTGTGGGCCAGGTCCCCCAGTGACCGTTGAGCAGAACACCCTGAATGAAGCTTGGTGTTAGTCCCATTGCCTTGAGAATGAGAGAGACTTTTGTGTATTGAGCTTCTGAGGTTTTGATGTTCTAGTTTAGTTTTGTTTTGTTATAGCAGCATAACCTAACATACTGAGGCCAAACCTGGAATACCCCTACAGGTCATTTTTGCCTATGTCCCTGAGGGAAAATATAGGTTTGTGTTTGTGTAAGTATGAGCATTTATAAAAAAGATCTGAGGGAATCACAACAAATAAAAGAGTTTTTGAATTTGTGCTACTTTGAAATTTATAGACTTTTATTTTAGGCTTCTTTTGTAAAGTTGTTGTAAGAGAAGAGAACATGTAAAAAGGAAGTTTTCTTTGATTACATTGAATATTTGGCATGCTTGGTGGTTGGTTATAATTTAAACTTAAAAAATAACTACTATAATTAGTGTTCATGGTTGTTTATAGACATCTTTTAAAGTTTGTATAATATTTACATTTAGAAAGATATGCTGAGCCCTAAATATCCGTGTGAAAAGAAGCACTTTAAAGTACAAAACACTATAAATGAAATAGGACTTATGGGAAGAGTTGCGTTGAATTCTTTAGTTGTGTCCTTGAAATTAACTAGTTTTTGTTTTGGGAAGTGCAAACATGTAACTTGAAGATGTGTTAGATCTTCCTTTTTGGCTATGGAAAAGGCAAAAGAGACAGATTCTGGGATCTTTAGTGACCAAAGAGAAAGATGGCAAAAGTTCAGCTGAATGGGAAAAAAAACTAGGCTTTCCCAGAATGTGACTCTTCTGAGATGGGTGTTGCTTTCCTTTCGCCATCTGAGATGGGTAACTGCTTTCCTTTCCTATTTCCTTGACAAGTAGTTGAGAACTGATGTGAGGTCAGGGCTATGCTCTGACACCTTTCTCATTTTGGTGATACTTCAGGAAATGGTGTTGGATGTGGGACCACAGGAGTCAGGGACCACTTCAGGGTGTGAGTGAATTTCTGAAAACCCCCTTCCTGATCTGGACGCATCATCTTTCCTATGGCTGAAGTGGTTATGTGGTGATCAATTGTGAAGACCATTGTAGGGCATCTAAAATGATGGACTCTGGGCGCCTGGGTGGCTCAGTGGGTTAAGCCTCTGCCTTCAGCTCAGGTCATGATCTCAGGGTCCTGGGATTGAATCCTGCATCGGGCTCTCTGCTCTGCGGAGAGCCTGCTTCCCCCTCTCTCTCTGCCTGCCTCTCTGACTACTTGTGATTTCTTTCTCTGTGTGTCAAATAAATAAATAAAATCTAAAAAAAAAATAAATAAATAAAATAAAATGATGGACTCTTCTGGGTTTTGGTTAATTTCATAAATATTGAATGAGCTACAGTCTGCCAAATGGCTTTGCTCTGTTTTTTGTCCTCATAGGAAGCAAATGGAAACTTATTCATTTTTTTTTTTAAATTTTCAGATTGAAGAGGAAAGAAAATCTCTGCATACAATGTTAATTAATACAAAGCTTTTAGTAAGTTTCAGTGAAGGTTGTTTTGTTTATCTCTACTCAACAGTAGTTAATTGAATGAGACATTATGCTAAACACTGTAGGGGATAGAAAGATGAGAAAAGTTAGCCTCGATTTCAAGGAATTCATAGTCTAACTGAGGAAATGATAATCTTGTTGGATACCTCATCTTGTTATTTCTCATGAGCCAGCTCCATTGATATTTATAATAGCCTTCAAAGAATTTGAAATAAGAAGATAATAAACAAGTCCCTTATTATTGAAATGTAAGGTGTTTTCAGTTTGAAAATTGTTGAAAATTTAACTCTACAACAGGAAGCAAAACAATTTGGTCCCCTCTTAGCCTTGCTACCCACTGTCATTTAAACGTATGTCTACCGCATTCTCTGGTCCAGAGGATGACGAATATATTTTTCAAACTAAATGGAATCAGAGAGAAAAAAATGTAAATGCTTTGGCTTGTGATGAACAGTGTTGGAGGTATGGCTGGGAGTGGAGGGAAAGGTAACATTTCTGGTATATTTTGGCTATTATAGGAAGAACAGTAGTTGAGTTTGGTGGCTGTAGCCTAGACTTTTCTTTTGGTAATGACCCAGATTTCTAGACAAATGTGTCAGTAGAAAAGCACACAAATCTCAGCAAGCTACTTGCAAGCACACAAATCTCAGCAAGCTACTTTTCTTTACCTGGGGATCATTGACTCCACAATTCCAAGTAAGGAAACACAGGGAGTAACAGAGCCCTCCATCCCTGTTATTTATATTGTTATTTATGAAAGTTATTTTTCATAAATATGTGTTATTTATAAAAGTTCACTCAACTGATATACTTACTCTTTTTTTAAATAAAAAAATGTCAAATATTTGAATAAATAGTTTTAAATATTATAGCAGATTAGAAGCGGCCAACAAGATTAGAAAAGTCCCCTCAATGGACTCAGATTAGTCAGAAGTGATGGTTGACAAACAACTAGATAAGTGGAGACAGAAAGGGTCAGAAAAACTATACAAGAACAAATCGCTCAGCGACCTGGGACCAGTTAGTGGAAGGGAATTGTTCGTAGTTTGACAATGGGTGCTACTATTTTACAAACAGTAGTACAGTCTGATCCTGTCAGGCTCCCAGGTAAAACAGCAGCCTCTTCCCATTAGCATCACCTCCAAACTCATTAACAGAGCCCATCCTGGGCTAGCCCTGTCTTGCCCTTCCCACCATCCTGTCCCTCTCTGCTCCAGCCATTGAACATTTTCACACAGTCGTCCTCAAATGCATCATGTATATCTCTTGTCTCTGGGCCCTCTGGGTTTTTTTCCCCTCGAATTCCTTCTTGCTAATTTCTATTCACCCTTCGATGACCACCTCCTATGTCACTAGCTCTGAGATGTCACTGATCCTCCTAGAATCAGTCGAGTTGTCCTGCCATGTTGTGTTCCCGTAACGTCCGGTATATCCTGTACCTAGCTCATTCCACATTTTAATGGCTTGTTTCATGGTCTTGATCAGGGATTGGCAAACTGTGGCCTGTGGCCCATGGACCAAATCCAGTTCCTGCCTATCTCTGCAAATAAAACTTTATTGGAACACAGCCATGTTTATTTTTATGGCTCTTTTTACACTGGCAAACTTGAGTAGTTGAGACAGATACTATTATGTCCTACCAAACCAAAACTATTTACTGTTCAGGACTTTTACAGAAAAAAATTTTCTGACCCCTTGCCTCAAGAACAAGGAACACGTCTACCTTATTCACTACTGAATCTCTAGTATTTGGCACAGTGTTTGTACAAAGGAAATATTCCATGAATTTTGAAGGAATGAACTAAAAATAAATACAAGGAAACTGGTCAAGGAAAAATCAAGATAATTATCCAGCATCTTCCATGTGCTAGGCACTGTCCCCTGTGCTTTATGTGAATGCTTGTGGAATCCTCACACTAACCCTGTGAACTAGGTCTTGGTCTTCCTAGTTTGCAGTTAAGACACTGAAGTTAAGGGTGAATAAATGATATCCTTAAATGTTGTGAAGCAAGTAAAAATGGCTTACCTGGAGTTTGAATGCAGATTTTCTTTGTAGTAAGGTGCTCTCTCTAAATGTGGAGAGAACATCTGGTATAAAGAGGTGGTGAGAGCAAAATCTGGCACTGGAACGCAAGATTTAAATCTTGGCTCTACCACTTACTGCCTTCATGACCTTGTACGAGTAGTCACTAAACTGCCCTGAGCCTCATTCTCCACAGCTATAACAAGTTATGTAACCTCACTGGCCTTTGTCTCTGCAGATGATAAGTGAGGTGATTTTAACATCTCGTTTGTGTGTTGTGAAGTTTAAATGAGATATTGTGCCTAAGTTGCTTTGAGGTGCTTGGCACACAGGAAGCGTTCAAGACACGTTTCTTTATTATTTTATAAAACTGCCTCAAAATCACAGATAATAGCTCAGAATTTTCAAGAAATTCCATTCCGTTTATGACTTCTGTTTACCTTGTTTCAAAGATGATTTTCAAAAGCATTTTGTTTGGTGCCTTGGCTCTGTTTATAAAGGTAAGGAAGTGGTTTGAGATACAGCTTACTAAAAGCAGCACAAAGTCTTATATATTATATTCTCTGTTGAGCTAAATAAATCATGTGCTGTTGCCGTTTGCATGAGTAGGGCCTACCTTTTCCAAATATTGTATACATGATGTCAAAATGTCATGCCCGAATCAGCGTATGGCTTCCCTCCTAAGGCTTTTAGTGACTGTGCTATCGGCCCCAGCATGGCTGGAGCACAGTATGGCGGCCAGCTTCTTTTCATTGCACGTTGCCTGAAGCTGGCACGTTTTCCCTTTATATAATGAAAGGATCAAGCCCCAGCATACAATACCGAAGACATCTAGAATCTATATACAGTTTTGGAGGATTTTTCATTTGTTTGTTTTGTCTTATAGTTAAAACACCAATGGGTTATATTAAAACACCAATGGTTATCTTATAGTTAAAACACCAATGGTTATCTTATAGTTAAAACACCAATGGTAACACCATAAACGATTTGGGGGAACATTTTGTAAAAATGCAAATATAGCTACTCACTGAAAATATGTTTGCTCAGGCAACATAGGAATCGGCTTTACAGACGTCAATTCAGATCCGTCCCGGCCTCTTGGAAGTCCAACCTAACAGAGTAGACTATTTTCTTCATCAAATCATTGTTAGAATAATTTTATCGTTTATTGTCCAAGTTTATTGGACAGAAGGGTAGACTTCAGCCCTAATGACATGGTTAAGATGATTTGTTCTGCGTAGTGGAACCAGAGGGTATTTGGCTAAGCAAAATAAGTCAGAGAAAGACAAATACCATATGATTTCACTCATATGTGGAATTTAAGAAACAAAACAGATGAACATAGGGGAAGGGAAGGAAAAATAAAAGAAGAAAAAAAACAGAGAGGGGGTTCAAACCATAAGGGACTCTCAACTCTAGGGAACAACTAGGGGAGAGGGTGGGGGAATGGGGTAACTGGGTGTTGGGCATGGAGGAGGCATGTCAGGTCATGAGCACTGGGTGTTATATGCAACTGGTGAATCAGTAAATTCTACCCCTGAAACTAATAATATATTCTATGTTAACTATATTGAGTTTAAACGAAAAAAAAAATAAAGCACCCAACAGAAGACCCCCCAAAAATATGTTTTGGGGTATACAAAACAAAAAATTATTTGTTCTGGCCTCCTGCGAGAATATGAAGTTGTCCTGGACCCACGGTTCTAGAATTCATCCCTAACTTTGCCAGCCAGGGCATCCCAGCTCATAAATACTTAAAAAGAAACAGAGATACTATGTTTTAGTCGCAATGAATCCTGTATTTTGATCTTAAAATGTATTACTACCTATAAAGAAAGAGCATCAGCAAATTTATTAATTATCTTTTAAATATTTTAGTTGGTCTATTAAAGAGCATTTCATTTAACGTTCGCTTAATTAACCATAATTTCAACTCTCAGTAGGAGTTGATGTACTTGACTTTCACTATTGTGTCAATTACATTGGCCTTTTAGTTGCCAGCAAGGGATGATCCTTAACAATCAACATTTTTCTTTCCACAAAATGATTCCAAAGATAAAACTCTAATAACTAATTTGTTAATACACATGCCATAAAACAAAACAAATTCCAGTGGGAATACTATCATTAGACTTCTATCAATTAGCATTTTGCTCCATGTGACTTGCAGAAAGGGGAGGATTATGAGCCATGAGTTTGGGGAAAGAAATAAATGGGGAGTCACAGACTTTTCACCAAGCAGTAACATAGGAAATTCTGGTTCTGAACTTAATTGGCTTCTTTTTAGTAGTGGTGTCTGCATGACAAACTTCTATAGGTTGAAAATCTAACCACTTTTGTGTGGAGTTGAACGTTAAATCTTGCACTGACTGCTGGGTAGTGATGACTCATTCTAACTTGATCACTTCCACTGTCAAGGGTTTGATGTGGTTTCTTGACCTGGGTAGCTTGAGACGCCAGTTTAGGACAGGACTCTCTAACACAAAAGCAGTTTGTGTAGACTATCACCGAGCACTCCTTTAGCGGCCCTAAATGATGTTGGCAGGCCACAAGTAAGGACAAAAAGTCATGAACTGAAGCTCCAGAGACATGCACAGGTTTGCAAATGTATTTTAACTTGCCTGGGTCCTCAGAATTGCAACTCAAGTCTGGTCAACAATCAAGTAGTTGAAGGCTTGTGCTTTTCCAGACGTACTCTATTTCTGTTCACTCTGTGTGTGTGGGCAGAAGCCCTGGGAGAGCTTTGTTATCATTCCTGAAATGCAAAGTGTTCTATTTGGCTTAGAAGCTCTATTCTTGGTCCTAATAACTGATATTAGGCAGCTCCAGCCATTTTTCAAACTATTAAGAGAGAATGAAACTTGGCATTTAATTTCAGAACATCTGTATCAGTAACTCAGCAGTCGTCATGGTTATACCAGAGTAAACCTGGGGAGGTAGCCTCAGTGTTGTCTGAATTCCTCCCTTTCCTTTGGGTGGCATAACACAGTAAGTTGAATTTTTCCTACGGATATCCACTACAGAATCACTCCTAGAATATTTCGCTGGCATCCTGAATTTTAATCGTGGGATAAATGTGCATTTTAAATTACTTTAATTTCTGTCACCCTCCTCAATATTTGTTCATTTAGCTTTACAGAACAACTGTGCGAGAAATAAAATGAATCATGCCACCTCATTTTACTGGGAAGTTCCAGTTACCTTTCCCAAGTGACCCCAGAATGTAGTGGCTTCAGCAACAGGTGTTTTACTCTGACTCATAATTTTGCGGACTGCGAGTTCAGGCAGAGCCATGGCCTGGATGGGCTGGCCGTTCTGTAATATCAGGCAGTATCAACTGAGGTCAGCTGATTGAATTCAGGGGGCAGCTGGCTGGTCTTTGCTCATAAGCCTGGCACCTGTGTGGGAGCAGCTGGAAGGCTGGGCTCACGGAGGCTCCTTTCCTTTTCCAGGTAGCCTCTGGGTATTTCCACATGATCTCTCCGGTAGGATAGTCGACTTTTTATATGGCAATTCCAGTTTCCTAGGGGTCTAGATGGGAGCTGCAAAGCTTCTGCTGACCTAACCCCCGAAGTCCCACAGCATAATGGATTACCCCCAGAACCAAGGAAAGGAGACACAAACATTGCCTTTCTCTAGATGGAAGGAGTATCAAAGATAAAGATGAAACATGCCAAACAAAGCTACCATGTTACTCACTGACCATGAAGCCATACTTCGCACAAACCTAATGTATATTCTATCCTTGCCTTATTCCCTACAGCCAGTCAAATTATCATCTTGAGCTTCACCTCTGGAATTTAGTCTCCCTGGCATCTCTTTTATAACCTCCCAACCAACAACCCTGCCTTTCCAGCATCCTCTCCATTACTGCCAAAGCCCATATGTGATGTGTCCCTCACTTCTTATTCATGGCTCCAAGTGGTCTATAAGGCAAAATCCAAATGTGTTAGCCTGACCCACAGGGCCCTCCATTATTTGACCCCAGTCTTCTCTTTAACCACAGCACCCACCATTCCCTCCCCACTCTTCCCCACCTCTGCTCTCACCCTCCCGAGTTCTCATGTGCTCTGCCCATGCTAGTTCTCCAGCTGCAACATGTTTTTGCATGACTGTATGTCTTAGCTGTTCTTTCTGGAATATTTGCCATTCTCCCCAGATCCATCTATCATGCTTTTGTCTCTTTTTTCTTTGTTTTGTCTCTTAAATCCTACATATGAGTGAAATCATATGGCATTTGTCTTCCTCTGATTGACTTATTTCACTTAGCATTACACCCTCTGGCTCTATCCATGTTGTTGCAAAATGGCAAGGTTTTGTCCTTTTTTATGGCTTAGTAATTCCAGTTGTGTGTGTGTGTGTGTGTGTGTGTGTGTGTGTGTGTATCACACACACACATATATATGCCACATCTTTTTTATAAGCTATTTTTAATATTTATGTCTGTATCTTCCAGTGTGATGGAACTCATGTTCTATTTTTTTTTTTAATGCCTTATTTTGAGAAACAGTGTGCCATAGCAGAAAGAGTCAGTGCTCAGTAAAGGAAACCCTCAGTTCAAGTTCCAGATGTGGTATTTCAAAGCTACACTGGGGGTGCTTGGGTGGCTCAGTGGGTTAAAGCCTCTGCCTTCAGCTCAGGTTGTGATCCCAGGGTCCTGGGATTGAGCCCCACATCGGGCTCTCTGCTTAACAGGGAGCCTGCTTCTCCCCCTCTCCCTGCCCCCCTTTCTAATTTTTTTCAAATTAAAAAAAAAAAATTAAAAAAAAAAAAAAAAAAAAAAAAAGCTACACTGATTTTTGAGCCTGTCTCCAAATTTTGCAGAGTTGTTGTGGAAGTTAGAATTAATATATGTCTCATACTTAGTAGGTCATCAAGTAGTGAGAAAGCTGCATACTTTTCCCCAAAATCACTTAGCAAGGAGCCATGAACATACTAATTGCTCAAAGGGCTTTGCAATTGGATGTGTTAATTAATCCCTTAGTACCTGTTCAAATGAACATTTTTGGCAATGAATTCTGTATTTTTCCCCAAAGTATTTTTGTGATTTTAAATTCTGTGTCCTTTCACCTAATCTCCAAAGGTCATCCCTATCAGGGATTAGAATGCTGAGTAGAAGCATATGATTTTTTTAACTTTTTTTTTTCATTATTTTATGAACTGCCCATCAATCTCCCCTTCTCCTATGTTTTGTGAGGGGCCTGAAAATGATTTTAACATTCTTGACAAGCTTCGCGTGACGGCATCTTGATGCCAAGTTGGTTTTGTCTTATTCCCATAACTTTACCAGCAGTCTTGCTTAGAATGGTTTGTTTTGTTGCTGTTGTGCTGTCACTTTTGAGACAGCCAAGCAACCCAACTGTGGTTCATCATTATGTGCCTCTCAAATGTGCACTAAGAAAGTATTTGCAGCACAAGGCTAGGAGATGAAGTTAATTAATAGAAGGAGACTGTACGAAGTCTCTTGGGGGAATGTCAGGAAGAAATGCAGTGCCCCACCGCATTGCCGCCATGCTCGTTAGCAAGCCTGGCACAGCACAGCTCGGATGTGGTAGCAGCAGTGCCCACACACTCCTCTAGCTTCTCAGCAGCTGGCTGGTGTCTCGGCTACACTGAGGGCTTTGCCTAAGACATCATTAGGGCTTGTGTGCTATTGGCAGTTTTTGATTTTGTTCGTTGGGCTCATTTGGGCCATTATTACAAGTCTGAGACATGAAGAATTTTAACCATGGGAGAAACTATTGGGTAGCCTTAAAGAATTTTCTTAGGAGAAGAAGAAAACAGGATTTAAAGAGAGCCATGTGGCCTAAGTCATTGCTAAGGAAAGGAACATCTTTCAAGAGGTAGATGTTATATCCATACACAAAGAGAGATGTATATAGAGTATTTTTTAATGCTTTGAAAACTGCTTTAAGAACATTGTGGTAAGCCTTTTATGTTACACACAAAGTAATTTCCTTGCAGACCAATTTCACTGAAAAGAAATCTTCCAGATGAATCTCTTTTCTAGTTTTTGACTTTGTCACTGTCAAGATGTATGACTCAACAAAGATGCTACTGATGACAGGTGAGCATAATGGTATAGACAAGTGGTAATTGAATAGAATTTATTTTTATAGGAAGATAAAAATAATAATTTTAGATTAGTTTTTCAATAGAAACTATAAAAATGTCATATCCATAGTATTTTCTAAACAAAAGGAGGGCTATCCCAACAATTGGAGAAAAAAATTTACCAATTAACCAAAATATTACTAAAGAAATATAGATTGAAATAACAACTTACTTTTCAAATTGTACAATGGCAAAGATTGTAAAGATTTAAGAAAAAAAAGAAAAGAAAAGAAGACTCCATGCTTGTAAGTATGAATTTAGATGGGCCCCCAGTATAAGCTAAATTAGTATCATTTTCTGGAAAACAAGTTAGTGGTATGTTCATATCCTTTGACCCAGTAGTTTTATTTCAAGAAATTGGTCCTAAGGAATAATAAGAGACTCTTTCCATATTAGGTACAATACTTCTTTCACAGAACTATATAAGAGGAAAAACTAGAAACAATTTTAGGGGAATGCCTAGACAGTAGGACAAATCCATGGAATCCTTTTTACTGCTGGTGAATATTTAGGGATATCTGAACATACTCATGATTCAAGTAAAAGAAAATACAGAGTTGTAGATGGACTACTATACCATATTTTAAAAGATAGGAGAATGTACCAAATGTTAATGATTGTCCGTGACTTAACAGAATAATGATGGTTTATGATTTTATTATTATTAACCTCTAGCTTATTAATTACTAATTATTATTTTACAATCAGAAACAAATGGGACGTTAAGGTTTTAGCCTGCAGGCATCTCAGTTCCACAGCCCCCTGGAGGTTTGGCTCTTTATGAGACTGTGGGTTGGTCTGTTTGGTCAGCATGTGATTTTCATGGAGGACTGATAAGCCATGGAGGAGAGATTGTGACTAGACCATCAGCAGTGCTCCCTATGGAGAAATGATCCAAACAAGTAGAAACAGATATCTGCCCCTTAGCTGCCACAACCCATGAGCACCAGATGATGAAGTAACATCTGGAAGGCAGAGCAGAAGTTGAGGTGGAAAAGTGTACCTGGAACCTCTGGGTTCCAGGACCTCATTGCTGGGAATGAATCCTTGCTGTTGGGTTGGATGCTAGAAGGAAAACGGAGATTGGTGTCTGGGAGAGCAAGCCTAAGGAACCAGTGCTGGGGCCTGAGGTTGGGGTCCTATGGCTGAGAGTACAGTCTGGCTAGAGAAGAGCCCAGGACAAAACCAGTTCTGGAGTGATGGATGGTGCTGTGTGTTGAGGGAGGGAGAGAAGGTAAATAACTGGGTAACTCCCTCAACCACTGACTGGTGTTTGCCAGGTCCCTTATGGGGGTTCCTTCCAGCAGTGTTTGGGGCAGCTCAGGCAGTGGTAATGCTGAAGAGGTGATTGGTGTCGAAGACAGCTAGAGGAGCAGCAGCTATTGGAGTGGGGAGAAGGATAGGGTTTGGGTGGGGACCAAAGAAGAGGCAGATGAGCAGCAGAACAGAAGGGAGGAAAGTGGGCTTCATACAGTAGAAAGGACTGTCCTTCTCAGGAGTGACACTCTCAGGAGTGTCCTCTCCCAGGAGTGTTGCAAGGCACACCAAGGACCCCTTGTTTCCAAATGCAACAATCTGGGGGAGAGATATGGAGGGCTGGGATTTTCACAGTGCACTTATTGGAGACTGAGCTAGACAATTTACCTGTGTTACTGTTAGAGCGTGTCATTCTTCGCCACTGCATTCCCAGGCTGGCGTGTCCTGGCAAATGTGAAAATATTGAAATATATGAAGAATAATAAAGATAAAACACTTCATTGTCTCTGTGATTAACAGTAATGCAATGAGTAAGAAGATAGGATTTTGTGATTTCTACTTCATGATCTGTTTAGAAAATAATCAAGTCTTTTTCTTTTTAACTTTCAGAAATAGTTATAGAAAATTCGCCTTCCCTAGGCTCTGAAGATTTTATCCCTTACATACTGGACAATCAGTCTTAGGAAGGCATTCTGTTAATTACAAAATGGAGAAGGTCCGTAGATGCTCTTCGTGTGAAAGTGAAACAAGGTTGGATAGGAATATGAAATACTACAAAAAAATTAGTTTGTCTTTCTAACATGTTTTGAACATCACATATTTATTTTTAAAACTAAAATTATAATTATGAAAGAAAAGTAACTTACTTAGATTGTGTCAGCGGATGCAAAGGCAGAAAGCGTTCATTCATCATTATGAAGCAAACATTTATTGAGCTGCTTCTCTGTGTCAGGTGTTGTTCAGAGAGCCAATGTTTCAATGTGAACTGAGAAGACAAGCTCCTGCTCTAATGGAGCTTATATTTTCATGGGGGCAGAGCAGCAATGACCTGAAAATTTTTGTGGATGGTGATGAGCTGCTCAGGGATTTTATTGTTTATTTTTTTAAAGTAGGGTCCATGCCCAGCATGGAGTTCAACACAGGGATTGAACTCACGACCCTGATAATCAAGACCTGAGCTAAGATCATGAGTCAAACATTTAACAAACTGAGCCACCCAGGTGCTCCTGATCTGGGATTTTAAAGCAGAGTGATGTGAGAGAGACTGCCGGTGGTTACTATAGATTGTGTAGTAGAAGAAAACCCCTCGGAGAAGGAGCCTGCCTTGTGTACACTTACAGCAGGATGCAGGAGGCATTCCCAGCAGAGACAGGAGTGGCCAGGTTGGGGAGTGAACAAAGATGGGGGAAGAGGCCAGGGGACACAGAGCCCTGTTGGTCAGAGAGAGGTGGCTGGACACGGTTTTGAGTGCTGTGGGCAGACATTAGGCAGTGTTAAACCAGGGCTGTGGTGAGATCTGATTTATACTTTTAAAAATGACTCTGAAAAAAAAAAAAAAATCCCTCTGACAGCTGTGTGGAAAGCGGACTTTCGTGTAAGTTAGAGATGCCTGTTGGTGTCAGCCTGGCAGCTAGAATGTAGAGTTGGAAGCCAAGTGAGCCCAGGAACTAGCCCTAGAGTACTACCAATGTCGAGAGGTTAGGCAGAGGAAGAGGAGGCAGCAAAGGAGGCCAATAAAGAAAGACAGTTCGAGTGGGGGCTCTCAGAAGATAAGAAAGGAAAGCGTTTGAGCAGGGAAAGGGTGAGACGTTAAGTCCGGGGCCTGGATGTAGGATACCACTGGGCTGATTAATTAGGTGGAAACTGGGAGCCTACTCAGCTTCACGATCTTGCCCAGCTTACAGTTCAGATATAGATGTTAACCTTCCAGAGATGGCGTCAGAGGATGGCTATAAGGAGGAGCATGATGAAAAAAACAAGCGATTTTACTCAATGGCTCATGATGTGGGGCGATGAATTATCACAAGTGATTTTCTATGATGGAGACATAACTTTAAGCCAGAGCGATGTGGTGGGGTGTGGGTGAATTGTTTCATAGAGTGAATGAGAAGAAGTCTCAGGTTCAGTCTAACACCCTTTTCATTTAACACATGAGGAAACTGAGTCCCAGAGCATTTAAGAGAACTTGTTCAAGATCATGTAGTTAGTTGGGGGAAGAGTAAAAGCTATAACCTGGGTCCATGTTTCTTGGGCCAAATAGCTCCCCTATACACACACATACGCACACATTTTCCACACATATTCACAAGTACATGCACACATGAGAGCACATTGTGTTAGGTGATAGTTATTTATTTTTAATAATGATTTAAAATGGGGGGCCCCTGGGTGGCTCAGTGGGTTAAAGCCTCTGCTTTCGGCTCAGGTCATGATCTCAGGGTCCTGGGATCGAGCCCCGCATCGGGCTCTCTGCTCAGCAAGGAGCCTGCTTTCCTTCCTCTCTCTCTGCCTGCCTCTCTGCCTACCTGTGATCTCTGTCAAATAAATTAAAAAAAAAAAAAAAATTAAAAAAAAAGAAAAAAAGAATGATTTAAAATGGTAATGCTGAAAAATAATGCTGGAACATTTTTAAAGCTTTGATTCATAAAATTTGAGTTAGTAATACTTCTTTTTCATGAAGTTTCCTTATAAACTATGTTGTGTTTGTCGTCTAAGGGGGGAAAAAACCAACAAACACTATTCCTTCTGAATCAAAAATGTTAGCATAAGAAATCTCTGCATCAGGGTTTATAATTTTACTTTTTTTTTCCCCACTAGTTAGGAGAATTTACCCATAATGAATATTATTAGGATTTTCTGCTGGTCTTTTATTTGTACTTAAACATAAAGTAGAGTAGACACAGTTAAAATGAGATTTGGAATATTCTGCAAAATCTAATATTAGACAAAAAGAGCCAGAAAGAGATTTTTAATATTTTATGTTACAATGTCAATTAGGCTCAGTTTACTATAATTTGATTTGCAGTTCTTGAAATACGTGTAGAATATTTTAGACCATCAAGCACTACGCTCATGTGCATTTGCCCAGACATTTTCCTTTATGGTCCCCAGCTGCATACAGCATTATCTTCTAGACATTTGGAATGGAGCCACACTGACGGCCCACTCCAGTGCCCTTCACCTAGAAACTGATCTAGGGGCTGCTGTTCACATGAAAAGTGTTCATGGCTCCCTGAGACTTGCACCAAGTGTGGTCCTGGATATCTTTTTTTTTTTTTTTAATGTAGAAGATCCTGAAAGCCTAAAATAGCTTTCTCTTGCTCCTATTAAAGTATAATAAAATGATAATATTTGAAAAAGAATTTGGTTACTTTTCTGCCCAGAGTGTTATGATAAGGAAACAGGAAAAAAATTTACCCGTCCATGAACAAAAAAAGACCAGAGTGAGAAGTTGTTAGAAGGAAGAGATGATGACTCTTAAAGCACTTCAAATCACTTCCCTTGAAAAGTAGATGTTGTACTGAAATATAATCCCCTCGGCTTCAAGGGTTTAACATCCCAGTCTTCCTGCGTAAATCAGTGGGATCGCTTCTTCTAACTCGTGTATGTACAGGCAAAGTAGGCTCCAAGCTAGGAGCAACATTTCAAACAGAATCTAGACTTTAAGTAACTGATTTATGATTTAGGATGATATTTCATTTTTTTTCTTATCTGGGTTTACCAAGCATTATCTTTAAAAGCCTAGACATCCAGTTGATTTGTCTCTTTCTGAAATTTTCTGAACAAATCATGCCTAACAAAAGGATAAGGATGTGATCTCCTATTACATATTCAGTAATAATTCCACTAATAATAACAAAAAATTATATAGCACTTTGTATATGCAAGGTACTGTTCTAAACACTTTGTGAGTATATTAACTCAGTACTCAACCAGCCATATGATGTAATGTCTATTATTAGCTGATTTTAAAATGTAGGTGAGGAATTAAGACATCATTAAATTAAAAATGGAATCATTCCAAAGGAAAACGAAGACAAATTAATGATTAGATGGGGTAAATTCAGAAGATAGCTTACATAAGACAGGATTTTGGTATTTTAAAACATGTAAGAATAAGACAGGCAGCTTGGGTCATAGAAGGGATAACAGGGTGACTTGGGTCAAATCCAATGAGATCAGATTTGTAAGGAAATAGGTTTTGTCTCAAATGAGTAGTGACTTCACAGACTGGCCTTGAGTTGGAGAAACCACCTTTTGAACACTGCTTTTGTCACTGGTACTGATTAAAAACAGGGATGTGCAAAAAATCAGGGTGTGTATGTTGAGATTACTGTAGACTCATGTAGCTGTCATTTTGTAGGGAATAAGGAGCACTGAGTAAAGGGAAAAGATGTGCTATAAATCTTAAAGCTGAGGCCATATTTTAATTCTCAGCATATTATCAGTATTTTTTAAAAATCTTGACAATTATGCAAATGGTTGATCTTCAAATACCATGTTTAAAGTTGATTGGTATTTGAAAGTGTTAGCTGTATTAATTTTGCCAATACCTTTACAAAGGTCATCAACCTAGGAAAGGCTCTTAAATATGGAGGGAGTCTCCCTGTTTCCAGATGCCACATGGGATTATAGTTGGTCTCACCACCTTTAAGCTTGCAACTCTTGAGTTTTTGTGACCCTGGCATATTGAAGTCCCCTATCAGAAACTGTCGACATCTATCATATTACTTTAGTCACAACTTACGTGTATATTTTGCAACACATGATTTTTTTTTTTTAAGATTTTATCTGTTTATTTGACAGAGATCACAAGTAGGCAGAGAGGGGAAGCAGGCTCCCTGTGGAGCAGAGAGCGGGATGCAGGGCTTGATCCTAGGACCCTGGGATCATGACCTGAGCCGAAGGCTGAGGCTTAACCCACCGAGCCACCCAGGAGCCCTGCCACATATGATCTTTAAGTGACCTGTACTTCCTGTGATGGGAAAGATTCCCTTGCCATGTGAATTGCATATAACCTGTATGGCAACATTGATAGGCAAAAAGAGGTCAGGTGTAGCAGTTTGTTTTGCCACAAGGCACGCTGGCTCTTCACAATGGACTGTGTAAGGAACACCTTCTCCTGAGGTGTATCTCCCACCCTGCAACACAATTTCAACTTTTTGCTCTCTATTAGCTATGTATGGGAAAAATAAATATCAGGCCTTAGTGCACTTCAGTTAGGGCTTAATATCCTAAAAGCCTAGGTAACCCACTTGCTCTCTGACTTTAAGGAATCCATTTATTTTTTTCAGATTCTTACTTTCCTCATTTGCAAAAAGGGACAATAGGATTGTGATACGGATGAAATCGGTATTAATTCTTGAGTATCTGTGCCTGAAACATGATGTTAACATAACGGACTGCTAACTGTAGTATTATTTAAAGTGGAAAAATAATGCTGTTGTAGACTTCATATAAAACACATAAACCTTAAAAATACTAGAGAAGTGTCTTCAATAATGTATCCTAGGCAGTGTCATTATCAACTCCACATTTTACTTAAATTTCTTATCAGTAAATTCTGTGACTTTTCTCGATTCATTGCTGTTCCAACAACATTAAGGATTAACATGGGATTATTGCCCCATCCCAAGTTAATCCCCTAACCAGTATAAATTTATTTGTTGTTCTAACATTGCAGGATTCAGCAATGCTGGGTTCTGGGTGAATTCTGGTATTTAACCTGATTCCAAGTGACTAAAGATGGGTTATACTGAACTTTTGGCAAATGTAAACGTAAGCCGTATAAACTTTGACAAAGCAAGGAAATAAAACTTTGTTGAAGACTTGCTGGACAATTTGTAGAATGAGACATCCCTTTAATTCTTCTTTGTCATTTCAAACTGATGAAAAGTTTGTCCTGCTTTCTTCCTCCCTTAAGTTTTCTGTCTCTTTTAAGCAAATTAGATCATGGAATACGCTACAGGAATTAGAAGCAGGTGCTCTCAAAAATCTAGTTCTAATTCGAGTCTTCGAGACTGATATAATGATATAATTGATATAATGGGCACAGATTCCACAGAGGCTTTGCCCTCTGCCCTTTGCCTTACATTGAAATGATGGAGGAAGCTTGGAGGGGTTTCAGTGAATTGCAGTTCTGAGGCGATCTTTGTTACCTTCTAGAATTCCTTCCTCTCCCAAAGTTTTCAGACTTCACGTGACGGGCCAGGTTCCAGCTCTCATGTGATTGATCCAGAGCAATTCCAAGTAGCCAGTGAATTATTGAGAAGGAAGGGTCTCCAGGGTCTGCATTGAAGCAGACATTGCCAGGCAGCCAGATAATCAGGGTCAAAGTCTAGCACAAGGTAAATAGAAACAGTTGCCTTGGGCTTTGTGGAGATAGAAGGACAGCTGAGTGCTCCTGGATGAAATAATTGCTTTTTCCTGAGGCCAGTATTATTGTAGTCCTTAGAACTCCCAGGCTCCTTTAAGTTTTAACTTCCTAGGAATTATTTTTTCAATGTAAAGTGCAGTGTGAGGAAATAATCTGGAATGTTCTTTTCAGTAGATTTCTTAGTTAGAGTCCCTGTGTTGTAACATTTTTTTGGAAAATTAAACTTGACGGTATTGCTAGAAGATACAATCCCCTATTGAAATAACATTCTATAAAGTTAATGTCAAATGTCATTTTATTCATTCGCACACATGCTCACACACATTATAGAATTAAAAAAAACACACACACTAGATAACAGTTTATCAAGAACTGCTCCACAATGGGGCGCCTAAGTGGCTCAGTGGGTTAAGCATCTGCCTTCCACTGAGGTCATGATCTCAGGGTCTGGAACTGAGTCCTACATCAGGCTCCCTGCTCAGTGGGGAGTCTGCTTCTTCCTCTCCCTCTGCCTGCTGCTCTCCCTGCTTGTGTTCGCTTGCTCGCTCTCTCTCAAATAAATAAAATTTCAAAAAAAACCCCTGCTCCATAGTTACATATGGACTCATTTGTTTGTGTCCTGCTGCTTCATTATAGGGTTTTCCACACTTAGGGCCAGATAGAGTGAATCTGAATTTAGAACAATAAGCTGAAAATAAAAATGAAAGCAGTGGATTTCCAACAGGCAATTATCTTCCAGCTGAATTCAATCATAATAGGCAAAAACCAGATTATCACATTTGGCCTCTGCAAGTCCTTAGGGAATCTGCTACTATGCCTATGATAACTATAAATTTATATTCCTCGGAAAGAAGATTTTAAACTCCTTTCACACGGTGATCTGATACACATCGAGTCGCTGACAGACTATGAATTGTGTGTCTTGGAGGTCTAAAAAATATTTCTGATCAGTCGCATGTTTCTTCGTTTGACTTAGAATAAAAACAACACAAAAATAAAACCCCACTTTCATCAGATCAGTGTTTTGCTGGGTATTAAGATCTGTCTTCAGGGGAGGAAGCCCAGCTGGTGATATTTCATGCCTCAGTTTAAGCTGTGCTCTCAGAAGTAAAGTCCAACCCACTCTGGCCTATCCCAGCCATTGTGGGAGGTCTGAGAACCATTTCCCTACATCTAACGCCCTTGCATTATCGCTCCGATGTGGTTAAACAGCAGCCTTGTCGGTTGCTGCCAGTTGGCACATCGGACATTTAATCGCCAGAGTTCTTTCCTCTACCGGTGAATTCCGAATGGTCCACATTGGAAACTCAGCACCACAATGAAGCACTGCCTAAGCGTGGTTTCTTAAGCCCTTGGAGTTGCTTGGATTGAGTGTTATCCGTTCTCAATACGCAGAGATTATGGGTTTAAACTCCCACACGGCCACTGAGATAATGACAGTAACTCAGAGCAAAAATGTGGACTAATTTTAGTCGGGTGGCCTTGAATTCTCCTGTAGAAATGCTGCCTGTCATCCCCAGGGAGCGGCGGGGCGGGGTGGGGGGGGAACGGGAAACATACCGACTCACCCATTGATGCCAACTAGCTTTGCTCTTTTAAGCATCTGCATGAAGCAGCTCTTCCTTCTGACATCGTAGTCCCTTCTCCTAGCACCGTACATTTGGTAAAAATAGTTTTATTAGCTATTGATTCAATGCCAAGTAGGAATGAAAGACCTTCTAATTTATTTCTCATAGACTCCTTTATTTTATTTTATTTTTTATTTTTTTACTCTTTTTTTTTTTTCCTTTTTTATTTCTTTTCAGTGTTCCAGACTCCTTTATTTTAGCTCCCAGCATGGAAGGATTTTGTTGTTGTTCTGAAGGGTGAATGTATGATGGTTGAAATGAAGAATCATTCATTGATTCATTGAATCACTGATGATTCAGGGAAGAGTCAAGCCATGGGTTTAAATTCTAGCTCTGCCATAATAGCCCTGGGCAAGGAGTCAAGGTTCTTAACTTGGAAACTTGGTTCCTTTTGTTGTTAAATGTGTGTTCCCCACCTGACTGTATTGTTCTCACGACTGAATGGGATCACACAGTAAAATATAAGATCAAGCACAGAGTCGATAGCAGTTCATGGCTGTTGCAGTTGTCTGCTATGTTTGTCCTTGCTCTGTGTGTTGGAGAAAGGGCGTTTGTAAGGGGGTGTTGCTCTTGAATGGCTTTTCCATGGGGAATTGCTTCAGGCTACTTTAAATCCCCCACCTTGTGCCTAGATGCCCAGAGTCTTTGTCTGTTTCTGTAGATTCTGTTCTTTCTGAAAACAACTGATTTCATTTCTTGAGTAATTTCTTTTCCTACTCCATCCTGGTAGAAAAGTTTATGAGAGACATGGTTTCCATGGAGACCTGGAGCTATGCCTTAACTAGGTGATTGAACGCCGAAATAATTTTGAGGAAAGAAGCAGTAACTGTCTTAGTCTGCTTAGGTTGTTGTGGCAAAATACTATAGATTGGGTGGCTTAAACAACAGAAATTTACTTCCTCACAGTTCTGGAGGCTGGAAGTCTGAGGTCTCAGGCTGCCAGCCTGGTTGGGTTCTGGTAAGGCTCTCTTCTTTGGCTTACAAATGTCACCTTCTCGCTGTGTCCTCACATAGCAGAGAGAGCAAGCTCTCTGGGGCCTCTTCCTATGAGGGCACTAATCCCATCACAAGGACCTCACCCTCACAACCTCATCATCTTCCAAAGGTCCCATCTCCAAATACCATCACATTGGACCTTGGGGCTTCAACCTACGAATAGTGTGGGGGTACGGGGCACAATTCATTCCACAGCAGAGACTATGTATTGTTACTAAGAAGCCCCATAATTGGGTGATAGATGTGGCCAGGGCAACATTAGCAGTCCAGAACAGTGAACAGACTTCTTTCCACCTAGCACTTGCTGCCTGAGCTATCCCTCAGACTCCACGTTTTTTTTTAAGATTTTATTTATTTATTTGACAGAGATCACAAGTAGTCAGGCAGGCAGAGAGAGAGGAAAGGAAGCAGCCTCCCTGCTAAACAGAGAGCCCCATGCGGGGCTCCATCCCAGGACCCTGGGATCATGACCTGAGCCGAAGGCAGAGGCTTTTATCCCACTGCGCCACCCAGGTGCCGCTCCGACTCCACGTTTGCAGGAGGTGGGGAAATTATGGCCAGTCCAGGAACAGGAGCATGGAACTCCTTAGAAGACCTAAAATCTAGCCCCAGGTCTGCCTCTTGCTAAGTACTTACAGTGAGCACATCATTTATTGTTGTTGTTGTTTTTAAAACCTCAGTTCCCTTATCTGTTAAATGAAAATCAAAAGATCTCTACTGACTTCCCTGGAAGGGTGGTTTTGAGAATCAAATAAGACATTGTATGTAAAATCACTTAGGAATCTATGGTCCTGTTAGTCCCTTTATCTGCTCTGGAGCTATAGAGTGAGGGGCAGAGCAGGCTCAAGCTAGAGTACAAAACTCACTTTAATGCTGTGGAATTTGAGTTCTCAGTTGCATGAGAATTACCCAGGGTGCTGGTTTAATATACAGATTTCAGAGCCTCACTCTATGAGTTCCTAATTTCTTTGGTCCATAGTAGAGCCTGGAATATGGATAGAGGTGAACCTTAGGCCAAATTTTGAAAAATGTTCTTCTGCCCCATAAAAGTCCAGACCTTTGATGAAATAAAGTAGAGAAATAATTAAATAGAGAAGAAATAATAGAGAAGAAATATAGACCAGGAACTCTGATACCTGTATTGTACCTTAAAATTTGGAAAACTTACAAAAAATTGAATGAGATTAAAAAAAAATGCTCTAAACCTATAAATTGGCTTTTCTTGGCTCACATCGGGCACACACATTTTGTAAAAGAGGATAAATGAAATGAATAGATGGCGGAAGAAAGATAAGAAGATTCACCCTCACTAGAGTCCTTAACCTCATAGCTTTAAGTATCAGAAAATTTTTTACTAAGTTTATAAAGTCAGTAGACAAAAGATAATTTAAGTTTAAGACATAGAGAAAAATAATGTATTGCTGTTGAAATGTCAGCTACCCTGTGCAGGATTGTCCCGATTCTTAGCCATCCCTAATTTTTGAAACCCTAATTTTTGTACATATTGACAAGAGAAGAAAGCCTCTTTGAGCTATGTGAAGACTCAGGCATTCTTCGTGCACAGTGAGCCATCATGTTACCCTTTCTCTTTTCCTTTTAAATTCTGTGTTAAAGGATCCCTTTTGAATTTATACATTTTGTTGGAATTAAGCATAGAATCTTTCTGAATTGTCATCTTCTACTTCCTGGCCATTCAGGGTTTCCAATAGAGATTTGGGGCAGCTATAAACTTAGTACCGGGGTGGAAATACAGCTGTAATTTTTAAAGCAATATGGATTTTGGTGGTGCAAGTAGCACGTTCATGAGGAGTGGAAGCTAACAACAGAACAATTTCCTATATAACCTCCTGGGTGTTAAGAGTCACTTGCATGAGACTTTTTTTTTTTCTTTAAGGTTTTTAGAATTTTTTTAATTCCCAAAGTCAGACATAACCCAGTATGTCTTGATGTGAAATTCCCCAGCTGTTAGGCTTTTTCCAATCGGGCTTTGTTAGGAGGAGGACAGTAAAGTATCCTCCAGACAGAGAAGGCTCTTTGAGACTGAATAATGAAGCAAGCTACTGCATACTGTTTACAGAGTTTTATTCGGGGTAATTTACTGACAGGGGTGATGGGGCAGGGATGATCCAGGCCCTGCACTGCTATTCTCTGCAAAGTCTGGGCCTTAATCCCAGATTTGATAGCATTGAGGGGACAGGTAGAGGTCAGGGTGGTGAGGCCAAAGGGTAGTTATCTCAAGTGGCACCATCTGTGCGCCAGAGGGTCTCTACTAGTTAATCTAAGTGGGCCATCTGTACACCGGAGGGAGGATCCGAACGAGCCTTCCCATGTTCCAGTAGAGGCGGACATTCACCTCCAAGGGGCCTGGAACGTGTTGCTGAAGGGAGGTCAGTGTATGGACATGAACAAAATGAAGGGCCAGAGATGACGTCCCTACTGTCAGCACTCCTACAGACCCCATTTAAATACTCAGTATTGTTCTGAGACTACATCCCAAACCACCGCGTATAACAAAAGCCACCCCTTGTGTACCACATTGCTTGTTTTCACTTTCAGAGTATGTAGCACTGTCTGAAATTTCCCTATTTCTGTATCTATTTGCTATCTTCCACTTCCTCCTGGAATGTAAGGTTTGTGAGAGCAGGGATTTTGTCAGTCTAGATTAGAACTCTTCCCAGCTCCTAAAACTCTACCTGGGACACAGAGAGAGACTTAATAAGTATTTGCTTAATGTACGGAGAGAAGATTGATATAATGGGCACAGATTCCACAGAGGCTCTGCCCTCTGCCCTTTGCCTTACACTGAAATGATGGAGGAAGCATGGAGGGGTTTCAGTGAATTGCAGCTCTCAGGCAATCTTCGTTCCTCTCCCAAAGTTTTCAGACTTCACGTGACGGGCCAGGTTCCACCTCTCATGTGATTGATCTAGAGCAATTCCAAGTAGCCAGTGAAATAGTTATTGAGAAGTAAGGTCTACGGTAACAGGGCACAATAATCAAGGGGAGCCATAGTTCATTGTCCATTTGGGGGTTTCCATCCTACTAGTCTACATTCGTCAGATGCCCTGGCTTCTGCTTCCTGTTGGAAGCAAGGTAAGGACCAGATGGGAATCTCAGGGAATGAAAGCTGTATCCATTCCTTAAAGATGAGTCCTTCAAGTCTGTCTGTAGTTAGATGGAGGAAGCAATAAAACCTGGTGTGGTGGGCGCCTGGGTGCCTCAGCTGGTTAAACATCTGACTCTTGGTTTCCGTTCAGGGTCATGATTCCAGGGTCATGAGGTCAACCTCACATGGGAGTCTTAGCTCAGAGTCTCCTTGGGATTCTCTCTCCCTCTCCCTCTGCCCCTTATACTACCCCTCTGTCTAAAATAAATGAATAAATCTTTATTTAAAAAAATTCTCTCTCCCATTCCCTCTGCCCCCCACCCCCTTGTGTAGGTGCACACACGCGCCCTCACACTCTGTCGATTAAAAAAAAAAAAATTAAAACCTGATGTGGGCCCCAGAGTCCTGCCTTCCTATAATGAGGCCCCCACCTTTATTTCATATATTTCCTTTGCTATTTCCTTTTCCATCTGAAACATACATCACCAAACACACATCTTTGTTTTTGGAATCAGAAGTAAGGATGTTGTGTTCTGAAATACCGTTCAGATACCAGGTTAGAACCCATGGTTTTGGAAAGGCTAGAGGGTTAGATAACTTAGAACATGAGATTTACTCTTTTGTCAGTGTGTGGCAGTGGGTGGAACTTTAAGATAAAGGTTATTAGTCAGGGAGAGGAAAGGTTTTGCAAAGCTGGGGAAACAAAGTGATGTCTACAGAATAGTCCAGAATCAGGTGCAGGGGTTGCAGATACAACACCTCCTCCTAGCTGTGAAACCCGAAGGAAAGAAAAGGACACAGACCAATTTCCCAAACTCACTGACATGCCCAGAACAGACCATATTTGTCCAGTGGCTAGGTTTCACGCCTTCTTCTCATTTCTAAACTCTCCACCTAGTAGTTTCCCCAGACACTAAATTTCCCCACACCCTTCAACAACATAAACAACCAATTAAAAATAGAGCAATTTTTGGCAAGTGCTGTCTGAAGCCTTTTTTTAGAAAATACACACCATGATATATTATCTAAGCTTCTCGGCTCTTTCGCGAGGGATGTCCATATGTGGGAAAACGACTTTGGGGCTCACAGTGTAGAACATCAACAGTGACACTGAGAGTCGTTTACCCCTCAGCCACTCTGCAGCCTCCCACACTGTGGTAGCTCCCCACACTGCTGTTTCCCATACAGCCCTTTGTGTTGCTGCATCTGTGTGACAGGGAAGCTAAAAATACCTGCCAACATGGCGGTGTAGACTGACGTTATCCCACAAGCTTTTGCAACTGCACAGTGTATGTAGGAAGATGATCCCAAAGCACTAACATCTCAAATGATTCAAGTTTCTATGGGACCTCAAATCAGAAGAGGAGGTTCAAGTTCAAAAACAAGTAGTTCCCTGAAGAAGTTTTGGGGTCTACCCCCTTAGAATCAGAGAAACTCTCCTTTTTTTCTTGCCAGTTAATTCACTCTAAGTATTAATTTAAAAATAGGTATCCTGCTGTGTTGTCATGCATCCTTGTCACTGATAAAATTGGATTTTAATAAAATATTATTTTTTGTTTTTTTATTTTTTTAATTTAAATTCAATTAGCCAACATATATTACATCGTTAGTTTCAGATGTAGGGTTCAGTAATTCACCCGTTGCACATAACATCCACTGCCCATCACATCATGTGCCCTCCTTAATGCCCATCACCCAATTACCCCATTCCCCTACCCACGTCCCCTCCAGCACCCTGTTTCTTTCCCATAATTAAGAGTCTCTCATGATATCTCTCCTTCTCTGAGTTCTTCCCATTCCATTTTTCCCTCCCTTCCCCTATATAGCTAATATATTTCTTATATTCTTCATATGAGTGAAACCATATGAATATTGTATTTCTTTGATTGACTTAATTTGCTCAGCATAATACCCTCCAGTTCTATCCACGTCCATGTAAATGCAAGATTTCATCCTTTCTGATGACCAAGTAATATTCCATTGTATATCTATACCACAAAAATATGATTTCAATGAAAATAATTTTTTATTGTTTCGCTGTCGATAATGAGACAGAGAAGAAGTGAAAAAGTTAAATACTATGTTGTCATGCAAGAGGAAATATAACTAATAGTTGAGATGTTCTGTTCAGAGAGCCGACCAGTGCTTTTCTAGTTGAAACTAGAAAGGCCTATCTGGAAAGAAACAGGCAGATTTATTGTCTGTGTTGATTCAGTCTTAAGTCCTCTTTTGCAATATCAACAGTATAAATTAGTGCTGACTAGAAGGAGTTATTGGATCTTAAACTTTCTGGAAAGAAAGGGTTTTAAATGAGCATGTACCGGAGAGGCAGGCATTTTAGTGTCCTCTTAAATTTGTCTGTGATAAATCCCAGTGTCCCTTTCTAACCAAATCATTTCTCTGAGAAGCGATTCTGTCCAAAGATGTCAGCCAGCACCATATTTTAGATATATTAATTCAGTGCTTTGTGTGTTAGGCCCTTAAATGCGGAAGTGGATCTCTGGACTTTTTCATTTTAATTGTGGTGAAATGCACGTTACAGAACATTTACCATCTTAGCCACTTTTAAGTGTATAGTTCAGAGAGTCAAGTACATTCCCACTATACAACAAATCTCCAAAACACTTCGTCTTGCAAAACTGAAACTCCATCCATACCTATTAAACAGCTACTTCCCGTTCCTCCCTACTCCCGTGGAGTCTGGCCTTCTGTCTTCCTGAGACTTTTGTTTTTCTGAGACTTCTAGCCATCTTGGATGTGAACATCCTAGAAAAAGGAACTATTACTATATTGTGATGAATATAAGTGATTCTGCACATAACATTCTTCCTTTTTGACATAAGAAATAAGGCTACGAATTCATGCAAACGTGTTTTTCAAAAGAATCCCAGTTGAAATTGCATCATCTTAACCCTTTCTGAATTTTTTATTTGATCAGAATGATTTTTCAAAATTTTTGTTTGTTTGAGCATAGCTGACAGACAGCATTACATTAGTTTCAGCTCTATAATATGGTGATTTGACAAATATGTCTGTTATGCTGTGCTTACCACAAGTATAGCTACCATCTGTCACCATATAACCACTATTATAATACCACTGATTATATTCCCAGTGCTGTGCCTTTTATCCCTGTGACTTATTCTGATTCCAAAGATTTAAACCCAAGCATGTCGGGAACGGCCTCCCATACATACCAAGTAGCTTCTGCCATCTGGTGGTGTACCTGAAGGACACGGTAGTCAAGATCTTCAACATGATCCCATCTCCCAGGCCACATCCCAGCTTCCAGATCTTTCTACTCAGACAACTAGAAAGATGGAATGGATCATCGCTTCAGTTAATAAATGGCTCTTTCTCTTGCTTCCCAGAAAGTTTTTTGTTTGTTTTTATATAATAGCAACATTACTTGGCTCAACTATTTTCCTTCATTCATTTTAATTAGCAGCACAGCTTAAAAAAAAAAAAAAGAATCCAGTATCAACACACCAGTTTTTTGGTTTTTTTTTTAATCTTTATTTATTTGAGATAGAGGGAGAGAGAGCAAGAGAGAGCATGACTGGGAGGGAGAGAGGCAGAGGGAGACAGAGAGAAACAACTCCCTGCTGAGCAGGGAGCCTGATGCGGGGCTCGATCCCAGGACCAGGGATTATGACCTGAGCCAAAGGCAGAAGCTTAACCAACTGAGCCACCCAGGTGTTCCAACACCACAGTTTTAATAAAATTTAGACTAAAATCTTTCATTAATTACAAAAATCAAATAGAGATCTACTGAAAGCTATAGCTTAATTTAATCATATTTTGAAATTCATTTTGGAACATTATCTCCGAGTTAAAGGCTGATATTTACGCATCTGACGTGAGTGTTCCTATAAACCCAAGCAGATACCGAGGCAGTGAGCCTTCGACAAACTGTTTAGAGTTAACAGTTTGCCTTTTAAAACATAAATTTATATTCCTTATCTGTAATCTACTTTAATAACTCATTCTATCTATTAGTTCATGAGTAATGAGTATCTGCCACGTGCCAAGCCCTGAGTGAAGTGTTGGGGAGACACTGATAAACAGGACATCATTCTGATCCTCATGAAATGCGCAAAGAAAACGAATACACTTTAGACTTTTCTCAGGGCTTTGTTTTGTTCTGTGAAACAAGAAAAGAAATAGTTGCATGGTTTTAACATATGATAAACATTTTTATTTTTTTTTTAAGATTTTATTTATTTATTTGACAGAGATCACAAGTAGGCAGAGAGGCAGGCAGAGAGAGAGGAGGAAGCAGGCTCCCCGCTGAGCAGAGAGCCCGATGCGGGGCTCGATCCCAGGACCCTGAGATCATGACCTGAGCGGAAGGCAGAGGCTTTAACCCACTGAACCACCCAGGCGCCCCAACATATGATAAACATTTAAAAAATGATTTATAAATGATTGCAGAAGGAGAAAAGCCCTACATCGCTGTAACTGGTCTTATGAATCAATGTCTCCCCAGACTATTGCTACTATTCAAGAGAATTAAGACTAGTTGTAGCATTTCTTGACCCTCTAGTAACAGGAGACATTCAAACATGTCATGATCTGCCATTGTACACAACAGCTGAAAAACGTGGTAGTAGTCATGATCTGCTGGAAGTCTAAGAGTATATATTGCATTGGTGACAAGTGATTGAATAAGCATCTTCCTACATGTGCAAAGTGAAATGTGGATGAAAGGCATTTCCTCTGGCATCAAGCCTCCCAAAATGGTTAGTTTATTAGTCAAATTCTTCAGGCAAATTAAAAAAAAATAGGAATCTGATGAAAAGGGACATGAATAATTTATGTAATGAAATCTTACTATGCAATGTTCTTTAAAAGTTAACCTATGGGGGAGCCTGGGTGGCTCAGTGGGTTAAAGCCTCTGCCTTTGGCTCAGGTCATGATCTCAGGGTCCTGGGATTGAGCCCCGCATCGGGCTCTCTGCTTAGCGGGGAGCCTGCTTCTTCCTCTCTTTCTGCCTGCCTCTCTGCCTACTTGTGATCTCTGTCTGTCAAATAAATAAATAAATTCTTAAAAAAAAAAAGTTAACCTATGGTTAATGCCATAAGAATTGGGTAAGGGAACCCTAGCTTTTGTTTTGTTTTATTAATTTCTTTTCAGCGTAGCAGAATTCATTGTTTATGCACCACACCCAGTGCTCCATGCCATATGTGCCCTCCATAATACCCACCACCTGGCCCCCCCAACCTCCCACCCCCACCCCTTCAAAACCCTCAGATTGTTTTTCAGAGTCTATAGTCTCTCATGGTTCATCTCCCCTTCCAATTTCCCTCAACTCCCTTCTCCTCTCCATCTCCCTGTGTCCTCCATGTTATTTGTTATGCTCCACAAATAAGTGAAACCATATGATAATTGACTCTCTCTACTTGACTTATTTCACTCAGCATAATCTCTTCCAGTCCCGTCCATGTTGATACAAAAGTTGGGTATTCATCCTTTCTGATGGAGGCATAATACTCCATAGTGTATATGGACCACATCTTCCTTATCCATTCGTCCGTTGAAGGGCATCTTGGTTCTTTCCACAGTTTGGCGACCGTGGCCATTGCTGCTATAAACATTGGGGTACAGATGGCCCTTCTTTTCACTACATCTGTGTCTTTGGGGTAAATACCCAGTAGTGCGACTGCAGGGTCATAGGGAAGCTCTATTTTTAATTTCTTGAGGAATCTCCACATTGTTCTCCAAAGTGGCTGCACCAACTTGCCTTCCCACCAACAGTGTACGAGGGTTAAGGGAACCCTAATGTTTGATTGTTCTGTTCTATATAGCAGTGTTCACTCAAACATAATTTGTACGTGGCAGAATTTGATTTGAAGTGGGTTCATTTCAGACCCATATCTGTTAAAGTGCTTAGTGCAACTTACTTCTAGTCAGAGGTATCTGAAAGAGATGCCCATGGAGCAGTTCCAGGAGCCCAGGATCTCAGCACTTCTGTACCTGGGATCTATTCCAACTTGCTCTCGAACTCATTGTGTGGGCTCGTGTGAGACACTTAATCTCTCTGAGCCTGAATTTCTTCGTCTATGAAACATAGGCTCAGCATTCTGATTTTACAAAATCAGAATAATGTAAAAAGAAGGAAACTGGAGGCTGGTAAAGGTTATTTTTGGTGTGTCTCCATTGACTGGCTTGTTAATCAGGATGCCATCTCATAGCAGCATTTCTGTTGTAAAGAGTTCTGTTGCAGTCAGCCAGAGTCAATCAATGTTGAGGTTAACTTTCTCTGATGGTATCGATCAAGCGAAACAGTTACCCCAAAGCTGGAGGAAGGAAATAAATTCCTTCTTCCAACTTAGATCATCGAGATGCCCATCACAATTTAGTGGCGTTTCTTGTCCTTTGCCCTTCGGAAGTTGACATGACTCCAGGAGTGCAAATACTCGGCATCATCCTTGAGGAGGGACCAGTCAGGAGCAGTAGGAGGCATCTCTGGGCCTCAGGAAGCCCACACGGAGGAGGGGGTTGGAGAGAGGACTCAGGCATCATTTACTGAACCAGGGAGGGTGGGGAGACAGAAAAGGCTGGAAATGAAAGGCTCTGGTGTGCAGTTGCTGGTCTTTTCTAGCAGAGGACCTTGGAATCCCACCATTTGGACACTTTTCAGGGGACAGTGAAGAACCCAAAATGTTTTACAAATGGAAGGAAGGTTGATAGGTTGTTAGGGGAAAGATGAGTCACGACTTTTGGAATAAGCTAAAGGAGGGAGGCTTCTAGCATCTAGGAAGCTTAGACCAGATTTCACAAAGATTACCTATGTGTAACATTTCAGAACATAGAGCCTACATCTCGTTGTTGATTTGAGAAGAAAAGGAAAGTGGTTCTCAGTGATAGTGTATTAATATGGCTTCTTCTGAGGTTATCAGAGTGAATTTGTGAACGTCTTTTTTCTGTTTGGCATGTTTCTGTGAAAGAAGGTATTTGGATGCGTATGATCAGTTGGATACCTTTGAATGTGTTTTCCTAACAAATAGCAGTAAATCTTACAGCTAACTTTTATCTTCCTGGCAGTATTCTAATGCATTACCTTTATTAACTAATTCTTATAACACCCATTGGACGTAGGTTGGTTCCTCTCCCTGTTTGATAGATGAGGAGATATCATGGGGAAATCAGGTCCCCAAACTTTCAGCTCTGGAGGGTCACACTCAGGCTGGCCCCTGAGACATGCATCCATTTGCATAAAGTGTCCTCTCTAGCTACTGTTCCCTGAGTGTCCTTGTGATCACCCCTTCCTTCTCACAGACAGCCAAATGTTTCAGGGCTAAGTCTTCATCAGCACATAAGCTTATGTTCATTAGACAGAGTGGTTAAGCTGGTCCACAGCTAATCCTATAAATCACTAGAAGACCCAGAACTTAAAAACCATGCCTCTTCCTTTTTTTGGTTGACTCCACTCTGATACTTAAATAATCGAGTTTATGTGATGTTCATATGAGTAAAGTGTTTAAACATGAGCTATTCTATAAATGCGTGCTGACTTCTTAAATATCTTTATTCTGCCTATTACAGGCTTGGATTTCTCTACTAGTCTGTCAGTCAAAGCATATGCAATTAGATGATTCTGAGGGAAAACTTCTCCAGTTATCTGTATGCTCAGAAGGTCTGGGAGAGCAGCCTAAAGGAAGAAGCACACATTCAGTGCCTTCTCCTTGACTGAGATGTTCTTCTTCCGTGGCACATGGTCCCTTTGTGCTTGTGGGAACACTCTCTTCAACAGTAACACAAGGTGGTACCATTATGGTTCCGTGGTACATTTTTCTTTTTCACATTTTATAAGCCTGAGATGGCTTTTAACAAATCATTTTCCTCCCCCCTTGGGAGTAAAGGAGGAAGGAGTTGAAAGTCTCCTGTTTATAGAATAAAGGACTCAAAATTCAAACTTACCCTCCATGATCATGCTAAATGCTAACTGGATCCTGTGGCCCTGCATCCATTTATTGGGTTAGCCCATCATATGGAGCACTGTGGCAAATAGACTGTCTCTGGGAGGCCCTAGAATCCCATCTCCTAGTGTTCATGCTCTTGTGTCCTACGTTCCCCTTGAGTGTGGGCAGGGCCTGTGACTTGCTTCCAAATAAGTGAGTGGTGCAAAGGATATCCATGATGAAGTTTAAGTGATTGTGTAACACCATACCACAGCATTGCATCTTGCTGGAGACTTCCTCTCTCCTTGCTGGCTTTGAGGGATGGGTTCTCTGTGTTGGGAGCCCACCTGACAAGGAGCTGAAGGTGGCCTCTTAGAACTAAGGGAGCCTCCAGCCAGCAGCTGGTAAGAAACCAGAACTTGCAGTACCATAGGCGTAAGGAACTGAATTCTGCCAACAAAATCAGATATGATACTTCTCTACTCAAGCCTTAGATAAGACCTCAGCTGACACCGTTATTATAGCCTTTGTGCAGTCCTAGCAGAGTACCCAGCAACCCATTTCTGAACTTCTGACCCATGGAGACTGGGAAATGCTAAATGTTGCTTCAAGTCATTAAGTTTGTGGCAGTTTGTTGCATAGAAATGGGAAGCACCTACAGTGTTCCAGACATGGTTTTAGATGTTGGAAATGGAGCAGTGGACAAAACAAAGTGCTTTCCCAGAGGAGTTTGTGCTCGAATAAACCTAGAACATGCACATGCTAGAAGCTTCAATTCATCTACATTATAATTTCTAAGTACAAAGCTCGCTCACCTTAGCTAAATGGTAAAGAACATCTGAATTTCCTCAAAAATCTTTTGTTTCCAGTGTGGTAGATACTTATACATTTGAGGATTTGAGTTTGGGTCCAAAGGAGGAAACAAAAAATTATTCCAAACAAACACGAGTATAGGTGATTCTATTCAAGGAAAGAACATTGTCAGCCACAGAGAACACGTTCTGTGCAGACTTCAGCTTTGGAATCAGAACTTTGCAGGGCCCTGAGAATGTGCTCACACAGTACATGTAATCATTTCAAAAACAAGATACTTAAAAGCTTAAGCGCAAAACTGCCAAATGTTGCCAGAATAAAAAAGCAATTTCAAAGTCAGCCTAGGGATTCTATATCTATAGAAAGACTACCATCTAAAAGCAAACCTGGAATTCATTCAGGAGCTTGGAGTCATGTTTATTAACATGGCACACACATTAGTTCTGGTTCTTAGTTCCGGGCCAGAGAGCTAAGGAGGGCGAGGGCTTGGCGAGAATATCGGCATGAGACCCCTGGCTTTGTGTGTAGCCCCAGAATGCCCGTGCACACAGGCCACAGCCCACCCTAGGTCACCTGTCTAGCACTTTTGTGCTACTAGTCTCTTGGGTCCCCAGGACCCTGTGCTTATTCAGCAAATCACAAAGCCAGGGCCACATTTTAAGGAATAAGCTTAAGCGTCTTTTGAAATTGATGGGTAATCCATCACATCCTGAGCACAGCTGGGCGGCTTACGTGTAGTGTGTCGCACACAGTGAAATGACTGACATTCGTATCGTGTACAGAGGGTGCCCGGAGAGCTAGGTCTCATTGAAGTCCTGTTATTGTTATTAATAACACATATTGAGCACTAGCTCTGTCTAGACAGTGTGCTGAGCACTCTGATATGTATTTAATTGTGTTTTCTTAAAAGGATCACTGTACCCATTGTATGGATGGAGAAATGGAACGTTGGGAGCATAAGAGACACACCCAAGTTCCAACAAAGCGGGAGCGGTGGGATCAAGACGTGTTCAGACGTTCTGATTGCAGAGCTGGTGCCCTTGGCCATCACGCATGCTGCCTCCTGAGGGCGTGGCAAACACCATGCCAGAAACTGTGTTCTTCCATTTGTTCCTCATAACAACCCTGTGAAAAATATTTGCAGGTGATGGGATGGGCCCTTACACAACTAGTGTAAGGAGGATCCAGGATAGAGACATGCATCTTCTGATGCTGCAGCCACTTCTTAAACCACCAGGATAAATGAGGTGCTGAGGCCGTCATTCTGAGTAGATGAGCACTGTGTGCTATTTATGAAGTATTTATGAGACCTCTGGTTATACCTCTAGTAGTAGTGCTCCCACCCGTTTGGTAATGCCTGACATCCAAAAATACATGCTAAATTCCTTTACCTTGAAGTTTTGATTGCTATAAAAATTGTCCCTTCCCGTTTAACCTTATCAGTCACATACACTTCAGTAAGAATAAGTTTATCACACTTTTTCATGAAAGCAGATTTTCATGCAGGAGAGAATGCAGAAATATGAGGATCCCGAGAGCTAAGTCTAGAGGTCGCTAAGGAGTGAAGAGAAAGGGCAGGAGGGATTTAGCCTAATGACTAACAGATCCCAAAAACACCTTCTGGAGATATTAAATTTGGATTTTTCTGTACATCTAATTATATTATATTGTATATCATAGACAACCTTGTCTCTAACCTCGATTCAGTAGAAAATATAGAGTCAAAAAGCAGGGCACAGTCAGTTCTGCTATTTATTTATTTATTTATTATTATTTTTTAAGATTTTATTTATTTACTTGACAGAGAGAGAGAAAGAGCACAAGCTGGGGGAGTGGGAGAGGGAGAAGCAGGCTTCCTGCTGAGCAGGAAGCCTGATGCAGGACTCGATCCCAGGACCCTGGAACCATGACACAAGCCAAAGGCAGAAGCTTAACCAACTGAGCCACACAGGTGCCCCTGCTGCCTACTTATTTGGAAAACTCGGTTGATACATTAGGGAATGGTGTGAGCATAAAGAATGTTCTGTTTTCTTCTGTGTGATTTTGTCCACGATAAACACCAATGAATGCATAGCACTGCACCCAGCTGAGAGGGACTGAGCAGGAATGCACAAACCATGCACTACACGCATCTCTCACATTTGTCTTTTTTTTTTTTTTTTTTTTACAGCTACTTCAGTTCCCCATGTGTTGGGAGCCATATACACCCATATCTGGGGTTCCAGCTTTCCTTCTGCATTCAGATCACCTTCCTCCCACCCCTTCCCAATCACTCACAAGCTGCAGTCCTTCCAAAACCCACTTCACAAGCAAACTCCAAGTCTTTTCAAGATAGTGTTATATTTATTGCACTATTTATGTATTTCTGAACCATTTAACATGTGTAAAACTCTGCTCCCATTTTTAGTGGGTGACTTTTTCCCTGATGTTTCACTGACACATTTTGCGAGCATCCATCTTTCTCACGAGCCCTGGAGTTTTTATTGCATGATTTTGCATAGCATGGTGATCTTAAGAAACCACGTGTCGTATTATAGTAGAACTAACTGTATTGTCCTCGATTATGTGGGCTGTGTCCCTGTTGGGGCGTGTGTGTGTGCTGTGCCCTGAAGGAGCGGCTGACAGTATTTGAAGCCCTTCTTTTCACGGTGGTTTAGCAGGTGAGCAGGTTTCTCCCAGGAAGGAAGTGCTAACCAGGCATCAAAATCACACGTTTTAGGAGAGTTTCTGGAGCATTGATTCTTGAGATTGGTATCTCAGGAGAACTCGTTGTATAAATGGGTGTCTCTGCGGTGCCTGGAGAGGCAGCTTTCAAAGTAGGGATGTTCTCACCTTTGCATTTACCCCTTTATCCTTACATATAGCTGATCTCAGGCATGGATGGATTTCTCTTAGGGTCAACATTTGCGAATAGGCCTCGCCCTACTCCCTGCACACAGGCACTACTGAATGGGCTTTCCAAGCCCTTTGCAACTCCAGAAGGTATTTTAACGAAGGAGAGTCAAAGCCATTGTTACTAAGGACAAAAACATGAAGACATTTGAAGCATTATGCCACCTAACAGTTCTGACATAAAAAAGAGTCAGATATGGTAAATCTAGGTAGGGTAAATTCAGGACTTCTGAAGAATAACTTGTGACTCGTACCCAAAGAAACACTATAGAGAAGGTTCAGGTGTTAACAATGGAAAGAATCCCACTGATAGGAGGAGTGGATTCCTGGTGGTTAGTAACTCCTTATTTAGGGACACTGATGTTACCAGAGTTAATCTCAAATCCTGTGTTCATCAGTCTTGGGCAGGCTCTCCCTTCGTTGGAGTTCTGTAGCATCCAGAAACTACAGGCTTACAAAATACCCTCTCAGCAATCCCAGTGGAAAACAAATTTCTCTTTCCCAGAATCCCAAAATAATAGTGATGATAATGATAATAATACAATATGGAGCTGTCTTGGTTCTGTTTGAGTCACATGCCAATCCCTAGGTTAAGCAAAGTAGCTGGTAAGGCAAGGGTCTTGTGATGCTCTGATTGGCCAGGCCTGATTCACATGCTCAATTTTGAGGCAGGAAAGGAATAGATTTCATTTCAATCACATGAATTGAAAGTAGAAGATAAGAAAGTCCTCAAAGAAAATGAGAGTGCTGTCCCCAGAAGAGAAGGGCTCTGGACATGTAAGAATATCAGATAGACACTGTCAGAGCCCCCTAAGCCAGGCGCTGTACTAGACACTGGGGCTAACTGTGAACAAGAGACGGAGCATTCAGCCTGTCTCAGCCTACAGTGGTTTAGAGAACATTAGTTGAATAAATACACAGATGAGGAAACTGAGGCCTACAGAGATAAGTCCCTTTCTTAATGTCAACACAGCTTGTTAGAGGCTGCACAGTATCTAGAAACTCTGCAATCACTTCCAATACCAAGGTGCTAACTTACCCTAAGCCTGATAGCAAGCTAACCCATTTGAAGCACGAGTATCTGTCAAGTGTATAATTGTATAAGTTAATATTGTCATAACCAGTTGTATTCTGGACCTGACTGGCACCAACTGATGAGAAGTGATCCTACTAAGTGTTTGGTGAAATAACGCTAGTAATTCGAAATCACCTAAGGAGGAGAGAGCTATGCCACAGAAACTGGCAAATATGAGAAACGAGACCTCTTCCCCCCAAGAGCTGGTGATTAAGCATGTATCCCCACACTACTAGTTATAATAGTTGTAAGAATTTAATCTTCAAGTAAGCTATTCTGCACAGTATTTAATAAAATTCACATGATTATTAACATAGATGGAGAGATATAACAGGGTGGGAAGTTAATAAACTATCAAATTTTTGTTTCTTTTTTCTTTCATTCTACTCCAAATCCAGAGGTCTTCAGTTTTACACATTTGGTGTAACTGGTATTTCATTTCTCCATTTAGTACATGTTGATCAAACTGCTACTCTCTATTAGCAGGGCCCCAATAGGTAGCGTGTGTGAATTTCCAGCTACTGACTTGACCTCATTAATGTTGATTTTCTTTAACACAACAAGTAAAAGGGCCAGACTTTAGATATGTTCTTTTTAACAGCGCAGACTGGTAGCCAGTCCCCCTGTACTACCAGATTTGTTAGCACTGCCCCTTTCTACCAACAGGCCATTATTTTGGCAAATGAGGGGAAAGAAGATATGTAGAGACCACCCCTCTGAAGGGAAGAAAGACATTTATCCTAGGACTGTTATTAACAAGGTATTACAGACGGAATGGCTTAAACAACAGAAACTGATTGTCTCACAGTTCTGGAGGCTAGAAGCCCTAAATCAAGATGTCATCAGTGTTGGCTTCTTCTGAGGTTGTGAAGGTAGAAATCTGTTCCATGTCTCTCCTAGCTTCTGGTGGTTTGCTGGCAATCCTTGTGTTCTTTGCCTTCTGCATCGCCTCGATTTCTGCCTTCATCTTCACGTGGCTTACTCCCTGTGTGCAGGTCTGTGTCCAAATTTCTCCTTTTCATAAGGACACTGGTCATATTGAATTAGGGGCTACCTAACTCAATGACTAATGACCTCATCTTAACTTGATTACATCTGTAAGCACCCTATTTCCAAATAAGGTCATATTCTGAGATGCTGGGGATTAGGACTTCAACATATCTTTTTTTTGCTGTTGGCAGGGGAGAGGGCGGGGATCGGGGGGGGTGCATGTTTCAACCCATAACAGCATTGTCATTGAATTATTAAATAGTCAGACATTAATATCAATACATGAACAAATGTTCTTTGTCAAGGTAGAATTCTAATAAATGAATATTTCATTCTTTCAAAAAACAGATATTCCTACTGAGTTGACTTACAGATTATTCAGAATGTCCTGAAGGAGTCCATCCCGCTCTTCAGCTTTGTGCTGGTACCTCCTTTGTCCAAGAACAGCCTTAATTTTAGGCAGGGGTCAGCCAACTCCTTCCCACTGCCTGTTACTGTATGGTCTCCAAGCCTGGAATAGTTTTCACATTTTTAAAGCACCGAGAAAAAAAAATTAAAAGAAGAATAATATTTCATAACCTAGGAAAATTCTATGAAATTCAAGTTTTGTTGTCAATAAAGTTTTATTGGCTCACAGCCTCATTCATTGACGTATTGTCTGTGACTTCTTTCACATCACACTGGCAGAGTTGAGGAACTGCAAAAGAAACCATTAGGTCCATGAAGGTTAATGTACATATGCTATGTGGCCATTTATAGGAAGAGTTTGCTGATGCTTTAGGATGCTAGTTCTGTGAACTACAACTCATTCACAGCTAATTGCTGCCACTCCTGTATTACACAGCCTGGTCACCATAGCAAATAAGTACGATGGTGCCAGCCTTCCTGCTGTGAGGGGATGTTTTCATTCATCAGTGATAACATCGTCATAATTTGGCCTAATCTGTTACTATGAGAAGAATTATACAGTTAATTGGTAAGCATTTAATTAGGAAACTGATTCAACACTGTTAATGGGCACGCTTCATATTCCATTGACAAAATTACCTCTTGGAGGTCAAAAAATTGTGTTTATTATCACCTCCAGCCTTCCCCCCAATATGGCAGAATTTTGTTAAACATAACCTCTATGTGTAACTCCTATCTTAAAATAATTCCGTTCAGCTACATTCATTGGGCTTGTACTTAATCCTTTTTGTATTAGCTTTTTATTGAGGCCAAAACGAGTTACTACTAGTGACTTTTAAAACGTGAATTTATTATCTCAGTGACCTGTGGGTCAGAAGTCTGGTGGGTTTGGCTGATTTCTCTGTTCCTGGATTCCTCATCTGAGTGTCCATAGTCTAACTATCAACGGCACCTCAAATCCTTCTCAAGCTCCAAATCTCTCTGACTTTTCCTTCTGCCTCATCTCACCCACCCCCCAGACAAAGCCTGTAAGGGCTCATGTGATTAGACTGGTCCCTTCAGACAATCCAGGATAATCTCCCTATTTTAAGGTCTGTAACCTTAATTACATCTGCAAAATCTGTTCGCCATGTAATTCCACATACGTAGGTTACAGGAATTAGATCATGGGTATCTTCGGGGAGCCATTCTGCTAGCACATCTTCTGTGGGTTCTGTCTTTCTGACTTGCATATTCTGCATCTCTTTGTTCCCCTTGGAGACTGGGAGATTAGCTCTTGGCCCTGGTGACTGCCTTCTCTTACTTACCTCTCTGAATCTGGTTGATGTCCATGTTTGGAAGAGTTTTTAGACTTAATCCAAACGTGGGAAAACGTGAAGCATTCTGAAAGTTTGGGCTCAATTACAATTTCTCTCAGGAAATGCTGGGTAACTAAAGGAAAGGGATTCCCAGCAAGATGGAAGGGGAAATAGTAATGGTGTACTTACCTTTCTATGCAGTGACTATGATCACACTACAGAGAACTCAGAGAGAATATAGAGCAGGGCTTCTGAACTCTAATGTGCTCATGAATCACCTGGGGATCTTGTGAAGATGCAAATTCTGATTATCTGGCTCTGGAATGAGACCTCAGCCTCCACATTTCTGCCCACCTCCCAGGTGACACGGCCTCTGTAAGTCCTTAGGGGGCACTTTGCATGGTAAGGGTTAGACTATGAATTTTTTCCCAAAAGGTTGTTTTCTTTCCCATACTAATTGTGATTTCTAGGTTAAATATATCCATATTACTGGGAGAGTTAAATGGCTCAGTTTCATTTTTCTGCCTGGCATTGGGATTTAAGTATAATTTCAGTGATGCTATATTCTTTTAGCAGGGATGGAACAACTATGAAGAATGCTATAGCTCTAATGAACTCAAATCTAATTAAAGAGAATAAGAAGTTTACCAGAGAATATGTCAAGTTAAAATTTAGATCCAAATAGGGTCTTGACAGGGTTAGCATCAGGAAGATAATATCTTTAAAAATTTTAAGTATAATTGGAAAATGGAGACAATATGGTCTAATAATTTAAGGCTGGACTAAATTATTACCTTCATTCTCTCCCTCTAAATCTACCTAGAATTCTTCGGGATGCCCAGAAACAAGCTAGCTTCTATTGTCTTGGGAGCTAATCTAAGCAACGTGAATCGGAAATCTTAGGATCCGTGTTGCCCCCGGTCTATACAGGCTCCACTTTCAAACCTATGGGGGTAACCTAATCCCTTCATGGGGCTTTGTGATGCCTGAAGCTGGCTATGAGGCCAGGGCGTTCCTGTCTGTGCTTTTTGCTGATTCTGAATCATCAAGATTAGGTTCAGTTACCATCAAAATGAAGGAATTATCATCCCAGTGACTTTTTATCCTGTCACTCAGCTAAGTTTGCCTGACTGACAGAAAAGGCCCCCAGAGGAACTCCGTGTGATCCTTGGGAGGAAGATGGAGCCCAGAACTGAATAAGAGTGCCCTCACCACCGCCCCTGAGATCTCACTGTGTGGGAGTGAAAACTGGTCCTTGCCTTCACTTTTACTTCCTCACCTCTAGTATTACTGGGTTTGCCTCTTGCTGTTTTTGTAGAAGAGAAGTTTACTGCAAAGGCTGGTAAATACACTGCCATGTTAACTACGAAGAAAGGTGCTAACGCCTCATTTGGGCATGAAAGGTAAAGGAGAAAAGATAAGAGTCTATGTCAAAGAAACCTTTAAAATAACTCCCAGCTGCCTTCCTTCTGACCAAAGGGGCCTTGTAATTCATGATTGCTCTGTGGCATGGTGGCTAACAGTGCAGGCCTTAGAGAGTGGTGGTCTGGTTTCTGCCTACTACTTGTGTCACTTTAGGCAAGTTCCTTAATTAACTTCCTTGTTGCCTCGTCTGTAAAATGGGAAGAGTAGTACTTCATAGTGTTTAAAGAACTCTGAGTTTACCTTATTGAGTGATCAGTAAAGGTCACAAAGTTTACAAAAGCTCTTGCTATTTTAGGGGAATCAGAAGGCATTGGTTCAAATGTCTTTCACAAATTTGGGCCCTTCACACGGTGTCTCGAAACTCCTTGTCTATAAAACAGGGAATATAGTATTATCTCTTATGGTTATAGTTAAGTGAAAAGGACAGTTTGCATGGTGAGTCTGGCATTAAGTTGTTGCTTAGGAAGAGGTGGTTGAAGTCCAAATCATTAGAGCAAATATGTACTACTAAAAGGCATTAAATTAACTGAGAACAAGCAAACTAGCTTTTTATCTAAATTAGAAATCTATTTGCGGGTAAGTATCTGTTATGAATTATGAAAAGGATGCAGTTTTTCTCTAGTTAGCTCTAATCCTTTTGTTTTGATTAGATAAGGTTGTAATCATGACAGCAACATTTATTAAATGCTTTATATACTTCATCTCATCAGTCCTCACCATGAGAAGAAATATTATGGTCAGGAATATTGTGATCTTTATTATCCCGGTCATTAAAATCTGCAGCTCAGAGAAGTTAAGTAACTTGCTCAAAGGCACATGCTACAAAGAAGCACAAGAAGGGCTGTAACCTATTTCTCTTTGACCCCAAAGACAATGCTCTTTACAACTACAGTATTCTCTCTTAAATAACTCAAGTCTTGGAATGCCTGGGTGGCTAAGGCTGTTAAGCACCCAACTCTTAATTTCAGTTCAGTCCATGATCTCAGGGTTCTGGAACTGAGCCCCTCATAGGTCTCTGCACTCAGCAGGGAGTCAGTCTGCCTTTCTCTCTTTACCCCTCTCCCACAGCCTCTCCCCTGCTCGTGCTCTCTCTCTAAAATAAATAAATAATTAAAAAAAAAAAATCATGTCTTGATCTCTGAGAGCAATTTCTGTCATGACAGTTCAAATTATAGATCAGATTTTAATTTTAGTTCAAAGTAAGCAATGTAGTTAAAGGAGAAAAAAGAACAAGGAGCAGTAGAAATCAGGTGTTGACCCATTTCTGCCACTGACGAACTCTGACATGCCATAAGGCTGAATGACTGTCTTCCAGTCTTGAAATATCTACTTCCCAAATCATTTCCCCCAGGAGGGCATTACAGGCAGTAATGGGTTAAAATAGCAGTGGTCGGTGCTCTTGTCCAGAAGATGTATTTGCCAACCAAGCACATGGTTTGTATTAAGATACAATGCTTGTTGGGGCGCTTGGGTGGCTCAGTTGTTAAGTGTCTGCCTTCAGCTCAGGTCATGATCTCAAGGTCCTAGAATCGAGCCCCATATCCGGCTCCCTGCTCAGCAGGAAGCTTGCATCTCCCTCTCCTACACCCCCTGCTTGTGTTCCCTATGTTGCTATGTCTCTCTCTGTCAAATAAATAAACAAAATCTTTAAAAAAAAAAAAAAAGACACAATGTTTGTTGGGGTGGCTTAACATGGTTGATGGAGATTCTGGAGCTAAAGCCTTTCTACCGCCATCACTACATAATGCAGGTCCAACACCTTTGACTCAGACTCTGCTAACAACAGCCAAAAAGATGTGAGCATGAAATGGTCTGCTGCACTGTATGGCCTGGGGTAACCCAGTAATTAGCAGTGTTACCAGATTAAATCAGAACAGTCCTACTCTAAAAGAACTCTGTATTTTTTAATAACCCGTATTGAGAGAATTAATCTGTTTTTGCTTGGCAAATTGTACTAAGGGATTTCAGTTTAGCTTATTGCTTTTATAAATAGTGTTTTTCCTCCTCTTTCTGAATAGATCCTTTTTTTTTTTTTTTTAAGGAAAATTAGAGCTATCAGTCCATCCAGAGTGATATAGTCACTTTACTCTTTTCCATCAGATGATCCCTATTAGCTAATCATGAGCAGGTATGTAGGCTGGGAGACTGGAGGAATGAGGAAATGTGTGCCATGTTGCTAGTGGTGCTAATGAAGCAAAGATATGCTTCAGTGCTCATTGTCACTCTTAGGTTCATTCTCTCTCTCTCTCTCTCTCTCTCCCCTTCCCTCCCTCCCTCCCTCCCTTTCTCTTATGTTTCTTTTTAAATAGCTAATTCTTGGAAGACCTTTCCTTAGCCCTCTTCTCCCATCTCCTTTACATGTAAATTCCGTTTAAGAGATGACATTCACTCTTTGTTATGAACTCTACTAAAAGACTGTTAAACCTACAAGTCATGAAAGACCAGCCGTCAACCTCATATGAGAACAGAAAGCAGAGTGGGTGCTGGAAGACCTACTAAAGACCAGAATAGAAGGTAATTGAGTGAGATGAAGAAGGAGGAGGAGGAGATGGAGAAGAAATTAATAAGCTATGGAATGAGGTGTAGGGTTTAAAAAAGCTATGGAATGAGGAAAGGGTTTAAAAAGAATCTCAAAGAGGTGGTTGGGTAGGTGTTTCCTTGTTTCTCCTCTTTCAAACTCTAAGAATTTGGCCAGCTCACTCTTCGTGTTCTCATCTGCAAAATGGGATAATAATAATGCCTATCTCATATAGTTGTAAAGATTGAGTGAGAAAATGAATGGAAGGCAGTTAGCACATGTTAACACCTGTGTTCATCTGTTTCCTACCTCAGCTGTTCAGAACACTGTAAAGCGATCATTTAAGATCCTGGGAGAGCTTTGCAGTGGTTCAGAACCTATTCTGTCATCTCTTTTTTTCCTCTTTGTCTCTCACAATGTACTATACCTACAGTGGATGCCCTGAAGCTTTCCCCTGTAGATACATGGAAACTTGCACAAGACTGGTAAATTACCATCAAATTAAGCCTTTTTGTTCTCTAATCCCCCAGAAACTTTTTCCATGGAGGGCTTTGGCCACCAAGCTTCAGGGGTGTGGCTAATTTTTTGACTTCTTTCCAAATAACCACAGGCCAGGCTCCTGAACACCTCCAGAAAATCCTCTTATAAAAGCCAAGTTCTTTTTTTTTTTTTTTAAGATTTTACTTATTTATTTTAGAGAGAGAGCATGAGTGAATAAGGGAAGGAACAGAGAGAGAGGGAACGAGAACTTGAAGGAGACTCTGCACTGAGCATGGAGTCCTACACAGGGCTCGATCCCATGACCTTGAGATCATTACCGGAGCGAAACCAAGAGTCGTACGCTTAACTGGCTGATCCATCCAGGTGCACTGCTGAGTCCTCCTTTTAATGAATATTTGTAGTTACGCAGTTCTCTTGTATAAAGCAAGCACACATATTTTCAAGTCAGCCTTAAAATCTTAACTACTCTCTAATTTTTGCCTCTTAAGCAAACAAAAAGCACACTCAAGCCAGCAGTGCTGTCCCAAACTTCTGCAAAATCCAGTTTCAATAAATGTATAGCCTTTTATAGCTGAAAAAACTCAGAAGTCATTTAATGCCATTTTCTCCATTTTATTGTTGAAGAAATTATATTGGAGAGGTTGGATGACCTGCTAGGACATGTGGTTGTTGTGAAAGAGCCTTTAACTTCTCCCACTATGTTGCATTGTTTCCTACCCCAAAATAGAAAAACTCCAAATAAAAACACCCTTGGTGTCTTTAGAGAATAAATGCCCAAAGGATGTACTTCTAAGGCCAACTTTAGACAGTATCAAATCCATCATCCAATTTTTTTTAAAGATTTTATTTGAGAGAGAGCACAGAGGGAGATTGAGAGGGAGAAGCAGACTCCCCGCTGAATAGGAAGTCCGATGTGGGGCTGGAGCCCAGTACAGGGCTTGATCCCAGGACTCTGAGATCATCACCTGAGCCAAAGGCAGACACCCAACTGACTGAGCCACCCAGGTGCCCCTCACCCATTTTTTTTTAAAGATTTATTTATTTATTTGAGAGAGAGATTGGGGGAGGGGCAGAGCAAGAGGGAAAGAGAGAATCTTCAAGCAGACTCCCCACAGAGCATGGAGCCTGATGTAGGGCTTGATCTCACAACCTATGAGATCATGACCTGAGCCAAAAACAAGAGTTGCGCACTTAACCGACTGAGTCACCCAGGCGCCCCTCCATCACCCAATTTATGTAGATTCATTGTGACTTCTTTGATTTTTCATTACTAACTCAAGTCATGCCCAGGGTGCACCAGTTACCACCTAGGTAGTTATTTCTATCCCCACTGATGGCACAAAATAGCAATATGAACAGGTTTTAAAATTTTTAATTATTTTATGGCTAAAAAACCCACCATGATACAGAGGAAGCTAGGACTTGGGAGATTAGGTCCCTGCTCTTTGAGATTGATAAACAAAACCATCCCCAGTATGGTCTTGTTACATCCTAGAAGAACCTTGGGCCTTGTTCTCACCTAGCCTGGCTGTTTGAAAGCTTGCTTTACCACCCACAGGAGAAGCACAGAAATAAAACTAGCAGGCCCAATTCTATTGATTAGATATCCACCAGTTATGTTACTAATTACCAGCACCTTAACCTTTAGGCAGAGAAACATATTTCCAGCTCTCATTTAGTCATTTATTTTAAAACTTTTTAATATTTCACGTTTTCTTCCTTTGGTTTTTGATTTCTCTGTCTCCCTCTGTGAGGTTTGCCTTGTGTTGTTATTTGGCAAACAGAGCCTGTTTCATTTGGCCCCTCTTCTGCCTCCAGCCAGAGAGGGGGGAAAGCACTCCCTCCTACATGGGATTATGCAGGGATGCCAAGGGATGTGTGACTTCACCCCAGTCTGGTTCTTTAGGCTTCATCACCACCGACTAGAACAGTGTTTTGGAATCCCAGCTGTTTTTTAGAATCACCGACAGAGCATTGAAAACTAAACTTACTGTGGAAATCCTTTTGCAATATATGTAGGTCTGTCTCCCTTAAACTAGTATGGTGCCATCTGTCAGTTATCACTCCATTAAACTGAAGGAAAGGAAACATGCGGATGCCAGGGCTGCCCGGGAGACCAGCTGAAACACAATGTCAGGGGAGAAGGTCCTGAAATCTGTGGGTCTATTTTTTTAAACTCCCAGGTTAACCTAGTGGGCCAGGATTCAGAACTACTAATTTAGAATTTTCCTTAGAGAATAAAACTAAACATAGAAATAAGAATGGAAATCCCCAAAATGGCACAGTGTCTGTAACAGAGAGCTGATGGCAGAGAAGGCAGGACTGGGAGTGCCTAAGTATGTCATGGATTTTTTTTACACTGTCTTTGCTTCTCTCTCTCTTTTTTTAAAATTTAAATTCAATTTAATTAATATATCATGTATTATTAGTTTTAGAGGTAGAATTTAATGGTTCTCCGGTTGCATATAATACCCAGTTCTCATTACGTCATTACATCATTCATCTCTATCATCCAGTTACTCCATCCCCCCAACCTCCTCCCCTCCAGCAACCCTGTTTATTTCCTATGATTAAGAGTCTCTTATGGTTTGTTTCCCTCTCTGTTTTCTTCTTGTTTTTCCTTCCCTTCCCCTATGTTCATCTGTTTTGTTTCTTAAATTCCACATATGTTCACTGTCTTTTCAAGAGCCGCTGGCCAAATGTATCACTGAATATGTCTAGAGCTATAAGCTCAGGGCGGTGCAGCAGTCTCCCGACCCATGACCGAGGGGCTCTTTCACCCAGTTAGGGCAAGTTAAGAGTCATGTGCACTTTGTTCAGTGAACAGCAACTGCTAACTCTGATTCTAGGTTTTGCTTGCTGGTGTGATACTGACTAGACTTTGTCTACTGGGCTCCTTTAAGACAGTGACTCCTCCAGTACTGGGAACATGTCTGTCTCTAGTGCCAGGTGCGCAACAGCAGCTGAAGATGTGCCTGAGGAACAAGTGAATCAGAGGAGAATGAGCAGCAAAATTGTACCTAGGGGCCAATCCTCTGCCTTGCCAGGTTTTATTATGGTCGCCAATGATCCAATGTCAGGGCATACCATGGAAATGAAGTAACCCAAATCCTGCTTTATCAGAGTCTTCAGATAAATTATTAGAAAATTATATCCTGATCTTTCAGAAAGTGCTGCTTTCTGAAATGATTTCTGTAGTAGCCCGTAATCCAGTGTGCTAGAAACACTGATACTAGGAAATATCCATTTTTAAAAAAAACAACTTTGTTAAAAAATTCATTTTTAAGCTCTATAACGTCAGACGCTAGATAATAAGATATTAGAACATCCATAAAACTCATAAAAATATATTAAGGAGAAGAAAATTAATTACAGTATATAAACTGTTGATACTACATTATGATGAACTTCAGTATGAGACAGTTTTCATGATTTTGGTGAAAAACGTTATAGTCTGAACATAAGGTTTTTTTAAATGATGCTGTTGTCAGCTAATCAATTAACTCAGTTTTATATTACAAATGGTGCAAGACGAGTCTTGAGCAAAGGTCTAAAAGCAAAAGAAGTTGGTCTTCGATGCCCTCCCCACCATAATCATGGGCACTTACATAAGTGTTGATTCTACCATGTTCCCATATTAGAGGAGGATGTGCATGTGGGGGGCAGGGTGGATTGGAGGAGATCAGTAAAAGGACAGTGAGAATTTTTGAAATGTTAAAAATGGAAGCAGAAGTGCAGGAGATCAGGCAACAGCTCCCGGGTATAATCCTGCCAGGGATGAAACTCCTACATTCTCTCTCTACAACCTAACAGAATTTTCCTCTCTAATAAAAATTTTGATGAACCAAAGTGCCATCATGGCTTTAATTTGGGGATGGTTATTTTGATGGTAATGGTTCTACTGGTGATAATAGACTTAATTATTCCCTGTTTGTAGATGCGTTCATTTATTCATATCCCCCAATCCCCATTTTACAAAGCACCTCCCAATGTACTGATTTTTCTGTAACTGGCTGGGTGGCTTAAGTCAAGTCTATTTCATGAATTCTTCTCGGTCCACTCAGGAGAGAGATGTGTATCATGCATTTCTATGTCAGGCAAAGGAAATGGACATTCTGAGGTCTTGGCAGATACTTTCTTTCCTCGCTTGGTTAGCACTCATTACTAATGCCTCCGGTCCTTGTCACCTTCGTTTTTACAACACATTAAATTAGAAACCAAAGAAATTGAATACCTTTGTCTCTCCTTGAGTCATCTGAATACCATGAATGGCATGTGCCAGACTCTGATCAGGAGGCCTAGACCTGAATCTTGATGGATACTGCTTCTCACTCACAGTGTGACTTCGGGCCGGCTACTTAACTAAGACTCAGTTTCCTCCTTTGTAAAATGGGCACAACCAAACCTCATGAGCTAGTCCTGAAAATTAATAAAACAAAACAGGTAAAGCATGGAGCATAGCACCTGGGGCCAGGAAAGAGCTGGATGGGGGTTAAGTACTACGTGTAACATCACTTATTTCATATGCAGTCATGACCGCTATGCACACATACCTCTGTGAGCCAGAAATACTTATTCAGTGAATTTTCAACTACTTATTAACCATATACTCTGGACACAGGACTGTGTTAAGCTCAAGATTTAAATTGAACCTTGAAGTTTAATTAGGTAGGATTTAGTTAAGTACGTGGAGAGGAAGAACAATCTATACTATGTAATATGGCAACTTCTCACTCCATGTCACTACTGAGCACTTGAAATGCGACTCGTCTGAGCTGAGATGTGCTGTGATGGGCATGAGATTTTGGAAACTTGGTGCAAGAAAGAGAAAATTTAAAATATCTCATTAACAACTGATGATATGTTGAACTGATAATATTTTGGATATATTGTGCTAAATGAAATACATTATTGCCATTAGCTTCACCTATTTCTGTGTACTTTTAAAAAATGTGACAATTAGAAAATGTAAAACTACGTATGTGGCTTACATTATGTTTCTAGTAGAGGGGGTGTAGCTCAGTGGTAGAGCATTTGACTGCACATTATGTTTCTAGTAGGAAGCACTGGGGCAGCCCCTCATTAAAAAGAGAGCCGTGGGTTAGGAAGTAACTCAAAGAACCTACAGTGAGAAAAAGGAGACGGTACTAAAACACAGGAGAAGAGAGTCCACAGTCCCTTATACGACCTGGTTCAGAACACCTGGGAGCTGTTCTGGGAACATACTGAGGTCACCGCTATCTTTGATACTCAGGTGGAATAGGTGGAGGGGGTTTTGACAATGGCTGTCCTCTTCTGAAAACCCGCCTAAGCATCAGAGGAATTTTCCTAACCATCCTTGGGAACCTAACAGCACCCTGTTTGCCTTCTGCAAAATCAGATACCAAAATAGCAAAATAAAGGGGAAATTTCTCACTGATGGTTCTTTAGCCTTCAGGGCCTCTTTGTTCAGCAAACATTTTTCTTTTTTTCTTTCTTTCTTTCTTTTCTTTTTCTTTTTCTTTTTTTTTCTTTTTGCATTGGTTTATGTAGTATTTTGGCCAGTAGAGTTGAGACATATTCTGGAGTACTTTGTTGAAATAATATAAGATGTGAAATAAGCTGGAATATAGAGGACTTGAAACCAGAGGGAAAAAGGCACATTTTAAAGCTTTTAGCCTTGTCAAGAAATAGCTATTTTAACTTTCAGAGAGACAACTCTTGAGCCTGCCAAGAAAAGGAAACAAAATTTTTACTAGCCTACCAGAATCTCATTTTCCTTTCCATAATATGCCTAATTTGAAGTAGCTGTTCTGTGTTCTAGTTCAAAAGCATGCTTTTATTCTGTTTTCAGTCCCACCCAATAGGTGCACTCCAGGTAGCCTTTCCACTCACAGCCAATAAACACAAAACATCTTGTACCTTCAATTTTAGAAATAAAGAAGGGAAGGATGAAAGTAAGGATTGAAAAGACAGTCCCTTCGTGGAGCTTCTTCCTTATGTCAGGCTCTGTACTAGGCATCTTTACTTTTAATCAAGGAGATGTGAGATGGGCTAGAACTCTCTGGGAAGTTGTTTAAAGTGTGGAATCAGAAGCTCCTTAGTCATCCCAGGACAGCAGTGATAGTATAGCACACCCCCAAACTGCATCTAGACTGAGACAGTATAATGATTCCTTTCACCCATTTTGCATGTCTGACTCATTAAAGTTGCCTGAAATCGCAGGTTCATCATGGATAGGAAGATCCCTCTGCAGTGTGTAGTGTGAACCATTCACTCTGCCAAGATGTGTTGGTCTGCCTTTTTTTTTTTTTTTTTTAAGATCTTATTTTTGAGTAATCTCTATACCCAAGGTGGGGCTCGAACTCATAACTCCAAGATCAAGAGTTGCATGCTCTTCTGACTACGCCAGCCAGGTGCCCCTAGTCTGCCTTTTGATAGGAACATGGTGCGCATTTTTGAGGACTACTCATCCTTCTGAATTTCTATCCCTTTTGATCACTGTTAGCTTTTCTCTTTTGGGAAATACTCATTAATGCCAGGAAACCATAATGGACAATATAGAGACTCTAGACAATTTCCATACAGAACTGATTTTTGAAGACCAGTGGACTTCTGCTGAGTACGAGAAGATACATCTGATAGACAAATTCTCTCCTTTCTGAAAAGAGCCTGTAGAGAAAACTTGTTAGGAAAACATCAGCCAACTTGAAGAAATCCTCCAAAAACATGGAGAAGGGGAGTTGGAGTAAACTTTTTTCTCATGTGTCAGCATTATGAAATTAGCTTAAATGGGACAAATCAAAGGAAATAACCTTTGTTTGTCTGTGGGTTATAACATTTTGAACGTCTAGGGATAGAATGGCCCTTCATTCGTTAAAATATGTGTGCAGTAAATAAGTAATAACATTGTGATTGGCAGCCTAAATTTGTATGTTAAAAAAACCATGTTCTTTGAAAATAGATTTTGTGCTGTACATGAACTAATTGTTTTCATGCTATGTAAACAATAATTCATACCAGAAATTTAATTACTCATGTGTGCCATGATTATTCCAACTACATTAAACCCTGACTTTTAGAAATCCCGCATCCCCTTCTCTTCAGATGAATGCTATCTGGAAATGAAATAGTGTTTTTGTTTTATTTTGTTTTGTCCCCACTTATATTGCCTGATGATACTAACTGGGTACTTACCAGATTTGTGTTCTATGCCAGTAACATTTTGGCCAGTCTTCATGGTGCAAGCGAGGGTCTTTGCAATAAAAGCCAGAGAAGCAAAGGATCAAAATTTATTCAACTTGCAAAGCAATACAGTGATGTCACATACTGGAGCCCAAAAGTAATAATACCCATTGCTCTTGTAGTATTAGGACAAACTTTGCCAAATTGGAGTTGCCATGTCAGAAAGTGCACGTTTGTCTATAGAACACAAGCGTAGCCTTAGAATAGTACCTTACTAAAAGAACTCTGGATGTAAAGTAGATAGCCGTCACTTTAAATACCATTTTAAATACAAGTCAAGTGTTTGCTTGGATCTCTAACTGTATTAGCTCATAATTCAGTTAAGATTTGTTGGATATTTTCCCTGTACTGGGTGCTCACTGAACAATTCATATACATTATCTCATTTAGTCCTTGCAAAAAGTCTTGTGAGCTTATTTCTCTTGCCTTACCAACAGAGATGTCTAGAAAAACTAAATGGCTTGACCAAAAGAAATGAAAGTCAGACTCAAATCCGAGTCAGCTGACCTCATGTGCACTGATAGGCTTGCTGGCTCTGTAGTAGTCCAGGAGCCAATGTGGAAGACTTAGAGGCAGGAGTGCCCCCAGAAGGCAATAGAGAAAAGCAAATGATGCCAGGATTTTCTATTAGGAAATGAGAAAAATTGTGTTTGTGATCTCTGTGGAATACAATTGATTCTCAGCCCTACAGTGCAATCCGTTGCCAGTGAGCGCTAGGAATGGCCTAATCAGTACCACCCCAGTGTTAACCATGTCTAATATGCAATGATGCAAAAATCCTTGAGCCTATCTCTTGCTGAAGAACCATGTCTCGTGGAGGCAGGGTTTCACCCTCAGGATTTGCTGTTTCATGCTCTGGGTATCTACTCCAGATCTCTGCCCCTTGCCATTTTGCATGCTCCTTGTTACAGATCATTTACTGGAATATGTCTTGTTTTCAGGAACATCCAAGTACTCCTGAACTCTTCATATGAGCAGCTACAAGATGGCAGTAGTGCATTTTATGATCTCAAGTGCATCTTTTATATATATATTTATCACAACATCAATTCTGTCTTAGCTAGGCCTAGTAACAAAGCTGCCTTCCTCCTCTACTGCTGAAGGCAGCCCCAGAGAAAGTATTATATATAGTTCACTTTGATTCACTTGGCTCAGCTCTTAGTGATACCAGAGCTTCTGGGCTCCTATTTCAGAGTAACTAATGGGTGGCTGTGTTCCACTGAAGCTTCAGAGAGGACACGGGACTGCTTTAAATTCTATCAGCTCAACTGCCTAGTGATCTCAGAAGGGAACCAAATACCAGATGATGTCCTGATGCTTCCAGCTGCCAGCCTTAAGCATTCCCTGAGTCATACCTGCTTGAGATAAAACTCCAAGTGGATACATGAACAATTTTACTGCCTTTATCAGTTCCAGATACTGATCCATCGACAATGTCACCTTCTTGATTAGTAGGTGGCGGAGGACACTGATGAGTCTTTCCAGCTGTTGTCACTGTTATTCAATAAATGTCCTGTTTCACAAATTACAGATTGTTATATCACTGAAAATGCCACCTGTCCCGAAATTATTTTTATTGCTTCTTCTTTTTCAGCTCTTTCATTAATGTCAACAGCAAAAGTGTCCACCTTCATTTTATAACATGGATGAAAGAGCTACCAGGTTGAGTTAGGGAGTGTTTTTTTTTTTAGTTGTGAATCAATTGCATTTTCACTGTTTTTCTAGGTATATGTAAATATAGTAGAACCTGACCTAGATATACTTTATATATTTGAATAGTACAATATATTTAAATAAATATGTTACATACTACATATACATTATTATCACCATTTGAATTGCCTTTTATTTTGTGTTTGCATTTTTTGTTGCTATTTAGGTTGAATGTATTAGAATGTATATATTATGAGAAGTCAAATTAAGAAATATGTTTTCCCTAAACTCCTTCTTTCTTACGTGAGAATATAGTGATAGTCCCTCAGAACTGAATTGTTTTAAGGAACTGAAGATTTCATTCATAAATCTTCCAGCATCCACTCGGTTGCATGATGAAAGTCAGAAAGATAATTTTTAGACAGGGGTTCTACTTCCGAACAAATTAGGTCAAAAAGTAACCCGTAGTCAGCCTTAAAAAGAAAGAAAATTCGTACGCACTCTCCAACATGGGTGGACATTGAAGACGTTATACTAAGTGCAATAATCCAGACACAAAAGGATAAATTCTGGGTGATTCCATTCTACTCCAATGAGATACATTGAGTAGCCAAATTCATAAAGACAGAAAGGAGAAGGGTGGTTACCAAGACTTAGGGGAGCAGGAAATAGGAGGTAGTATTTAATGGGGATGAAGTTTCAGTTTGGGACAGTGAAAATGTTCTGGAGTGAGACGGTGGTGATGGTTGTACTTAATGCCACTGAACCATTCACTTAGAAATGATTAAAGTGGTAGACCTTACGTTATGTATATTTTACCTATACAATATTTTGAAAAGGGGATTTTGACATGGTTTCCCTGTTACTTGAGAGTATGATTCCATGAGTCCTGAGGGGTTTGCGGACAGAGGGAGAGAAAGGGGACCAAGCACACATTTAATAATGTGCTGTTTGGGGGAGTTTACCTCTTTTTACTTTTTAAAAATTAGCGTGAGAGTTGGAAACAGCACATTTTTCTGTTTACCACAACTCTCAATAATTCCTGACAGAGGTGCTGCGGTTCTGAGAAAGATGATAGAGATGCAAAATAATGAGACATTTTTATTAAAAAAAAATTTTTTTGTACTGAAATCTAATAAGGAAAATTATAATGATTTATACTCTTGGCCAAAGTTCCAAACTAAAAGAAGGTTAAGTCACCTCAAGATCACTCAGTAAATAAATGGAAGAGCTAAAAATGGAACTGAGGATTCCCCGTCTCTTGGCGTCTCAATAAACACGCTCACATCCTTCTCTGCAGCAGCGAGGTTGGCAGGATGCGTGAGGGGCTGGCAGCAGGAAGAGAATCTTCCATGTCTTAAAATAGTTTTCAAGTTCTAAAAACCTATCGTGGCAAAGTAAACTCTTACAAATGCTGACTCTGCATCCCAGCCCACCACTATCTACTAACTGAGAAGAAATTGAGGAAATAGCTGTCTTTTAATAGCCATGTTGTCATTTCTTGATGAATTCCTTCTATCTGGATGCTTAATTGTTTGGCTAATTTTTAACACTGTTTTTCCTCTTTTTCTAAAATAACATCCATCAAATTTGCGAGAACTTTTTTGTGCCAAGGAAACTAACAGAAATTTAAACATCAATTCAGTTTCAGCATATTTCTCTTCAGTTTACTTTAGAAAGCACATATATTTGTTGGATTTCTTTGGACACTTACCCAAAGATACAGGTATAATAATTATATTTCAGTGGAAAAGCAAGAGCTGGGTGCTGTCAAAGATAAACAAAGCTGGACATTAAAGCGATGACAACAGATTTTCTTCAGTAATTGCTGATGGTAGGAAACGGAGATGGGCTCTGCTCCTCACAAGGAAAATAAGGAGGAGGACAAGCCAGGGCTCAAGTAGAGTCAAGGTTAGGATTCGTCCTCTTCCACAGGGACCAAGGTCCTGTCCTTCTGAATGGTTACAGTTCAGAGCAATGGCTTTCAGGTCCTTGAGGAAGACACTCCTGAGTGATAGGATATGCCTTACATCTCAGAGGGACAGAGGAAGGATTCACAATTGTTAAGTCGTGTTTAGTAAATATTCTAAGGAGTAGAGGTCAGGGGCCTTTATCTTCAGGTTTTGGCTTGAAGAGCAGTAACTTCTTTTGACAGCCCTGAGCTTTTCCAGAGGGGAACTCTGAAGGAGGTGGGGTTTTTCCAGGGACACCACCTTGGCCTGATAGAAGTCCTGCTTAAGTTTAGTCAGGTGGTTAGTGCTGGGGTTTGAACGGAGTGCTCATGGAGAGAAGTTTTTGCAATTCTCAGTAGTCATGATACTGTCTCTATTGAAAAGCATATAGTATCTGATTCAGACAGTGCAAAAGGAAGCTTTGTTTTAAGCTGTGCTTTAGTTCTTCTGTGTCACATTAGATAGGAGAATCATGAGTAAAGTTTAACCTGTCTTAGATAACACTAGTCATTGGTTGATTGCCTTGGGTTTACTTTAGGATGAAGGGAATGATACTAACCTTTAAACTACACTATAATATTTTTGTATCAAATGCATTACAGTTTTTAGTAAATTCTTACTCCATTGTGCATATTTTATATTTCATTTTTTCAAATAATAGAAATATTAACAATATTAACAATAATACTCATTGAGTAAAATATTAACAAATTATTATTAGTGATTGGTTGTTTCAGTTTCCAACAATTTTCAGTTCACAGACCAGAATTTTCCTGGTTAAGCAGAATATAAGATTTATTAGTCTGTCTACAGAAATCAATATAGAATAATGCGTATCACAAAAAGGAGAAAGAAATACTGTTTCAGAAATGATACCCTGTCTATATAGCTTTTATAGCAAGTAGAAGACTCTATTATTACCAGACCAAGTAGTGGTACCTAAGAATCAATAGAAAATATCTATAAAGTATGCATTTACTTTATAAGAAATATGGTTGCTACTAAATTAATTTTACATTGTTTCTCCTGTGAAATTTTACATTGTGCAGGCTTTTTACAATTTGTACTTTTTCTTGCATTGTGTACTTTTCTTTATAGATGTGTATGTAGTACAAAACTATGGTTTTATATTAAAGACATTTTTATTGTCTACTTTTAAAAGAAGAGATTTCTTTGTTTCTGATAGCCTCAGAATATATATTTTTCTATTATTTCTCTGTATTTTACAGAATGGAATAAATTGTGCGTATTTCAACATCTTCTCACTCATAGCTTCCGGAACTATACCATGTTGGATTTACAGATATGGGTTTCTGTTTTCAAGTTATTCATCACTGAGAGTCTGTTGTTTGTCTTATTCTAAATTTCTCTGAGAAAGATGCTAGAACACAACCTCCCATTCACTTAAAGGATTTGATATCATTCACTGTGCAGTGGGGAGATGGAAGGATGAATCATGGGTCCTTTAAAAGCTGTATTTCCTACTAATCATCAGTGAGAATAGATGCTTCCATGATGGAGATGTGGGGTCACAAATGTCAAGCAGAGTACTATGAAAATCTTCCCAGGCCTCCATCATAGACTAGATCCCATTAGAATCTCAGGGAACCTCTAAGCACACTGATCTTTTCCTCCTTGTGGGGATTCTTAACAGTTCCAAATACGATATGATCAAAAAAGTGATTGACATGGCCACCTGGAATAACTCCTACAGGGCAGATCATTAAATTGTAACTGATGGCACATATCACTAAACAGATGATTCTTCTGATAGTGACAGGTCTGTTCTTAATTAGTTGGTAAGAGAAGGCACTGAACCCAGAAGGCCAACCCACGGAAGGCAGGACTAGGTAAGAGTGGTCCAAGGTTCTTCTTCTTCTTCTTTTTTTAAAGATTTTTAATTATTTATTTGAGAGAGAGAGAGAGAGAGTATGAGCAAGTGCTAGGACCAAAGGGAGAGGGAGAGAGAATCTTAAGCAAACTGCACTTAGTGCAGAGCCTGATGTGGGTCTTAATCTCACAACCCTGAGATCATGACCTGAGCCAAAACCAAGAGTCATTGCTTAACTGACTGTGCCACCCAGACACCCAAGTGTGTCCAGGATTCTAATCCATTTCATATTACAACATGGATCATAAATAAGCACAGTATCATTAAAAGGAAAAACAACACCTAGAGATCTTTAAAGTAGTCACGTATGTACTTATTTCCTTAAATAAAAAAAATACTTTTCATGGGGAGAAAAGTAGATAGGTAATACCCTGTAACTATTTTATAGCTCCTGCCTATAAAGCACTTTAATAGATAGTCTCCTTTTATTTTTACAAGTCCATTCAACCGAAGGTTCCAGGTTTCTTCACCACCTTAGACACTTCCCAACAATCCAAACTTTGGGGGGCATCTGGGGGGCATAGTCAGTTAAGTGTCTCTTGATTTTGGCTCAGGTCCTGATCTCAGGGTTGTAAGATTGAGCCCCACATTGGGCTCTATGCTAGGTGTGGAGCCTACTTAAGATTCACTCTCTCCCTCTCCCCTTCCCCTCTCTCTGTCTAAAAAAGTAAAAAATGAATTAATCAATCAGTCAGTCAATCCAAACCTGGGAATTCCAACTCCTAGATGCCCCAACATCATCTTCTAGCTCCCCCTTAGTGGCTGCCTTTTTCTAATAGCTCAGCTCCTGTGCTTACTTATAACAAGAGACAGGAAGTGACTTTGGAAGAATTCTGGCCTTGAGTTAGCTTTCAATACATTTTCTCATTTAATCTTCACACAATCTCTGTTTTCTGATGAGGAGACTAAGATTCAGAAAGGTTAAGTAACTTGCTCAACATCATGTTGATGACCTTTGTCAGAGTCAGAGATCACCACCAGCCAGGTCCCTCTGATGCCACCATGACATCCTACAACCCAAGGTCCAGTACAACCCAAGTTACTCACCCACCCATGAGTAAGGGTATCTTCAATAGTCTGCTTGGAAAAGAGGGGTTTGGGGATTTATAGGATATTTTTTATTGCTTATTTTTAAAAGGAAAGTCAACATTTATCATGCTTTGTGAAGAATCTACCTGTCAATGTCTCTAAGCTCTGATGAAGACACAGAAATAAATACAAAGATACAGATATAGAGATATCTCCCCCCCAGTAAAAGTGACTCAGTCTCCCCAGAGACACTTTCATATTTACTATATGGCAGCCAAAACCTATTTAGTAGACTGATACATTTGGGAACTTCAAGATAGTACTGGGTGTCAAAACTGACATTAATTTTCCAAACCCTAGAATTACTGTGTCACAAGCCTGTGGGAAGCATTGGGAAAAAATGCCTTTTCCTGTACTCTGCAGCATTCATTGAGAAAACTCTGGTGAAGACAGTATAGGGAATGAAGGAAAAACAAAGCACAAGCTTAATGCTTTTCTTTCCATCTGAACATGTTTAGAATTTACTTAAGAGACATAGTTATGTGTCATTTCATTTTCTACAAGCATTATAAGAATCATTTGTTAACAATTTCATCTTTCTGTTAATATCCAGTATGACCTATAGCTGATGGAAGCCATTTTCTCCCATAAGTAAATTTTTTAAAAGATTTTATTTATTTATTTGTCAGAGAGAGAGAGCACAAGCAGAGGGAGCAGCAGGCAGAGGGAGAAGCAGACTCCCTGCTGAGCAGGGAGCCTGATGTGGGACTTGATCCTAGGACGCTGGGATCATGACCTGAGCTGAAGGCAGACGCTTAACCGACTGAGCCACCCAGGTGTCCCATAAATAATCTTTTGGTATGGGCCGAGGGAGGCTCTTTGGGCAAAGGGATAATAAACAATTTGCTCTTGGGAATTCTTTCAAAAGTTGCATTTCAGTTCAGATGGTGTTCGATAACAAAGGCAGTGTGAAGTGGAATTATGGATTTGAAGTACTTACCATCCAACACTAAAACAACTCATTAAACTCCTACTTTTAAAAGATTACTTAACATTAACATCCACAGAGACTTTCTGGCCCCCCACAAGTCAATGAAGGCAGTGCTGAGCCACACAAACCAGTGATAAAAGGCTCAGCAGTGACTTGGCTAAAGGCCCAAATGTGGTTCATCCACCGTAAATTTTACCAGATAATCACAGTCAATTCCAAGCACCTTTTGAAAAATGCCCTTTTTTTGGGGGGAGGGGGGTCTTTGGGCACTCGATATCCATCCAGTTTATCCAGTCAACCTTACACTATTAGGAGGAAATGTGACATCAATTTATTACATTATTTGAAGATACAATAATACTGGAAAAGAGCTTCGCAGAAATTAACCCCCAATTTAGTGTATGCAGCTGTCTACTAGATTCTCTCTACTAGATTTCTCTACTTGAATGTTTAGCAGGCATCTCAAAAGTAACAGGAAGAAGCAACTCTAGAGCGCTAGAGTCCATCCCCACTGCATGCAAACACCCCCACACCAGATGAGCATCACCCCGTTTGCCTCATCTTGGTAAATTATGTTACCCAGTGGCTCAGATTGAGAAAGTAATGTGTTGTCCTTGATTTTTCTTTCATTCTCACTCCCAGCAGTAGCAAGTCCATCAATTCTACCTCTGTAGTCTACTTTGAATTTGACCTCTTCTCAGTACCTTCTCACCAGTAGCCCAAGGCCTGAGCTTCATTAGGTCTTCTGCAGATTTTTAAAATTCATGCCTTTCTCAAGACATACCATCTTTTGGAATATTGCTATTCTGTACTGTTTTTCTGCATAGAAGACACATCACAGTGTATCTGCTGAAAAGCTGTATTAACAAATATATAAGCCATCTGACAAATATACAGTGTTCATACTGTGAATGGCACCTCTGGGATTGTGCTGTGCGAAATCTGCAGGATAGTATAGCAACCCTGAATCAGGCAGCCATCATCTGATGCCTAGATTACCGTTAGAGCTACCTACTGTCCAACTTCCTCTCTTGCCCTACTACTACAGTCCTTTTTTTCCACAGAGCATTTAGAATGATCTTTATAAAATCAGGCATCAGATCATGTTCCTTCCCTACTCAGAACCTTGCAGTGGCTTCCATGTACACTCAAAGTAAAATCCAAACTCCATTCCGTGGTGTGTACATCCCAGTAAGATCGGGCCTCTGCCTACCTCTGCAGTCTTTTCTCTAACCTCTCTGGTTGAAGATGTATCAGTATGTATTGCCAGGCCGTAACAAATGGCATATGTTCTGATTGGTGGTGCTTTTATCAGGTCACCACTAAATTTTTTAGGTATCTACCCAGATTACCTCTTTTGGTTCTGCCCTCATGGCTCTAGTTCTACTGGTTTTGTTGTTCCCAGAACATACCAAGCATATTTCCATTTGCATTAGTTTCCTAGAGCTGTCTTAAATTACCAGAAACTGGGTGGCTTAAGATAAAAATGTATTCTTTCACAGTTGTGAAGACAAGAAATCCAAAATCAAGATGTTAGCAGGGTTGATCCTTTCTGGAGGCAGTGAGGGAGAATCCTAGCTTCTGGGGGATGTTGACAATCTGGGATTCCTTGGCTTGTAGCTTTGTAACTCTTGTCTCTGCCTCTGTCTTCATGCCTTTGCCCTCTTTTCTCTTTGTTTTCACTTTTCTTCTCTAATAAGGACTTGTCATTGGATTGAGGGCCCACTGTGATCAGGATAGTCTCATCTCAAGATTCTTAACTAAATTCCATTTGCAAAGACTCTTATTCTAAGTAAAGTCATATTTCTAAGGCTCCTGATCATTGTGTCTTTTGGAGAGCCACTATTCAGCTCATTGCACAATATAATAGTTCTTTTATCTATAGGTTTTTTCCTAGAATTTCTGTTCACTTGTAAACATGACACTGCTCCTTGGTTTTATCCCAGTTTCATCTCAAGTGGTAATTCCCTATAATTTCATCTACAATAGCTTCTCCGTTCCCCACTCATTGCTACTGATTCTCTTATTCTGTTTCTACTTTTCTTCATGAAACTTTAATACCATCTGCCATTTCATCATATATTGTTTGTTTATTGATTATTGTCCCCACTAACATGTAAGCTTTATGAGGTCAGGGAGTTTGTCTTCATTTCAGTATTACCTAGAGTGGGAGTCCTAAATTATGTCCCGCTGGCCACATCTAGCCTACCACCTGCTTTTTTTTTTTTTTTAAGTTTCATTGGAGCACAGCCATGCCCATATGTTTACATGCTATCTGTGGGTGCTTTTGTGCTATAACAGCAGAGTTGAGTAGTCATGACAGAGACCATATGGCCTGTAAAGCCTAAAATCTGTACTATCTGGACCCTTAAGGAGAACTACGTGTATATGCCGTATGTGTTTGGCTTATAGAATATATTTATTGATTTACATTGTAAAGAGTTATTTCTAAGCAGAGAAATTAAATTTTGTCTTAGGGTTAATACTCTGAAAAAGAAGATATCTGAGTTATTTTTTTTTTCCCCTGCTTCTAATTTAGAATAATTTGTGTGGTTAAAAAAGGAAGAGGGAATTCTATTAAGATAAGATTACAGAATGCACTTCTTAGATCACAAATTACTTTGAAGAGTGTGCCACCTTGTTTAATTTTCATAATTACCTAATTAGTTCAATATTATACTCTCTATTTCACAGACAGATAAAATGAGATCACTCAGCCAGAGTTCTTGCAAGGCCAAAACTCACCTGGGCTCTAATTTGGGGTTCAGATGTCTTCTGCTGACAGCAAATCCAAAGTGAGCAAATCTAGATGCTTCACTAGGGCCACTTCATGCTCCAGTCTCTGCAAACGTGTATCATCATGAGGCATATCTCAGGCTTCCCAAATCATACGTATCTCACATGTTAGTATAAAACTTAAACATTAAAAATTATCAGCTACCTCAAAGCATAAGCAAAGCTATGTATTTTTTGCACCCCCAAAACATCTAGAAGAGCACAAGATACAAACTCTGATATAAGTAATCAGTACTTAGTGAATGAATTGGATTCTGATACCCAATACAAAATAAAAAGGAGTGCTATTTAAAGGCTTTATATTTTTCTTGGAAATATTTGTTCGAAATTTCTATTGGCCATCCAGAGTATAAAGTAATAGGTATGTGGGTTTGTTAATAATTTAGACTCTGTATCATTAATTGCTTTTCCAAGTTCTTTAACCATTTGCTTTAAAAAATATATTAAATAAAAAAACACTAAACATCAGAATGGATAGTTAAAACAATGACTAGTGAATAAGAATACTAACTTGAATAATTCTCCCGTGGAGCTGAGAGATAGGCAGGGAAAACTCTGAGAGAAAAGACGAAAGATATGGAAGACAGAGTGAGAAATTCACTGTCTGTGTAATAGGAGTTTCAGAAGGAGAAAAAAATGAGTTGTAGAACAAATTATTATCAAGCAAAACCTTGAGTATTAATTAGATGAAAAGATTCAGGAAATGTTAGGATTAATGAATGAAGAAGAAAGATCGCCATGTCCTGGAAAACTACTGATTTCCAAAGTAAGTAGAGTACCTGTAAACCACTAATAGGCTGCCCATAAAGGAAAGGTATTCGAGCAACAGACATATTTTGATGATGATACATTTAGGCGTTCGCTGGTTGGTAAGCTATTTTCAAGGTTATTGATGGGGTCAGAAAGTACTCATAATTATGGTTAAGACTTTGAGTAGAAAAGTGGAAATTTCACCAGTCATATCATTCTGAAAGACAGGATAGATATTGCTACTTCAAACTTAGTCCTTTCTTGTTTTTTATTTCATTCATGCACTTCCCAGAGGTGCAGAGCACTAGATACTGGTGATACAAAGATGAATAAGTCATACTTCTCACACTCACAGAGCGCATAGTCAAGTGAGAGACAAACGATTTCAATAGGCATGGCCTGGGAGAGGTCAAGGAACGCTTCTCAGTGGAAGAGGCTTCTGAGCAGGAGATCAGAGAGGATGGGCATGATGGGCAGAAGAACCAGCATGTGTCAAAGTACAAATGAGTTGAAATGTAATTGTCAGAGTCACATTCTCCTTTCCACTTCACCCCTGTACTGTCAGTGTTGCACCACTGAGACACCAGACTAACTATATTTTAGGAAAATTAACTTCTTCTTTCATTGTTTCATTGATCTCCTCCAAATGAAAGAGTGTACAAATGAAGACAAAAGGTTAAAAGGGGTAAAGAAAGGAAAGGACAAGCGTCTTAAAGAAACTTTTACCTTTGAGAGCTATATCTAGAGTGGAGAGTCTTAATATGAAATATTTTTCCTGTCTAATTCATTCAATAAGCCCCAAGGCAGAAACCATGCTTACTCTAACGGCTTATGTAATGCTGAATTGGCTGTCAACACTCAAGTCATGAATAATAATAATCGCACACAAAAGCCAGGAAATGTAAAAGTGAAGGCTTTCACTGTAATGTTAATTCATCCAAATTGTACACATATATTATCTTTCAGTATCTAGATAAACTTTCCAGGATTGTTTTATTATATAAGAAATGTTCAGTATAGTCAGGTTAACTATAATGAGAACCTGGGGTGCCTAGGTGGCTCACTGGGTTAAAGCCTCTGCCTTTGGCTAAGGTCATGATCTTAGTGTCCTGGGATCGAGCCCTGCATTGGGCTCTCTGCTCAGCAGGGAGCCTGCTCCCCCCCATCCTCTCTCTGCCTGCCTCTCTGCCTACTTGTGATCTCTGTCTGTCAAATTAAAAAAAAAAAAAATCTTTAAAAAAAAACCAAAACCAAAAAAACCTATAATGAGAACCTTAGAGTTTCACAGTTTGGGCCTTTTCTAAGCATTATAGCTTAAAGCCTTCACATTGTATTAGCAAAAGTTTTCATATTAAGGAATAAAAGGAGGCTGCCCTTTGTATTTGTAAGTAATTCTCCTCTGTAGAAGCAGGAGCTCATGTACTATGGAAGCTATTTTTCAGCAAAAGTCATAGGTTTCCTTTATCACCTTTGTACTTTCTCACCAAATCCAGCTTAAGACTAGCAATTCTCGGGGCACCTGGGTGGCTCAGTGGGTTAAGCCTCTGCCTTCGGCTCAGGTCATGATCCCAGGGTCCTGGGATCGAGCCCCACATCGGGCTCTCTGCTCAGCAGGGAGCCTGCTTCCCCTCCCCTCTCTCTCTGCCTCTCTCTCTCTGCCTGCCTCTCGGCCTACTTGTGATCTCTTTCTCTGTCAAATAAATAAATAAAATCTTAAAAAAAAAAAGATTAGCAATTCTCTTTCTCATTGTGGGGATGTCTGAAGGGAAAGGAGGAGTTGTTGTTGCCTGAGATAAAAAAGCTAATGGTCTGTTTGTATAAGCATACATGTAGGATACAACCCCTGGCCTCTAAGTGATTGTTGGCCCCAGGCTCTGTTGTACTATGGTAGAAAATGCTCAGTCAGTATGTTTTCAAATTCACCATATTTAAAGTAAAGTGATTTTAATTCAATTTTATGAACATTTATTGACCATCTCTAATGTTCTTGTGTTTAAAACATACACTAGTTACAGTACAACACATAGCGATTGAAGCATACTACATGCTCTCACACACACGAAAATTGTAGTCTATAAGAATAGTGGACCATTAAATAAGGATGTTGCAAAGTATTATACGATTAGGGTAGTACAAAATACTTTGAGAGCTTATAGGGAGAAATCATAAAAAAGGATCAAAAGCAAATTCCTAGAAAGGGAAATGTTAAATATAAAATTTTAAAGATGGAGAGTATTTTTAAATCAAGATTTATATACTTAAAATATGCTAATCTTGATTAATTCAGCCCCAGTTACACAGAAATAAACTTTGAGTTTCAAATATCTTAGTTTGCAAGATTATTCATGTAAAGCTCCTAACTACTGTTCACATTATGGAGAACCCATTAAGCGGCAACAACTGGAAATTTTATCCCTAAATTACTTAGGAGAAAAAGAAAAGGAACCATTTATCCATGAAAATTACTTTTAAACTACATTTATAAGATATTCTCCTAAGAATTGTATTTAACTTCCATTGAGAAATTTGTATAATCAGTTAACTATAGCAGAAACTAAATGAAAAGAAATTAAAAATTACTTTAGAAGAAAAACAAAAAAGTTTCTGTGACAATAGAAGAGATATGAGGCATAAGTATAAACCAGTTATTAATAAGATTCCCATTTTCACTTAAGAATGACAGTCCTATCAAGTTTCCATTTGAAATATTGTATAATTATTACATAATAATAATAAAACCAAAATCAAAATTATATTAGGAGAAATAAAATTCTTTTGCTGTGTTCCTGGATGATCTTAATGGACTTAACAACAATAAAAATATTGTGATTAGTCTGAGGGTGGGGCAGAAAGCTTCTTGCTCTGGTTTAGGACCTTCAAAAGGAAGCTTCTTATCAAGGTAGGATCAACTTGGAAGGTGACTCTCTTCTGCTTCAGGTTGTGTGGAGGAAGACCAAATTTAGAGCTTGGTGTAGAGATACCTCTTGTTGCCAGTAGAGGATGTTCTGAGCCAGGGAAGCCCCTCAGTGACAGGAGAGAATTCCTAGGAAGATTTTGTGCTTACTTTCAAGAATAAGAGAGGGAAAGGGGGTTCTTTTCTTAGGAACTATCTCCTAGGAGCCTAGGGTAACATCTGACCAGTGGGACCATGAGATGGAGAAACCAGCACTGTGATTTGTGGCTTCTCTTTCAGGTGGGAGAATTGAATCAAAATAAGGTCCCAAGTGCCAATGCAAAAAAGCCCGAGGAAAAGTTCTGGCATGCTCTCATGGAAGATCTCCTACATCAGGATGGAGGTGGCCTCATAGAGGGATTTTGCCCCAAAGGTTCTGGCCCCAGGTAGAATGGCATCTGGTTCATATAGGATGCTGGAACTGAATCCCTCCACCATCACAACTTTCTTCCATGAGGATCTGGTCTTTCAGAGGATTCCCTGGTGCCCTTTGCAACCTTTTGTCCAATACCCTGTTTCCAACAAAAAGGAGGACATAAGTATACTTTTCAAAATGTTTAAATTCTTTCACAGTAATTTTTTTTCTGATGTACTCCTTGTCTCTCCTTGTGTTATGGAGATTTCTATCAGCCAATAAGGCTCTTAAACATGAACTTTTCTTTCATGAGCAATAAACTGGCTTTGATAAGAATTTGTGATTCATTCGGAATTTTCTGAAAGAATTTGGCTTGGATTTTAGAGATGTCCAACCCTTGACATGCACGGATGATCTGATATCAGCTCTATTTTCCATTGGTTATTTGGCAAAAATTCACTTTTTATTTAACATAGTTCAAAAAGGACCTAAAGTTGTTCCTGGACTTCCTGCAGATTTTCTTCTTCTTCTTCTTTTTTTTTTTTCTTAGATTTTATTTATTCATTTGAGAGAGTGAAAGTGAGAGAGGTCACAGAGGGAGAAATGGACTGGCCACTAAGCGGAGAGCTCAATGCGGGACTCCATCCCAGGACCCTGAGATCATGGCCTGAGCTGAAGGCAGTCACTTAACCGACTGAGCCACCCAGGTGCCCTGGACTTCCTGCAGTGGTTTTTCTAACTGTAGGGAGGCCTTCTCTGTGTGCAGACATCTAATACCTTTCAGTTCATTGGTATTTTATTTTCTTCAATTAATTTAATCTACATTTCTTTCTTAAATATGTACTTGACTCAGCCCTGTCAATCAGTTTCTTCAGAACTGGTTTGATTTTCTGTAAGGTCCTATTCAGCCAGAGCAGCCCCACCCCAGTTGAACTGCCATTTTGTTGTAAAACTTAAATTGACCTTGCCCCCCACCAGGGGAACTTACTTAAAAGCAAGTCTGGGAAACTGGTCCCAGGTAACAAAGTCCAAGGGTGGGTCAGGCCAGGTGGAGGTATTCAATCAGTGGGGGCGCATACTGTCTCCCAGCTACCAAGGAAGATGGGCCCCCGCCCTTTGGGAGCCTTGTGGCGCCAATCCTAACCAAGGTGTGATAGGCTGGTTCAAATGTCTACTAGGGTAAATTGTAATTCAGTTTGTCGCCTAGCATCACTGTGGAGTTTCCTGTATGTGTTACAATCTCACTGGCCACCTGTGTGTGGCCAGGCCCAAACACATGGCCTTTGCTCTATAAAAGTTAGTCTGGAAAGCAGGGAGGGGTCGTCCTCTCTGTAGGGGCGCCCCGACAGGTCTGTTAGAGAGTCGGTATGATTCCTGATGCTTGGCGCGAAATAAAGCTTTGCTTGACCTTCGCTTTGTGTCAGTCTCGCTCCTTTAATCACGGATCCATTATTGGGGTACCCAATTTTGGGGGGACCCAACATTTTCCATTTTCAGGAGGTCTCCTTTTTCTGGTGCATTCTTTTTTCCAATTCTAGGTTTCTACCCACCGTATTGCTTCTTCAGGAACAGCAACCCAGTTTCTCTTTTTTTAGCAAGAGGTTATCCAGAGGCTTCATTTGACTCTCTTTGTCATTTAAAGTTGTCCCATAGGCACTGCAGCGTTTTCTGCTACTTTATTCTGATAAGGTCATTCACTCTTGCTTTCATACCTTAGCCTCTTATGAAAGCAGCTTATACTTCTTGAGAAGTAGAATTTTCATCGAAAACATCTTTTAGTGCTGTATGAAGTTGTTCTTTATTTTTCTGATGTGTTTTGAAAGCTGTTTTAGTGGCGGCTACTTGAAATTGGATGTTTGTTGATGCATCTTCTAAGGATTGACTCTTTCTCGTAATGTTAGGCATCAGCTCAGCTTTTCTAAATGTTTTTAAGTTTCTCTTCCTGAAGGCCTTTTAAACGTAAGAGCAGGATGCCTCCAGCTCTTGCCTTTCTTTTTCAGTGAGGCTAAGCTTCTCAAGAATTTGATGTCATCTCTCCTGAAGGGCAGAAATTCTAGTCGCCAGGAGTTCTTTATTCTGCTTGCACAGAGTGGATTTTTGATGCTTAAAAATCCTACCATGAGAATCAATATCACCACTTCCCTGGCAATTGTGGGGCTCTGGGCCTGTTCTTAGGGTCCTAGCAGCACTGGTATTTCCTGGCACAGCATCTCCAGGGCTGATCCAGTGCAGAGCATCAGGACTATCTATGGGTCCACCATGGCTTCCGAGGCCACTGCTGACTTGACTCAGCTTTCCAGGACCACAGCAGACTGCAGAGAACAGTAGTGAGCATTCGTCCTAAAACCAAACCCTTGACGGACAACTAGCACAGATGCCCAGCAGAAGTAAGAGAGAGAGGTCACTTCCTCCCAACCTTCCTCTCATCATGAAATATGTAGATAATGATAGCCTTTTGTGATGCTGGGGACTACGAACTGAGGCTACTAGATGAGATGGATGATGTCTTAGAGCCAGACCAGACTACCCTAGAACTAAGGGCAACAGTGTTACCCCATAACCCATTCAGTGTCTCCCCTTGCACACCTTACTGGGGAGGATTTGAAAGACTCCCAACTAGCTAGCATTCCTCATTTGCTTTATTCTGTGGCTCTCGAGCCCTCATTCTGCCCACAGAAGTCATAGAAAACCACTCTTAGGCCTTCCTTAGTCTGCTTCTAGCATAAGGACAGTTGCAAGAGGATTTGGGGTCTTTTCACTCATTTGATCAATAAAAACCAAGGAAGAAATAAGTGGAATTTTCACAGTTCTCACATTCCAAGAATGGGTCACCAACTGTGAGTGAAGAACACATACTTTTCAGACTCTTTCTGTTTGGTGACATGGAAGTCTTCAGTCTTCAGATGGTTCAGAATGACCATCTTAGAGGATATTACAGTTCTCCCCGAAGTGGCAGGAGTGCTCAGCCACCTGAGCTCCTCCCCAACGTGTAGGCATTTTGGACGTGGGGTGATAACCAACATTGATGGGACACTTCTACTGTCCAGGTGCTAATTGCTTTTCATGGGTTTGCTCGTAATGACTTTATGAGGTAGGGACTTCTGTTTTCAGCTCTGATAGATGGATTAACAAAGGCTTGTAGAGGTTCTACAACCTGCATAAGGTTCACACAAACTAGGAGCCGCTTGATCCCAATCCTAGTTTTTTTATAATATGAGACATGGCAGAACAAAAGTGAGGAAATATTCCAAGTACCCAAGCAGGATGCTCTGGTTTAACATGGGATAGCTATTGGATATTGAAACAGAGAATAATGGAAAGGCAATTTGGGGTCATCATTTGTGGAAGATCTTGCATAACAGAGTGGGGGGGGAAAGTCCACGGTTTTGGGAATGGCTCCATGAGCCTGAATATTTCTGAATATGTGTTTGTGATGGTGGGTGCTGGTGGGGATGAGTTTAAGAACCAGTCAATTGGTTTCTAGGTTTTCTATCCCTACCCTACTTAAAGTAGAGCATTTCCACTTTATCTGTATTACATTTTGACATACCACTTATTTTTAAGAAAGGATTCTGTTGCTTAAATATAAAAGTCTCACCAACCACTGTTTTAAACAAGGAAAAGTCCCTGGAGATAGCTGAGAGGGAAACATGAGATGAGGTGAACTGTGGTAAGATTAAGATATTGCTAGAAGGGTCGCCTGGGTGGCTCAGTGGGTTAAGCCTCTGCCTTTGCCTGATCTCAGAGTCCTGGGATCGAGCCCTGAATCAGGCTCTCTGCTCAGTGGGGAGTCTGCTTCCCCCTCTCTCTGCCTGCCTCTGTGCCTACTTGTGATCTCTCTCTCTCTCTGTCAAATAAATAAATAAAATCTTCTTTAAAAAAAAGATTTTGCTAGAAGATGGATGAAGTAAAGGGAGATGAAGGGTAGAGCACCCAGAAAGGGTGATTTTTATACTGATAAAACATTAGCTTTCATATTTCTGCATTTTTTTTTTTTTTGGTTTGGTAAACAAAGACCTTAAACATGTTAAGGTATAGCTTCCAAAAAACAACTATAGTGTGTCCATTTGTCAATACAACATCAGTGTCTTCTTATAATTTTCTTTCTATAAATAAATGAGCCTCCTTTTTGGTGCTTTAGATGAGGCCCTGCCTGAAATGAAATTCTCTTTGAATGCAAAAGTTGGGTTATTTTAGTTTCTTTTATATGTTCCAGTTTTCTGATTTAGGTTAAGGTAAAAAGGAGAGTTTGTTTTCATTACAGGAATTCTATGACTCACCTGGGCTTTCAAAGCTAGAAGTTCCCAGGAGATAAGAATGAAGCTTGCTGACCTCTCTCTTTCCAGAGGCTGTCTCTTCCACTCTGTCTCAGCTTTACCTCTTATTTTACTCTGCAGCTTCCTCCCAGATGACGTCTCCACCAGGGATTCTGTGTAGGGCTGGCCCAGAGATTAGGTAGATTAGGTAAAGGATCTCTTCCTTCCTTCCCTCCGAGGAAGGAAGAATTCCTCCTGCATTTTGTGCTGGGGTTAATTTGAGGTCAAATGAGCATTCTTTATTTCTGTGCTTGACCATAAGATGGCCGCAAACACACTAGGGAGGTGGTATCTCCAAAGGCCTATCACTCCTCCCACCTAAAGTCCTAACACTTTCCATCATCTCTGGTTTGGTTGATGGTCTTATTTCTGAGAGTCAACACAAAATGCTGCCTGCATCACACAAAAAGTTTTTGTATCACAGAGACATTGTCTGTATAATCTGTTATTCCAAAGGATAGACTACACTTCTGTATTTGGAATATAAAAATCATCCATCTCATTCTAACATTCATTCATGTAACAAATCTTTACTGCATACCTACTAGGTGCCAGACACTGTTCTGGGTACTGGAGATATAGCATTAACGAAAACAAAAATCCCTCCCCACCTGCCACTGCTTTCCAGTAGAGAAAATTTGTTAAAATAAATAAGTAAAATCATAGCATGTTAGAAAATAACTTCTATGGTAAAAAGAAAAAAAAATAGTGTTGGGAAATTGATTCAGAATTTGGGGGGGATTAGAATGAAGCAGGGTGGTCAAAGAAGGGTGTGGGAGCAAACCAGTTAGCATAGGCAGAGCAATAAGGACAAAAACCTGAAGGAGGAGAGTGACTTCAGTGTTCAGGGGTTATCACACAGGCCAGGGAGGCTGATGTGCTGAGAACCAAGGGAAAGGGCAAATGAGGAGTCCAGGAGCACACACAAGGAAACAAATCTGGAAGAACCTGGGACTGGCATTCACTCTGAGCTGAGAAGCCATTAGAGGGTAGTGACAAAAATAATGAGTTGCCACGAACTGATTCACTTTTGAATATGATGCCTTGAGTTGCTATGCTGAGAATAAGAGGAAGGGGAAAAGTAAGACAGAGAAGGCCTATCCTGTGTCGATTATGATCATCCAAACAAAAGGACCACAGTAGTTGCAGGGGAGATGGTGAGATGTGAGTAGACGCCGGTGAGAGAAGCAGCTCTGAGAGAAGACAAGGATGTCTACAGGCTTTTAGCTGGAGCAACTGGGATGATTGGAATTGTCATTCATTGAAATAGGGGAAATACTAGGGGAACAGGCTAGCGAAAAGAACAGAGCAACCCTGTAAAATACCTGTTGCTTTTCCTTCAAATCACCATTTGAAGAGCTGAAGGTATTGGGGCACCTGAGTTGCTCTGTTGGTTGAGTGTCTGACTTTTGGTCATGATCTCAGGCTTGTGAGATCAAGCCCCACATCAGGCTCTACCCTCTGCTTGAGATTCTATTTCTCCCTCTCCCCTCTGCTCCCCACCCCCCAGATCACATGCACTCTCTCTCTTTCCAAGCAAATAAAATCTTTAAAAAGCTGAAGGTGTAAGTCATATTTATGCAAGAAAATATAGATGTGGAATTTCCAAATAGAGATTTTTTAATCAACATTATAAAAACATTATATAGGCAGGTCATCAGATTATTTGGGGGAAATCTCTTACTTACTATTATATTATATCCTTACAACCTAAGATGCCCTGGCACAAAGTACTCAATGGATATTCTTGAATTCAGTCACATTTACTATTGTGGAAACTAACATAGGTAGATTTGTTCTTAAATCATTCTTACTTTTATGGGTATTTATAAACTGTGAGATTGAGTTTGTCCTAGCCAAATACTTAGTTCCATCCAGATGATTATGTTTTATTCAACTAAAAAAGCAACTGTAGACCCAGCCAAAAGAGACTAGTTGCCTCCCATCAAGCTAATCATTAAACACAGTAAAACTCTCCCCTCCTAACCAGCTGCGTACTGTGAAAATAAACTGGTTATTGCAGCAAATAAGGAGGGTGGAGTTGTGTGCACTTTGAGAGAAGGGGAACTGGCTCCCTGTGTCCACATGGAGGTGGTTGGGCATCCCTTATCCCTTCCTGATAGTCTCTCCTTTATTTATTTATTTGTTTGTTTATTGGTAATCTAAAACCAGAAAGGTGTGTTCCTTTTCAAGATAACTTTAAAAAAAAAAAAAACGGTTTTATTTATTTACTTGAGAAGGGGAGAGAAAGAAAGACAGAGTAGGAGGAGGGGCAGAGTAAGAGGCGGAGAGAGAATCCTCAAGCAGACTCCCCAGTGAGTGTGGAGCCTGATGCGGGGCTTGATCTCATAACCCTGAGATCATAACCTGAGCTGAAACCAGGAGTCAAAGCTCAACTAACTGAGCCACCCAGGTGCCCCTCAAGATGACTTAAAAAGAAAAAAGGAAAAAAAAAAAAACCTGCCTATGAACATCTTCCACTTCCTTTTTTTTTTTGCAATGACAATAATAATATGTTTAATACAAAGAAAAGTTGTTATGCAGATGCTTATGGCAGACCTTATTTTCTTTCCAGTAGCACATACCTGATACTGTCAGCCTATACTAAAGGATTACATTTTGGATCCCTTTCTCATATCTCTTTCTGCTGCTTAAAAACAGGACCTCTCAATTTAATCCATATATCGTCCACCTAAAGAAAATGTAGACCTCTCAATTTAATCCATATATCATCCACCTAAAGGAAATGTTTTTCCATTCTCTGAAGACGGTAAAAGAATAATGATGACCAATATCTATAACACTTTGCCACAGCACTTTTGAGAACATTTTCAAGTGTAATTTTCTTACCATGATCTTGATTTTATAGATGAGGAAATAAAAAGCTTGGATTGAATTCTGAATGAAAGGTTAGGGAAATAGGGTGCCTGGATGGCTCCGTTGGTTAAATATCTGCCTTTGGCTCAGGTCATGATCCCTGGACCCTGGGATGGAGCTCCGAGCTGGGCCATCTGCTCCGTGGGAAGTCTGCTTCTCCCTCTGCCCTAACCCCCACTCCTGCTCACGTCTGTGTGCATTCACACTCTCCTTGTCTCTCTCAAATAAACAAATTTTTTTCAAAAAAGGTAAGGTTACAGAGAAATATCTTATGGTGTTAGGCTTTATTCAGTTACTTGTCTGAGATGTAGATAATTTTATATTTTCATAAGTGACTTTTAAATAAGAAGCAAAAAGATTTCTTGCTTTACTGATAACTTTTTTGTGTGTATTTTTCCTGACCCTAGAAATTATGACTACTAGAAATCCTTTTAATCCTTGACTGTTTTGTTGTTTATTTTGTTGTTTTTGTTTCTTGTTTTCCTTTCTATTTATGACATTGGAATGGAACAAAAAAGAGCATAGGTTTTGGAACCAGATGTTTGGATTCTGATACTTTCATCTAATTGTGTATTAAATAGTGGGGAAGAGGTGGTAGAAAACAGAGACAGAGACACACACACACACAGAGAGAGAGAGAGAGAGAGAGAGAAAATGAGAGAGTAATTGAGATACTTAAATTATCTGAATTCTCTACGTCATGTTTTGCAGTTGTTAAAAATTGCAGGGGTGGGTGGGCTCCTGGGTGGCTCAGTCAGTTGAACATCTGACTCTTGGTCTCAGCTCAAGTCTTGATTTCTGTTTTGTGAGTTCAGGCCCCACATTGAACTCTGTGCTTGATGTGGAGTCCACTTAAAAATAAATAAATAGAGGTAGTAGAGGGAAGACGGCAGAAGATTAGGACACCCATGTTTCATCTGGTCCCTTGAAATCAGCTAGATATCTATCAAATCATTCTGAATACCTGTGAATTCAACCTGAGAGCTAAGAAAAGAATTGCTACAATTCTGCAAATAGAAGGTGACCACTTTTTGTAAGTGGCACAAAAAACCTTCAGGGAACAAAAGCCACATAGAGCAACCTGAAGCAGCTTAACTGAGCCCAGCCCTATGGCAAGGGGTGGTACAACTCCACCCTGGCAAAGACACCCGGCAATCAGTGCAACAGACCCCTTCCCCAGAAGACCAGCAGGAACATCAGATGAATACCAAGTTTGTGGAGCATACAAAACTGAAAAATTCCTGTGCTCAGGGAAAATAGTATATAGAATTCAAGGTGTTTTCTCCTGAGTCTGTAGTCTCAGTTTAAAATTTTCTTTTTCTTTTTTCCCTTTTTCCCCTTTCAACTGGTTTCTTATTTTATCAACTCATTTTTAAGTCTTTTTTTAATTTTTATTTTTGCACTTATATTTTATAGATATATTTATTTTCAACTTCCTATCACTTTATTCAATTTTATTTTTGTATGTATATAAGTTTTTCTTTCTTTACAATTTTGGGATTTAGTGTCTTCTAACAAACAGACCATTATGATATACTATATGCTGGCTAACTGAACAAATAAGAAAAAAACAAAAAAACAAAATACACCCAGGACCAAGTGAATCACCCTGTTTGTCCACCTGCAATATTATTCTCTCTTTTCTATACTTTCTTCCCTTTTTGGGGAGGGGGGCTGACCTCTTCGGATTTGTCTAGTGTATTTCACTGCTGTTGTGGTTGGTATTTTTGATTGTGTTCTCTTGTTCATCTATTCTCTTTGGACAAAATGACCAGAAGGAGAAATTCACAACAAAAGAAAGAATCAGAGGTAATACTCTCTACCATAGATCTAATCAATATGGGTACAAGTAAAATGTCAGACCTAGAATCACAATTATAAAGTTACTAGCTGAGCTTGGAAAAAAGCATAAAAGACACTAGAGAATCTCTTAGTGCAGAAATAAAATCTAATCAGGCCAAAATGAAAAATGTGTAAACTTAGATGCAGTCTAAAATGGATGCACTAACAGCTAGGGTAAATGAGAAGAGAGAATCAGTGATATAGAACAACAAAATGATGGAAAGAAAGGAAGCTGAGGAAAAGAGAGAAAAACAACTAATAGACCATGATGGGAGGCTTTAAGAAATCAGTGATACCATAAAGTGAAACAATATTAGAATTATTGAGGTCCCAGAGGAAAAAGAAAGAGAGAGAAAGAGGGATGGGAGGTATATTTAGCAAATCATAGCTAAGAACTTGACTAATCTGGGGAAGGAAACAGGTATTCCAGTCCAGGAGGCACAGAGAATCTCCCTCAAAATCAATAAAATGGATCAACACCCCGATATATAATAATTAAGCTTGTAAATTTCAGAGATAAAGAGAAAATCCTGAAAGTAGCTCGGGACAAAAGGTCTTTAACATACAAGGGTAGGAACACTAGACTGGCAGCAAACCTATGCACAGAGACCCAGCAGGCCAGAAGGGACTGGCATGATATAGTCAGGATAATAAATGAGAAGAGCATGCAGCCAAGAATACTTTATCCAGCAAGGCTGTTACTCAGAACGGAAGGAGAGATAAAGAGCTTCCAGAACAAACAGAAACCAAAAGAATTTGTGACCACTAAACCAGCCTTGCAAGAAATAATAAAGGAGATCCTGTAAATGGTGACAGAGTCCAAAAGTAACATAGACCAGAAAGAAACAGGGACTTTACAGGTAATGCAGTCACACTAAATTCATATTTTTCAATTATTACTCTGAATATAAATGGGCTAAATACTCTAATCAAAAGACGCAGGGTATCAGATTGGATAAAAAAGAAAGATCCATCCATATGCTGTCTATAAGAGACTCATTTTAGACACAAAGACACCTCCAGATTGAAAGTGAGGGGGTGGAGAACCATTTGTCATGCTAATGGACATCAGAAGGAAGCTGAGGTAGCAATCCTCATATCAGACAAATTAGTTTTTAAACCAAATAGTATAGTAAGGGATGAAGAGGGACACCATATCATAACTAAAGGGTCTATCCATCAAGAAGATCTAACAATGATAAATATTTATGTTCCTAACTTGGGAACAGCCAATTATATAAACCAATTAATAACCAAATGAAAGGAACACGTTGATAATACAATAATAGTAGGGGACTTTAACATCCCACTCACAGCAATGGGCAGATCATCTAAGCAGAAGATTAACAAGGAAACGAGGACTTTGAATGACACACTGGACCAGATGGACTTCACAAATATATACAGAGTGTTCCATCCTAAAGCAAAAAAATACACATTATTCTCAAGTGCACATGGAACATTCTCCAGAAGAGATCACATACTGAGTCACAAATCAGGTCTCAATTGGTACCAAAAGACTGGGATTATTCCCTGCATATTTTCAGACCACAGTGCTTTGAAACTTGAACTCAATCACAAGAAGAAATTTGGAAAGAGCTCAAATAGTTAGAGTTTAAAGACCATTGTACTAAAAAATAAATGGGTCAACCAGGAACTTAAAGAAGAATTAAAAAAAAATTCAGGGAAACAAATGAAAATGAAAACACTACTGTTTAAAACCTTTGATGCACTGAACCAGGAAGAAATAGAAAGCCTGAACAGACCCATAACCAGTAAGGAGATAGAAACAGTCATCAAAAATCTCCAAACAAACAAAAGCCCAGGGCCAGATGGCTTCCCGGGGGAATTCTACCAAACATTTAAAGAAGATAATTCCTATTCTCCTGAGACTGTTCCAAAAAATAGAACTGGAAGGAAAACTTCCAGACTCATTTTATGAGGCCAGCATCACCTTGATCCCCAAACCAGACAAGGATCCCATCAAAAAAGACAACTACAGACCAATATCCTTGATGAACACAGATGCAAAAATTCTCACCAAAATACTAGCCAATAGGATTCAACAGTACATTAAAAGGATTATTCACCACGACCAAGTGGGATTTATTCCAGGGCTGCAAGGTTGGTTCAACATCCGCAAATCAATCAATGTGATACAACACATTAATAAAAGAAAGAACAGGAACCATATGATACTCTCCATAGATGCTGAAAAAGCATTTGACAAAGTACAGCATCCCTTCCTGATCAAAACTCTTCAAAGTGTAGGGATAGAGGGCACATACCTCAATATTATCAAAGCCATCTATGAAAAACCCATCGCAAATATCATTCTCAATGGAGAAAAACTGAAAGCTTTTCCGCTAAGGTCAGGAAAACGGCAGGGATGTCCGTTATCACCACTGCTATTCAACATAGTACTAGAAGTCCTAGCCTCAGCAATCAGACAACAAAAAGAAATTAAAGGCATCCAAATCGGCAAAGAAGAAGTCAAACTATCACTCTTCGCAGATGATATGATACTATATGTGGAAAACCCAAAAGACTCCTCTCCAAAACTGCTAGAACTTGTACAGGAATTCAGTAACGTGTCAGGATATAAAATCAATGCACAGAAATCAGTCGCATTTCTCTACACCAACAACAAGACAGAAGAAAGAGAAATTAAGGAGTCCATCCCATTTACAATTGCACCCAAAACTATAAGATACCTAGGAATAAACCTAACCAAAGAGACTAAGAACCTATACACAGAAAACTATAAAGTACTCATGAAAGAAATTGAGGAAGACACAAAGAAATGGAAAAATGTTCCATGCTCCTGGATTGGAAGAATAAATATTGTGAAAATGTCTATGCTACCTAAAGCAATCTACACATTTAATGCAATTCCTATCAAAGTACCATCCATTTTTTTCAAAGAAATGGAACAAATAATCCTAAAATTTATATGGAACCAGAAAAGACCACGAATAGCCAAAGGAATATTGAAAAAGAAAGCCAGAGTTGGTGGCATCACAATTCCGGACTTCAAGCTCTACTAGAAAGCTGTCATCATCAAGACAGCATGGTACTGGCACAAAAACAGACACATAGATCAATGGAACAGAATAGAGAGCCCATAAATAGACCCTCAACTCTATGGTCAACTAATCTTCGACAAAGCAGGAAAGAATGTCCAATGGAAAAATGACAGCCTCTTCAATAAATGGTGTTGGGAAAATTGGACAGCCACATGCAGAAAAATGAAATTGGATCATTTCCTTACACCACACATGAAAATAGACTCAAAATGGATGAAGGACCTCAATGTGAGAAAGGAATCCATCAACATCCTTGAGGAGAACACAGGCAGCAACCTCTTTGACCTCATCCACAGCAACATCTTCCTAGGAACATCGCCAAAGGCAAGGGAAGCAAGGGCAAAAATGAACTATTGGGATTTTATCAAGATCAAAAGCTTTTGCACAGCAAAGGAAACGGTTCACAAAACCAAAAGACAACTGACAGAATGGGAGAAGATATTTGCAAACGACATATCAGATAAAGGGCTAGTGTCCAAAATCTATAAAGAACTTAGCAAACTCAACACCCAAAGAACAAATAATCCAATCAAGAAATGGGCAGAAGACATGAACAGACATTTCTGCAAAGAAGACATCCAGATGGCCAACAGACACATGAAAAAGTGCTCCATATCACTCGGCATCAGGGAAATACAAATCAAAACCACAATGAGATACCACCTCACACCAGTCAGAATGGCTAAAATTAACAAGTCCGGAAATGACAGATGCTGGCGAGGATGCGGAGAAAGGGGAACCCTCCTACACTGTTGGTGGGAATGCAAGCTGGTGCAACCACTCTGGAAAACAGCATGGAGGTTCCTCAAAATGTTGAAAATAGAACTACCCTATGACCCAGCAATTGCACTGCTGGGTATTTACCCTAAAGATACAAACGTAGTGATCCGAAGGGGCACGTGCACCCGAATGTTTACAGCAGCAATGTCTACAATAGCCAAACTATGGAAAGAACCTAGATGTCCATCAACAGACGAATGGATAAAGAAGAAGTGGTATATATATACAATGGAATACTATGCAGCCATCAAAAGAAATGAAATCTTGCCATTTGCGACAACGTGGATGGAACTAGAGGGTATCATGCTTAGCGAAATAAGTCAATCAGAGAAAGACAACTATCATATGATCTCCCTGATACGAGGGAGAGGAGATGCAACATGGGGGGTTAATGTGGTAGGAGAAGAGTAAATGAAACAAGTTGGGATTGGGAGGGAGACAAACCATAAGTGACTCTTAATCTCACAAAACAAACTGAGGGTTGCTGGCAGAGGGGGGTTGGGAGGGGGGGGTTATGGACATTGGGTAGGGTATGTGCTATGGTGAGTGCTGTGAAGTGTGTAAACGTGGAGATTCACAGACCTGTACCCCTGGGGAAAAAAAATATATATATATGTTTATAAAAAATAAAATTATAAAAAAAAATAAAATAAAGATGGCATTTTAGAGATACAAATTTTGATGACATTATATAGAATAAGGGTATAAACTAAGAAAGGTAGAAAACTCAGTACCAATAAGTCATTAATATTTAATGGAGAGGTCATCAAGGGAGATGGAAAAATTGTGTGGATATAATGAGACTGGGCAGAGCTATGTCCTGGAAGGAGAGAAAGGAGAACATGCCTAAGAAAGGCATGAACAACTTTGCTGAAGGCACCTGAGTGGCAGTTGGATGAGAACAGAGTTGTCCACTGGTACTTGACAAGAGCAAATGGATTGTAGTACTTTGAATGAAAACCAAATTAGAAATGGTCGTGAGGGGAATCAGAAATGTTGAAGGAAAAACTTTCACTGTGAATAGGAACAAGAAGTGTAGAAATAGGTAAAGGGGATATTTTAGTTCAGGAAAGAGCGGGATAGCCATGGGGGTAAATTCTTTAGCTGAAAGTGGAACACAGAGAAGGTATTAAGTGGGAATAAAATAATTGTGAAAAAAAAATGATAATAATAATGAAAAACTTTATGTCAATAAATTTGGAAGTATAAATGAAGCGATAATTTCCTAGAAAAATACTGTCAAAGACTGAAAGAAGTAGAAATAGAAAATCTGAGTAATATTAAACTATTTAATCTATAAATAAAAACCTTTCCATAAAGAAAAAAAATAAAAAATAAAAAAAAAACCTTTGATGCAGCAAAGGCAGTCCTAAGAGGGAAGTACATAGCAATACAAGCCTTTCTCAAAAAAATTAGAAAAGTGCCAAGTACATGTAAAGGAGCTGGAGAAAGAACAGCAAATAAAGCCTAAACCCAGCAGGAGAAGAGAAATAATAAAGATTAGAGCAGAAATCAATGAAAGAGAAACCAAAAGACAGTAGAACAGATCAATGAAACCTGAAGCTGGTCCTCTGAAAGAATTAGTAAGATCCACAAACACCTAGCTATACTTACCAAGAAGAAAAGAGACAGGACCCAAATTAATAAAATCATGAATGAAAGAGGAGAGATCATGACCAACACCAAGGAAATACAGCTTTAAGAACATATTATGAGCAACTATATGCCAACAATGAGGCAATCTGGAAGAAATGGATGCATTCCCAGAAACTTATAAACTACCAAAACTGAAACAGGAATAAATAGAAAACCTGAACAGACCCATAACCAGCAAGGAAATTGAAGCTGTAATAAAAAATCTCCCAATAAACATGAGTCTGGGGCCAGATGGCTTCCCAAGAGAATTCTACCAAACACTAAAGGAAGAACTAATACCTGTTCTTCCAAAGCTGTTTTAAAAAACAGATGGAAGGAAAACTTCCAAACTCATTCTATGAGGCCAGCATTACCTTGATCCCAAAACCAGACAAAGATCCAACCAAAAAGGAGAATTACAGACAATATACATGATGAACATGAATGCCAAAATTCTCACCAAGATATTAGCCAATAATATCCAATGGTACATTAAAAGGATTATTCACCATGACCAAGTGGGATTTATTCCTGGGCTACAAGGGTGGGTAACATTCACAAATCAATCAATGTGATACATCACATTAATAAAAGAAAGGACAAGAACCATATGATCTCTTAATTGATAAAGAAAAAGCATTTGACAAATTACAGCATACTTTTTTGATTAAAACTCTCCATAGTGTAGGGATAGAGGGAACATACCTCGATATCATAAAAGCCATATACAAAAAGCCCACAGCAAATATCATTCTTAACGGGAAAAACTGAGAGCTTTTCCCCTAAGGTCAAGAACATGACAGGGATGCCCACTCTCACCACTTTTGTTCCACGTAGTACAATAAAGTCCTAGCCTCAGCACTCAGACAACAAAAAGAAATAAAAGGCATTCAGATTGGCAAAGAAGAAGCCAAACTCTCACCCTTTGCAGATGACATGATACTTTATGTGGAAAACTCCAAAGACTACACTCCAAAATTGCTAGAACTCGTGCAGGAATTCAGCAATGTGGCAGGATATAAAATCAATGCACAGGGAATTAGTTGCATCTCTATACACTAACAATGAGTCAGAAGAAAGATAAATTAAGGAAATGATCCCATTCACAATTGCACAAAAAGCCGTAAGATACCTACGAATAAACTTCACCAAAGATGTAAAGGACCTGTACTCTAAAACCTACATAACACTTATGAAAGAAATTGTGGAAGACACAAAGAAATGGAAAAAACATTGGATTGGAAGAATAAATATTGTTAAAATATCTATGCTACCCAGAGCAGACTACACATTCAATGCAATCCCTATCTAAATACCATCAACATTTTTCACAGAGCTGGAACAAGTAATCCTAATATTTGTATGGAACCAGAAAAGACCCCAGATAGCCAGAGGAATGTTGAAAAAGAAAAGCAAAGCTGTTGGCATCACAATGCTGGACTTCAGGCTATATTACAAAGCTGTAATCATCAAGACAGTATGGTACTGGCAAAAAAACAGACACATAGATGAATGGAACAGAATAGAGAACCCAGAAATGGACCCTCAACTCTATGGTCAACTAATCTTCAACAAAGCAGGGAAGATTATCCAATGGAAAAAAGATAGTCTCTTCAACAGGTGGTATTGGGAAAGTTGGACAGCCACGTGTAAAAGAATGAAACTAGACCATTTTCTTATAACATACCCAAAGATAAACTCAAAATGGATGAAAGACCTAAATTTGAGACAGGAATCCATCAAAATCCTAGAGGAGAACAGAGGCAGCAACCTCTTTGGCCTTGGCTTTGGCAACTTCTTGCTGGACACATTTCCAAACACAAGGAAAACAAAAGTAAAAATGAACTTTTGGGACTTCATCAAGATTAAAAGCTTCTGCACAGCAAAGGAAACAGTCAACAAAATTAAGAGGCAACCTATGGAAAGGGAGAAGATACTTGCAAATGACATATCAGATAAAGGGTTAGTTTTCAAGATCTATAAAGAACTTAACAAATTCAACATCCAAAAACCAAATAATCCAGTCAAGAAATAGGGGGAAGACATGAACAGACATTTCTCCAAAGAAAATATACAAACGGCTAACAGACACATGGAAAAATGTGCTACATCACTCGGCATCAGGGAAATACAAATCGAAACCACAATGAGATACCACCTCACACCAGTCAGAATAGCTAAAATTAACAAGTCAGTCAGAAAACAATGAATTTTGGCAAGGATGTGGAGAAAGGAGAACCCACTTACGCTGTTGGTGAGAATGCAAGCTGGTATAGCCACCATGGAAAGCAGTATGGAGGTTCCTCAAGAAGTTAAAAATAGAGCTACTTGACAACCCAGCAATTGCACTACTAGGTACTTACCCCAAAGTTATAAATATATTGATCTGAAGGGGCACCTACAACCCAATGTTTATAGCAGCAATATCCACAGTAGCCAAACTGTGGAATGAGCTGAGATGTCCATCAACAGATGAATGGATAAAGAAGATGTGATGTTATGATCTCTCTGATATGAGGAATTTGAGAGGCAGGGTGAAGGAAAAAATGAAACAAGATGGGATCGAGAGGGAGACAAATGATGAGAGACTCTTAATCTCACAAAACAGACTGAGGGTTGCTGGGGGGGTGGAGAGGTAGGGATAGGGTGGTTGGGTTATGGACATTGGGGAGGGTATGTGCTATGGTGAGTGATGTGAAATGTGTAAGCCTGAGGATTCACAGACCTGTACCCCTGGGGCAAATAATACATTATATGTTAATAAAAATAATTTAGTTTTTTTTTTAATTCTAGAAAAAAAAGATATGGTGTGGGTGTGTGTGTGTGTGTGTGTGTGTATGTATACATATATACATACACACAGTGAACTATTACTCAGCCATCAGAAAGGATCAAATCTTACCATTTATATCAATGTGGATGGAACTAGAGGGTATTATGTGGAGTGAAATAAGTCAATCAGAGAAAGACAATTATCATATGGTTTCTCTCATATATGGAATATAAGAAGCGGCACAGAGGATCATGAATGGGAAGTCATCAGGAGGGAGAAAAACCATGAGGGACTCTTAACTATAGGAAACAAAGTGAGGATTGCTGGAGGGGAGGTGGGTAGGTAGATGAGGTAATTGAATGATGGACATTAAGGAGGGCATGTGATGTGATGAGCACTGGGTGTTAGATGCAACTGATGAATTATTGAACTCTACATCTGAAACTAATGATGTACTATATGTTGGCTAAGTGAAGTTTAAAAAACAACAATCAATAGCTAAGTTAGCTCATGATACACAATAAGCCAGCCTCTTTATCCTCTTTCTGAGCTTTGAATGTTAGAGGCACTCAGGGATTAGTTCTGGACCCTGTCTCTTTTATCTCTATACGTTCTCACTAGGTGACCACATCCATTTCTGTGGCCTTAAATACCATCCATCTACCTATCTGCTTCCACCTCTCAAATTTATATCTTTGGTCCTCTCCACTTAGATGTCTCACAGTCATCTCAAACTTAACTTGTCTAAACATAAAGTTTTGGCCTTTCCTTTATCCTATAAACCTGTCCTTACTCCAGTCTTCTCCATTTTAGTGACACTGTCATATACTCAGTTAAGATAGAAACCTAGTAGTAGTCTATGATTTGTCTTCTCTGTCCCTCTTGAAATACAGCCCACTACCAAAGTCTGCATCCTTCTTATCCATTATATATCTTAAACCTGCTTTTTCTCTTCATCCCCACCACCCCCCTCACTGTAGCCAAGTCTGAGTCACCGTTATTCCCCTCCTGGACAGCTGCCTGATGTCTCCTCCTCCACTCTACATCACTCAAATCCTTTCTCCATGCAGCAGCCATTGAGAGCTTCAGAAGATGGAAATCAGATACCATGCTCTTACTTAATACCCTTAAGTGGAGTCTTGTTACCAATAAAGCATACAAACTCTGTAACCTTTATAATCTCCTCATGAGAGATTCCTCATGATTATGTCCTTGTCACTCACTACCCTCTGCTCTCATTGACTGTGTTGGGGGATTCCAAGACCCCTCTCAATTTCAGTGTTCACTAGACTCCCAGAACTCTGAAGACCTGTTGTACTCATGGTGATGGTTTACTGCAGCAAAAGATAGAGATTAAAATTACCAAAGGAAAAAAGCCTCAAGTCAGAGTCTGGAAGAAGCCAGCCCTGAACTTCCCATTTGTTCTCCCCCATTGGAGTCATGTGAATAGCACTTAATTCTCCTACCATGGTGTGTGTATGTAACAACATATGGAGTATTGCCAACTGAGCATGTTCATTCTAGCCTTGATGCTGGAGACTAGTCACTTAGGCATGGAGCACCCATGTGACTGACCTTAGTTAATTAACATCTAGCCTGTTCAGAGGCCCAACTGGTAACAGATAACCCAAAGCCCCAATCATAAATCAGATTAACATAACTATCACAGACCTAGGAAAGCAAATAAGGATTTAGAGGAAATGGCTAAATACCAGACTTTTCTACATGGATGATCTGGAAATTCCTAGAATAGGCCATGTCCTTTCCTTCTCTGGGTTTTTGTACCTGGTGTGTCCTCATCCTTAAGGTCCTACATTAGGTATCACTCTTCAAAGAGGTTTTTTCTGACCACCAGACCTAAGTCAGTCATCTCCTTTATTATTCTTCACCTCAGAACCCTCATGAGATCTTTAGTAATATTTATTTCTAAATGATGATTATGTTTGCATGTGCTTATTTACTTGCTTATTGTCCATCTCCCCAACTAGATTTGAAGACCCACAAGGAAATCTTGCCATGTTTGCCCTATGTGTAGCACCTGGTCTGAGATGTGGTTGTTGCTCAGAGACATTTTGTGAATCATGGGAGTTATTCATTTTATATGTGTATTTGTCTCCTTGGTTTTTATTTGTAATTTTAATGAATGTTTTATAAATCATTCTAATCTGTCAGTCAGATGTGAGAATATTCTAGTCAGCCTATGTGTAACCTTTTGAACTCATTAGACTAATCTGGCTGGTCAGGCAATTTCTATTTTCTGTTCTATTTCTATTTCAATTTCTATTTTCTCAGGTGTGTCTTTGTGAAGCTGCCCACTCTGTGAAAGAGGGAGAGAGGTAGGCCCTGAGGGAAAGCTACTTGTTTCTTCATAATTTTTTTACCAGAACAACAGCACAGCTCAAGATCCACTGCAGCCATTGATTATGTCTCCCTTTGCTTTGCGAATTGCATGTGTACATTTACATTTTAACTGAATCATTGCTGGTCAGAAACTTTGAAATAAGTATCATAGCTCAGTTAGATTTTCAATCATATATAAGATTGTGTTCTTAATTTAACTAAAATACTGAACTAATAATGCTTATGGAAATTACTGAATAAAAACATACCTTTCTCAGTTCAAAGAAACCTGACACAGAGAGGAGAAAGATAAATACGTTCAAAAGATTCTGATTCACAGGGGTGTAATTTTAGAAATGTCACTATAATAAACAGTAACTTCTCTCAATTTTGAAGTTTAAAAAAAAAATCTAATTGCCTGTGGCAATTTTCACAAAATTTATTCTTTCATAGTAATGAAATTATGTGACATGTATTTCATTCAGATTTTGTACAAGAATTTGAGGTAATACAGTACTTAAAAAAAAAAAGAGTCTATTTATGTATTTGAGAGAGCACAGAGGAAGAAGGAAAAGCAGACTCCCCACTGAGCAGAGAGCCTGATGTGGGGTCTCAATTGCAGGACGCTGAGATCATGACCTGAGCCAAAGGCAGGTGCTTAAGTGACTGAGACACTTTTAAATAAAGCACAGTTGTAAAAATCTTCCTTGAGTCCATGATTTCACATTTTCCACTTTAAGGGATTTCAAATCTCCTAGCTTGTCACTCAGGATCTTGGAGAATTAGGAAGCAGTCGATACACATAGCCTCCTTTTCTAATCACAGAGATCTACTCCATACCGGCCTTACCATAACACCTGCTGTTCCCTGTCCTCGAATGTTTTGTAGTTGAGGCGAAGACCCCATTGGTTGAGAATATTGACTTACACTTCTGAACTGAAGAGAATGCGCCTGCCTGCTAATTAGCATCATAAAAAAAGCACCAGAAGAGAGTGGTGAGGAGAGTTGGAGTGTGGGGAGGAGAGCTGGAGCGTGGGGAGGAGAGTTGGACTTTGGTCTTAGTCCTCCCACTATTAAGCTGAATCACTTGACTCACTGTGCCTCATTCATAAGATAAGGAGATTGAACAAGATAATCTCTAAAGTGCTTACAGCTCTGAAGCTTACAGCTCTGAAGCCTGGATTCTATCTCCCTTGTGTTGATGGCCTAGAAGACTTAGTTATCAAGAGATTAGACTGTGCTCAACCAGCCAGGGGGCAGTTCTGCCTGCAGAAAGTGATGACCAATGAAGTGCTTTTGTGGGTGGTTACTGTTTTTGGTGATAAATCAATTTAAGCTTCTCTTGACTCTACTGTTGCTTTCAAGGCTAATTACTATGACAAGGATCTTTGTCTTTGCTGGAATATGATTTTGGAATAAATGCATTGTAACAGAAAGTTTGGGGAAATTTTGAGAACTGCCATTCACTGTAGAATATATAAACTTGGCATGTAACTTGACTGGCTTCCTGTGAAGAAAGATTTAATGGGCAAGATGCTGGGCTATTGCTTTTACCTACAGCCCTTTCTTTCAGATTCCCCACTCTGACTGCCATCTTTCTAGTTCAGATCCTCATTATCCCTCACCCAGACAATATTAATAACCTGTGAACTCATCGGTGCATCTCCTCTCCCTACATAAGACAGTTCTGTACAGAGCTGTCAGATTAATCTTCCTAAAACAGGTATGTCTGCAGAAATAAGTACTAAGTCTTCAGTTTGGTTCTCAAAGCCATAAACACTATAGCTCCAACCTGTCTTTCCAGGCATATGTCCTACTAGTTGTCCACATTTACCCTTTGTTCAGGCAAAATTGGATCACTGCCTGGCCCTAATTATGCCAAGCTTCATTTAGCTGTGCACCTTCATGTCCTCCACTCGTTTTTAAAGTCCTCCAAGTGCTTAATTGTGACTGCTCCCATGAAGTCACAATGGATATGATCTTTTTTCCTTTAGATTCATCTGTTATTCTGGATGTCTTTCCACCTTCTATTAGTTTGTACCTAAAATAATAAGATTGTGGAATTTCAGAGATGAATAAAACCTTATAGATCATTTTCATCTGAAAGATATTTTATGCATCCTACGGAATTCTAAATAAGGATGGACTTTGATTTTTCATCACTTTCATTGATTTTTCTCACTAGAGAGGTATCACTCACATTCCTGAGCTCTTACCATAGTGTTTTGCACAAAAGAGATGCACAATTCATATTTGTTGGATAAATTGGTTGCAATCGTCTCAACATAGAAAACTAAGTATAGATGTAGAAAATCACCAAACACACATTTGTTTTATTTTAATCAGTACTGTTACAAGTCACTACCATGTGGAACACTATAGCCTGTAGAACCTTTCATGCTCTCATTAATTCATTCATCCAGCATTTATTGAACAGTTACTCTGTGTTAGACACTGTGTTGAATTCTTATTAGCCTATTTACAGAAGAGCATGAAACTTGCTATGGGACTTGTGATTGGGCCAAGGAGAAAAAGAGCCCCAGAATCTATAATAAGAAAAATTCCATCACAGCTGAAATATACGAAACTGAGTGTGGTAGACTGTTAGTGCTAATGACTCCACCTTTCTTTCCTCTGTGTATCAAATTTCTTTGTCAATATAACCTTGCAGTTTCTCACTTCAAAAGGTGGAGTACATGTCACCACCTCTTGATTATGAATTTAGCCATGTGGATTTGCCTTGGTCAGGATGTTAATGGTTGTGCCCCAGTCAGAAACTTGAAAATATACATGCCTGTCTTTTTTTCTCTTCTCTTACTTCATTGCCATGATCATAAGAACACATCCAAATAAAGCCTCTTGGAGGTTAAGACAGGGCCAGGTCCCTCATATGGTTTGAATGTGGTTAAGTTAACACTTAAGTTTGAACGTGGTTAAGTTAAGTCAATTAACACCTAAACATGTAAGCAAGCCCAGCTCTCCTCAGCTAAGCCCCAGACCGACCAGTCCCTGCACACCCGTGGGCTAAACGAATAGTTAATCAGTTCCACTGAGGTTCAGTGGTTGTTTGTTATACAGTATTGTTGTGCTAATAGAGGGCTGATAAAATGAGAGTTAGGACAGTCTTCAAACTCTTACATTCCTTAACAAGGAAGTGACAAGCACTGTAAGTTGTAGTGGAGTTCTTGGGTTTTCATTTATGTCTTTGTTTATTTGTTTGCTTATGCATCTAAGGGCAGCTGGATCCAGTATTCATTGAATAATCAAAGGTATTCTGGAACGCTAATTTAGCTACAAAATTATTGATTTTAATTGAGCTAAATGAATTAGAAAAATAATGGAATCTCTATTTAGAACCATAAAAGATAATATTGAACTACCTCATTTCCCTCAAACTCATTAGCATAGACAGTATGCTAGACAGTATACAGTATTTCCTATACAGTAGCAGCAAATTAACATGGGCTATTTCTTTATTCCAGCAATTACCAACATGTTAACATATCTTTTTTTTTTTTTAAGATTTTATTTTTTTGACAGAGAGAGATCACAAGTAGATAGAGAGGCAGGCAGAGAGAAAAAGAGAGAGAGAGGGAAGCAGGCTCCCTGCTGAGCAGAGAGCCCGATGCGGGACACAATCCCAGGACCCTGAGATCATGACCTGAGCCGAAGGCAGCGGCTTAACCCACTGAGCCACCCAGGCGCCCCCATGTTAACATATCTTGAACTATGGGTGGTTTAGTAAAATTTGAAGCAGTGGCACACTGCTCTTGGAGAGACAAATCTAGCAGGGGCACCGTAAGGCTCTGGGCAATTTTGATCAGTTAAGATAGTTTATTTTTTCTCATAATTGCCCCTGTTGCTTATTCACTGATACTATCTTTAATGAAAGATCAGTTTATGTTGTCTCTTGCTTTATTTTTTATTTAATAACAACTGTTTCTGAAGTATCTGAAGTCTTCTGTTTACTGGAAGGGTTTTTGTTTCAAATGCACTGAGCCTTTAGGAGTATAAATCTCAATCTCAAGTACAACTCTCCCACTCTTCCTTATAGTGGGGATCTTAGGATCATTAAAAATTCTTTACATCCCTATAATTCTTATACACACTATGATCAGTACATTGCAACTTAAAAAGTAGTAGCATTATTAAAACAACAGAAAATAACAAGTGTTATCAGGGATGTGCAGAAATGTGGACTGTTGGTGGGAATGTAAAATAGTGCAGCCATTACGGAAAACAGTATGGCTGATGGATCCTCAGGAAGTTAACATCGAACTACTATATGATCCAGCAATTCCATCTCTGAGTATATACCCCAAAGAATTGAAAGGAAGGACTCAAACAGATATTTGTACACCAGTGTTTGTGGAAATATTATTCATAACTGTATTATGTACATTCTTTTGATGGAAACGACCACCAAAACCATTAACATCCATTAATTATAGATCATTTTCATCTGAAAGATATTTTATGCATCCTACGGAATTCTAAATAAGGATGGACTTTGATTTTTCATCACTTTCATCACAACCATTAACATCCTGACCATCCATTGGCAAATGAATGGATAAACAGACTGTGGAATATGCATATGATGGAATATTATTCAGCCTTAAAAAGTTATGAAATTCTGATACATGCTACAAAATGAGTGAACCTTGAACATATTCTGAAAAGTGAAATAACCCAGACACAAAAGGACAAATATTCTGTAATTCCACTTATATAAGGTACATAGAATAATCAAATTCATAGAAACAAAAAATAGACTATTGATTACCAGCATCTGGGAGAAATGCTGAATTGCGAGTTGTTGTTTAATGGGTATAGAGTTTGGGATGATGATAAAGTTCTGGAGATGAATGGTTGTGATGGTTTCACAACATGGTGAATGTACCTGAGGCCACTGAACATATCATTTTATCATGTAATTTTAACATATAATCATTTTAGGCGATACACCTAAAATGATTAAAATGGTAGATTGTATGTCAGATATATTTTACCATAATGAAAATATTAAGTAGAAATAACTATTAATTAGGAAGTTCATCTGATATGTTGCGTGGTTGGTCAGATGTCTGGGCTGCCCACCTCTTCAGAAATAACTAGCATGGTGTTGTATCATACCAATAAGGTCAAAGGTTATTCAGTCAGATGCATGAGTCCTAAAGCACATCTCTTATGGCTATGGGGCAAGTTAATTAAACTTTTCTTACCCTTAATTTTCTCTTCTGTGAATGACCCTGATGGTATCTACCTAGAAAGGTTGTCTCAAAGAATTAAACATTTTAGAGTTAAGAAGTTATTCTTCACTGATGCTTTGAATTTTTTTTCATTTGGTTTGCTGTACACTGCTTACGTCCACAACATCTTAAGTTGTAGGTTTCCTTAGAGATCAAGGATGTCTCAAGGTCCACTTAAGTTTTGAAAGAGTATAATGGCATTTTGAATCTAGTTACTTCCCATTTGCAACTTTAGGCTTTTGAGGAGGTAATGTACAATAATTAGATTTTACAGACATAATTGTTTCTATTCATCAGAACCATTTAAGCTCATCAGAGAAAAATTTGGTGTAAATAAAAGGAAGCTTTACAGATATCATCCATGACAAAGATTGTAGTTCTCTGTATGAATAAGGACAATGTGAAGCTATTCGCTTAAATCACCGGTGATGGAAGACATGCCATTTGTGTTTGTAGCCCTAGCATTTGGCACAAAGTAAGTGTTTGATAAATGTTTTGAGTGGAAAGGAAAAAACCCTAACTTCTGACTGACTAGAGAAGGATATTTGTAGGTTAAAAACTACATACAATAGTGTAAGAAGATTGAATAGTTAAAAGAATTGTTAGAACAGCTTATCTGTTGCTACTGCAGACTGCTGGATGAAGTCCTATCGTGTAAAAAAAATGAGGATTTTTGTTTTTCTTGTTTAAAAGCAAAAAATGGTATTATATGGTTATGAGAGATCAAACATGTTCCTGAAACAACCCAAAAATAACTGCTATGATTCCAGTTTGTTGGATAGGTTGACTATTCTAAATTTTAGTCATTCCCTTTGCTAAGGTACAGCTAAATGTAGAAATGACTAATGGGGGCTTTAATACCCCCTGTGTACATTTTGGAAAATAACAATGTGAGAGGGAAAAAAGGATTGTTTTCATCACAAAGCAAGGTTGTATATGTAGGTACGTTGGGGGAGACAAACTTAATAAAAAGTGTTTAAGTATCTTTGCCAAGAATTTTTTTAATCAAAGCTTTTATGTTTATGAGTTTCCTGATGGAAGCAATGAGCACAGTCTTTGCTCAATTTGTTTCAAAGCAATATTGAGGAAAATTGAACAAAATATTCAATAAGAAAAAATTCTGTGCCAGCCCCCAGGGTATGAGCATACTGACAGTGTAATAGATGTTTTCCATTTCCCTGTGTCTAGAGTTCTAGGTGGTTGCAGACCATATTTTACCCTTGGTCCACTCCCACCATTTGCACTGACATTAATGGGAGGCTCATTGCAGAAATAAGGCAGTCTGTAGTCCTATATTTATATATAGAATGAGATCATTCTATCTGGTATAAGAGTTCCATTGCCTCTCATTACACACTCAAGATGGACAAAAAATGCTAATAACAATTATGTGAGTGATTCAGAGAAGAATTAAGCCTCAGGAAAGTGTAACATTGGAAACATTTACTTAAGGCAGGGATGTTTTCACTAAAACAGCAATGAACATTCCAAAAGAGTTGCATTGTTTTTTATCACATCTGTCTATCACATCCACCTCCCCAACCTGGTCTTCACATAGGCACAGAAATTCTTCGGAGTTACGGGTGAAAATTGTGGGGGAAATGACAGTATTTCTTTTGCCAAGGTCTCCATTGCAAAATCAAGTCAGTAACGGCTAACATGAGGGGCTTGAAATAATTCATTTAAACATAAAGTTATTGAGGCCAATGAACAATACGCATTCACCTCAATTCCCATGGGTAGTAAAATTGTACCTTTGTTCTGGGGTTATTAAAATCCCAGAGCATCTCAAGAAGACTCCGTCATATTTCTCCTAGCTTGAGGAAGGTATCTGTTTCTGATCTGTAAGATCTGCTTTCTATTTTCTTGTGCTCATTATCTCCTCCCATTATCTAAAGTTTACATAACCATTAACCCACCATTCTAGCTAGTATTAGAAACTCCTTTGTATTCACACAAGATCGTAATTCCTTAATTCCTTAAATAGTAATCCCAATGAGAGTTTTGCTGAATGTCATACACTTTTTTTTTTTAATGTAGTAGAATTCACATTTAAGTGTAGTGAGACTTAAAATTTGAGTGGCCAGTACTCAGTAGAGGTTAAGATTAGTTGGGCAATCAGGAGTTGACCTTAGGATGTTAACATTGCCTTTTATTTCACTGAGAAAATGGAAACAATCGAAGGAGCACTCCCACAAACTCACCACTGATATGGCAGCTAACCCTCTACCTGCATCTGAATCCATATACGTGCCCCTTGGCTTCCTCCTCTCACAAACACCACCTTTTCTCCTCTGTGTTGGATCCTGTTATGAATTGACTTGTGTCCCTCCAAAATTCTTTTTTTTTTTTAAGATTTTATTTATTTATTTGACAGAGAGAGATCGCAGGTAGGCAGAGAGAGAGAGGAGGAAGCAGGCTCCCCGCAGAGCAGAGAGCCCCGACCTGAGCCGAAGGCAGAGGCTTTAACCCACTGAGCCACCCAGGTGCCCCTCCCTCCAAAATTCTTATGTTGAAATGCTATCCCTAGTGCTCAGAAGGTGTCCTTATTTGGAAACAGGGTTGTTGCAGATCAGTTATGATGAGGTCATGCTGGATAGGGTGGGCCCCTAATCTAATGTGACTGGTGTCCTTATGAAAAGGGAAGATCTGGACCCAAAAAATACTGTGAAGATTGGATTTACACAGCCATAAGCCAAGGAACTAGCAGAAGCTGGAATAGAGGCCGGGAACAGATCCTTCCCTAGCAAGCCGTGGGAGCATGGCCTTGCCAACACCTGAGCCTTGGACCTCCAGCCTCCAGAACTGTGAAACGATAAATTTCTCTTGTTTAAGCCACTCAGTTTGTGGCACTTTGGGGCAGCCCCCCAGAGGCTGATACGGATCTTGCCCCTTTCCCCACCAAGCTATTGTCCTGGCCAGCATTAGTAAGTCCTCCCCTCCACTTGGACCGTATTCATTGGTACACACGCATGTGCGCGCGCACACACACACACTCTGTACTCCAGCTAGGGCACGTGACCTCCAGCTGTTTCTTCACTCCCTCTTACTGAAAATCATTGAAAAAAAAATGTTTTCATTCCTTGGTCTACCTCTTCTCCATTTTCTTGGAAACTACCTCCATTTGGGCTTTTATCAGAACTGCTCTTGACTGCTGCATTGTCAGATCCTGTGTAAGCATCTCAGTGCATACTCTGCTTAACCAACAGCAGCATTCGCTAAGACTCTAGGACACCATTCTCTCCTTGTTTTTCTCCTGACTCACTGGCCACTCTCTCTAAGTCCCCTTACTGCTTCATCCCACTTTTCTGCCCATAATCATTTGTGTTTCACTGATATCTCAATAAAGCTGTTATAAAAATACAACAACAGCAGAGTGCTTCCCATCTCGGTCCCCAGACTTACTAAGATTCTCTGAATCTACATTCATTTTTAGATGATCTTATCCAGTCTCCCTGCCTTTAAATAAAATATCAGGATGCTGAGGCTGCCATGTTTGTCTTCAGCTTGGACCTCACCCCTGAACTCAGTAATTGTGGATCCAACTACTACTGGGCATCTCTAATAAGAATCTCAAGGTAAACCTGTCTTCCCCCAACATCTTCTTTCCCAGTCTTGTAATTTGTAATTCCATTCTTTCTGGTGTGTAAACTAAACAATTTGGAAACCCTTTAACTCCTGTTTTTCTTCTTTCTCACATCTATTATTCTGGAAGATCCTGTTGGTTCTACCTTTGGAACATCCAGAATCCAACCACTTTTCCCCACCTCCACTGCCTTGCAAGCCACCATCATCTCATCTTGTTTATCATAAAGCCTCCTAATTGAAGATGAACTGTGTTAATAATTGCCCTGTAGTCTACTCTCCATTTAGCTGCCTGGGTGATCCTTTCAAAACAGTATAGACCATGTCACTATCTTCAGAGGCTTCCATGTCAACACTATCCAAAGTCATTATCATGACTGAGGGGCTCCATAAGATTTGTTCCTCACTCACTCTGGCCTTGGTTTTGTGTGATTTGGTTTGGTTTCCAAGCATGCCACATGTGATCCTGCTTCTGGGCCTTTGCACCTGCAGCTTTCTCTGCCTTTGATGTCTTCCTGCTACGTTGTTGCTGCTCTCTTCTTTACTCTCTTTAAGTGCTCAGATGTCATCTAACTGGAGAGCCCTCTATCCCTCTTACCTAATTTTATTTTTAAAGAACACAAAAAACTTCAAAAAGTAAGGGATTTCCATTTGTATCACAAATATATATTGAATGCATTACTGCATGATCCAAGGTTAGCCTGGTAAGGTTACACTGCCCAGTAGAGCGTGGTGTTTCTGTAGCTATGATACATCCTCCAAGGATCCCGCCACATATCCCTATGTGGATTCTTATGATAATGCCCTCTGAGGAATGTTTCTTTATTTTCGTGGTGTCTAGGTGAGTGCCCCTCACATGGTAAATGATTTTGAATGACTTAAGTGTGGAGTTGCTTTTTAGGCCTTAGATTTTTAATCTTGAGCTCTAATCCTGAGCAAAATTGATCCTGCAATAACCTTGTTCCATCGAAGATTTGTTTTAAAGAGATATACATTGCCCATCTTCCTCAATATGATAGCTAAATCATGTTTTAAAAGATCCAGGGGACACGGTGAAACCTCAGTTAATAAGCTAAACAATAAAAGGAATAGTCCACTTTTAAGGAGTAGCATGGACATTGTTCCTCTTTGTATATAGGTTTGCAGAAGATAATTATGAACTTGTTTTTTTTCTATGTGTATTAATGGGACATCATCTTTATGTCTGGCAGGAGCCTCTCATTATAGGATAACTAGATTTTCACTGGGTCTTGGTCCACAACACTTTGCACATTACATTAGCATTTCTTGAGCTTTTCCAGTGAAATGCTTCTGGTATCAGAGGATAGCAACATACACTCCCAAAAGTCTGGCTGCATAAACCAAAGGAGTCAAATTCAAAAGTGCTTCATGTTTTATTATAAAAACAATGTGGAATTTTCCATTCTACTCTATAATAAGCCCATGGAGTTTTTATGTTTTGACATAAAATATTATGAGATATTTTAAGTTCAATTATTTACATTTTTTCCTGAATCCTCAAAAGTAAATTAAAGATGAACCATGTTTATCCTGTGGCTTTGAGTAGCCCCTGGTACCTGGCATCATTTTATACCCCTGATCTGGGACTGACTATGTGATCTCTAGAGAACAGCAGAATTGACCATCCTTGTTAGATATGGCCCTGACAGCTATCGAATCAATCCAGCTGCCTAGGAAGGCTGTTCTCTGATTGTAGGGCTGTTTTTGGCAGCTGATAACTTCCTGTCTGATCCAATCTTCATCTCTAATGGATGGTGCATCACGGTGTAATGGGTCCTGTTTTATCCATCTTAGGCCAAGATCAATAATGCAGCTAACATTCCAAAGGCTCATATTATACCCAGATTTCACTCTTGTGTCACCTCCTTAGCATAAAAGTTAGTTTAATAATATTGATTTGCTTACTAAGATTTTAACTACCTGAATTTCTAGAGCACTATAACATACTTTCAGCTTTCATACATTTAAGGGTTTACCCAGGTCTGTACTCCAGGGAATGAGGCCTTAGAGGACACCTGCATGAGCTTACAAGTGAAGGGTCATGGAGGAGTAAGCAGGATGGGCTAAGGAATGGAGATCCCCATGTAAGGAGCCATAGGAGATCAAAGAAGAAAGGTAAGAGGGGTCAGCTTATGGAGGAGTGCTACATCTCACCTTCTCACATGGCCTTTAATGTCCGAGCGCTGAATTTGGAATTTCTTGAGTAAAAGTAAGGAGCCTTTGGAAGCTTTTGATCCAGAAAGTAACATGATTAATGCAGTGTCTGATGAAATTTAACATGGTGATCCTATCAGGGATGCTGTGGAGTGGAACAGGTGAAGCAGGTCTGGGCATGGGGCAAGGAGGCATCGCAGGTTAGCAAAAAGTGTGGATTTTGGAGCCACTTTCTGGCTATGAGGCCTCACATATAAAGTTAGGATATGACCCACCTCACAAGGTCTTACTGATGGCTAATGAGACAAGAGATAACAGTGTTGAGCTGAGTGTCATGCCAGGCCCTTGAAGTACTAGAGGCAGAATGGCATAGCTTGGGCTCTGAAGCCTACTGCCTGGGTTTAAATTTTGGCTTAGCTACTCTGTGCTGGATGGAGCTTACTACACAATCCTTGACTTCTCTAAGCCTTATTACCTCCTCTTAGAGGACAGGGATAATTCCAGAGCCTACTTCAAAAAGCAGTTGTGAAGATTAGATATGCTAAGCACCCAATTGCTGCTCTCTGTTTTATCCCCCTGCCCTCTTATCACAGCCTCCAGACTGGGCGCCAAACGAAATCAAAGAGCAGACATGGCAGAGGTGGACAAGAACTGAGAGCTTGTCTTATGTAAAGAGTGATGCAAAAATTAAGCCAAAGACAGCCCTCAGAATGGTTAAGTTGGCAGGGAACAGGAAATCAGGAAGTAGAGTGAGTTTAGTTTGGGGGATGAGATGATATAGTGGGAGATATTAAACTTGAAGTAACAGTGTAACTTCCCACTGGGAATAGTAGAGGTTTATTGTTAGGCCAATATCAACTTAAAATGATGACCTTGTTATTGGGTCAACGTAATTTATTTTCAGTATGTTGAAGTTGGTTGTTGTTAATATTTTCACCAAGGGATTGTCAACCCAAAGTTGCCAGTTATACTCTTTGAGGGACAGTGGAGCTTCATAGACTTTCCCATGTTAAAATAATAATAATAATAATAATAATAATAATAATTCCCATGTTAAAAAAAATAATAATAATGTAGGTGGAGGGGATCATCTGATTCAACCCCCTCATTCTTTGGTTGAGTAAATGAGGATTTACCAAGGTGATTTGCTCAGGGACATAACAGCCACTAAGAGGATAAGCCAGATGGGACCCCTGACCCCAGGCTCTGCTTGCTGCTCTTGGGATGACATCTTGCTGCCTTTCATACCTGGCTCTTTACATATTAAACTCTACTACCATTGGGTAGATGCCAGCATTAAAGAGCAAAGTATTTTTTTGTTTTTATATATATTTTTTTAAATCCCCGAGACTAGCTATATAGATTCTGACTGCTAATTCTAGAGTAACTTGCATCTCAGGTATGGTACTCTGTGGTAGTCAATGTTGGGAGAGTGGCCCAGTAGAGACTCTGGGCTTTCCTAAGTGAGATTTCTTCTCATAAAAAAGAATGCCATCTTTGATCTGGAGGAGAGCTATTTATCTTTTCAGCAGGAGTTCATCTGGCAGCAAGCAGAACTTTCAAGACAGGAACACATACATGGCCCTCGAGTGATACTTTACTCTTCTCTGGAATGCAGCAGGAGGTACCAATGGCCACAGGAAGAAAGACTTACCATTCCGGTGTTGTAATCCCAAGTGAAATATATTTCTGTTCACTTTTAGAGAGATGGTCCCTGGGCTCATGAATCCCTCCAAGGTCTGGCTGAATGTATATAGACATGGATCAGTTAGGTTGAGTTTTCTAGAAGCCTTTGCCCTTCCGGTTACCACATGGGTTTCTTATGCTCTGCGCTGGTACAGCCTTGATGAAGAAGTCAAATGCTATGGTCTCTTTTGCACGATGGATAGAAATGTGGTTCTTTGGTCTCTTGTTGAACCACCTCCTCACCGAGTACAGTGTTTGTGCCCCTGTAAGTTTTAGATCTGCTTCTGCTTAGGACGTAACCTTCTCCTCATCAATGTTAGCAATATCTCCCTGTTTGTCTCTGCTTTCCCAAAGTCTCCAGTGATCCTGCAACTTTTCTGAGGGTATCGGAAGCCTGATTTTAGCCCCGTAGGTGAAGTCCACCTTCAGCACATTCTACTGCATCCTCAGTGATCCTGCTGTTAGTCAGTCATTCTCAATCTGTCAAAAGGGACCTGCCTGCTCACCCCTTGGTGTGATTGCAGCTCACGGAGAATGGAGGCTTTCCCAGATTGCAGCTATCTGCCTGGAGAAATTGAGTATGTGTGGGGCTGCATCTTCTCCCAGAGCATCAGTAGGGCTGCCTGGTTTGGCGTGGGGAAAGCAGTACCTTGAGCCATGAGAAAGGCTAACCTCTTAACGAAAGGAAAACCTGAGATGAAAGAGAGTGACTTAAGATCCCTGATCCTTCAATTGGTGTTTTTTTTGAAAACTCCCTGATTCTGGGGGTGAAGAATCACATTTTAAAGTCTTTATGTCTCATCAGTTAACCAAGACATTGGACTTCAAAGGCTGTGCCAAAAAGGGTTTCTATTTTCCTATTTTCTGGACATGTACATTTAGTTTTCTTGAGATAATGTGTTAATGTTACCTGATTATCTGATTTCTGTGTGACACATAATTCCTTTTAGAAAATAACTAAGGCAAAGCTTCTCAAATATATATTTTGAGTTCAGGGCATGATAAATATCCTCTGGAGTATGGTTATCTAGTATTTTCTCCTGAAAACTCAACATGACTTATTCAGTAGTTATAGACCAAGGCAACAAAATGTCTTATACTTCAATAAATTATGTGTATGTTAATGATTGTTTTGTGCTTTCTGGAATTGAGGAAGATCTGACTACTATTATGAAGAATTTGCCAATTACCATATGAATATCATCCTGTTCACACAAGAATTTCTGTAAGCTCTAAAGTCAATTTTAGTAAATCCAGAGACTAGAAAATACCCTTTATGGCTCTTTTTTCCCTGTGTCACCTGCATCAGCCTTAGATTCTTTCTTAACACAATTGCCCAGGCACTCTTTAACATGAGAGCTGAATTCTCTCACCTGGGCAGATTTGATAAAGTACTATCAATGAGAGAAGACTGCTTCCAGATCCTAAAAGTTACCGTTGTTTCGTATTTATTGCGTATCCATAACATGTTAAGTGGAGAGAGAATCAAAAGGTTCTCATGGTCTAGTACTAATGAAATAATAAGGTGGATGCTTGTGAACATTTATCCTGACATAATGAAAAAATTCTCTTATCCTTTCTTTTGCAACATCAGGCCTTATGAAGTAAACATTAGGAATATAAAGAGACAAATAACTCCAGTCCTCTGCTTTCAGTGTTGGCCAGTGTCAGAAACTTTCTGTTACTTGTGACACATTTTTTTCTGTTTCTTCTCAAGGGTTCTGATTATTCATGTATGCAGGCATTAATTAATCCAACAAATGTTTATTGATTTCTAGGCATTGTGCCAGGCCAGTATAGCAAGATGAGGAAAGCAGTAAAAATCCATCTTTTCCACAAGCTTTTTCAGTTAGCATTGTGTGTGTGTGCGCGCGCATGCGGGCACATTTGAGGAGGGCAGTGTATACAAGCAACTTTAAAAAAAAAAATTAAGGATCAAAAGGAAAACTAAGTTTTAGGAACACCTAAGATGAGGAAGACTCCTAGAATTTAGATAGAGGAATTACTGACCAGTCCCAGTCAGGCACTGCTTCCCGGGTGGACCGGCGCCACCTCTTGTCCATTTGTGATCATTCTACCCACTTAACAGCTCTGAGAAGAGCTTCCAACTGGCCTGGCTTAGGTCAGGAGCCCACCCTTTAGGCACAGAGGGCAGGGCACCTTGATTGGCCCTCCACTGTAGCCCAAATAACTCCAAAGGTCTGTTACCAAAAGAAGGAGAACAAACTATGCACAGAGGGAGTCACGTGGGTACAGTTCCTCATGCAGTGTGAGGCATGGGTAGGGAGCTGGGGGTGGGGCATGGAGGTGGAGACTTTGGAGAGAAGGAGGAAGTTCACACAGGAGAAAGCAGCAGAAGAAGGGGTTGGGACAGACTGGCCGCGGCCAGATCAGAAAGGAGGTTAAGTGGTGTTCCCGTGAGTTTGTACTTTATCCAGTGAATAAGGGTAAAGATCCAAGGATATTAGCGTAAAAAAAATGAGTTTAAAAAGTTACCCTGCTGGTGAGGCCATGGGCAGATTAGAAGGTAAGACCAGGAGCAAGCTCATCAATTAAGAGAAATGGCAAGGCCTGTTCTAAAAGCAGCACCAGTGGAGTTGGAAGGGGCCAGATTCTAGAGATGCTTGAAAATGTAGGGAATTTGGTGACTGACTGAATGAGAGACGGGAAGGAGAAGTAGAATTCTGAGCGGCTCTCAGGTTTCTGGCTTGAGTCAAGTGTGTGGTCACTAAGAAAAGAAATGCAAAAATAAGGTGCTGCGCTGTAACAGGTTGACTTGGTATTTCTCTGGGACTTCCAGCTACGGCTAACCCAGGGGGCAGTAGTGTTACAAAGATTTAGGGACAAGCTTAGAGGTCAGGCCTGGAGATTGGGCTGTCGGCATATATATAAAGTATAGTTGATGCAGGCAAGATTGTCCAGGGTGAGAGTGAAAAGGGATAAGAAAAGCAAATTAAAGTCTCTGGGAATCGCAATATTTAAGAGACAGGAGGAAGAAGAGAGGCCATGAGGGAAGAAGAAATGTCTGATCTGTCCCTGCCTGACCCCTCCCTACCCTCAAACTCTAAGTAGGTTTGATAAATCTGTAGAGATTCAAATAAACCCGTTTCTCTAAAAAAAGCATGTCTCTAGTACAGTACATCCTGGTACCATGGGGAGCTTTGAATATGTGAGATTTGAAGAGAATATTTGATCAGTGACCAAGAGCTGAAAGCAGCCATCACTAAGAAGACTTAGAATTTGTTGAGAACTGGACCAACAGAATTGCATTCAGAGTGCATCAGAAAGCCACTGATGAGATGTGTGCTTCTACACTGACATATCCAGGCAGATGTATTCAGGTTCATTTCACGAGGTCCACCCGACATATTTTAAATGTCACCTTGATTGTGCTTTTACCTTCTGAATAAACACAGCCATCCTTATTCCCTTATACTCGTCATCCTTCATCTTTAAATAACTTACGTCAAAACAAATTTAGGAGGTTTCCAAGCAATGAAAAAAAATTGCAATTTCACTAAGGTCAAGGGAAGCAGGAAACATTTTTCTCAGGTACGACAGGACTCCGTTGATATTCTGAAACGTATGTGTTGGAATCAATTTATAATATGCTCTTTCAACGAATTAGAAAAAAGCTTCTAACATACAGCCACTGTGAAAGGCCATCCTGATATGTATATATCTCAGAAGAGAATGACTCTGGGTTGGGATACCTCACTCTTAGTATCAACACCCCATATTGTTAAAATTTTCTTTTTTTATGGTGCTTTTGATAACTCATTTTTCTTCTGAATTTTAAAAACAATATGTACAAAATGCATCTTCATAAAGACTGGGGAAGTTTTCAGCTAATTCAGTAACAAGGATTTATTGGAGTTCCTGCTATATGCCATGCCTTGTTCTGGGAGATGGAGGTACCATGTTGAATAGGAGCAACATAGCTCCTGTCATTTTAGCTTACAGTCTACGTAGTAAGACATATGCACAGTATTAAAACACAAAGAATGGTGAGTGCTCTGCCATTGCCGGTCCAGGGAGTCATGAGAGCATGTAGCAAGAAGCTACTTGTGGGGGTCAAAGAAAGGAACCCAGGAGAAGGGGTGTTCAAGCTGCAACCTGAAGGTAAGTGGCAGAGGAGGTGGTCAGAAAGGGAAGACAAAGGGAACAACAGTGTGAGAAGGTCCAGATGCCAAAGAGAGCATGTTTGTAGAAACAGAAGAGTTCAAGATGCCAGAAGGGGGAGAGTTCTCCTGATGTCAGTTCTTTTTGTTTAAAACTTTGTCTCTAAGATTATATTTTTCCCACAATTGTGAAACACACAATTTCTCAGTGTATTGCTTTGTCAAGACCTTAACCTTTCGCATAGCAAAATACTCTATCCTCGAGATGGAGTTTGTAGTGTAAGTCTGTTATATCTGACACAAAGGTCCTGATATTCATCTTTGAAGCTCTGTTTGGGCTTCTCCAAGTTAGCAGTGTGTGATCATTCTTTGGGGGGTAGTGTTTATGTGAGAAACTTGAAAGAGAATGAGAAGCAAAGCTACAGAGCTGTAAGGTGATATCGAAAAAAAAGCAGTCAATAAATTATTTTGCCAGCACGGTAAGTGACCTAAAAACAAACTTAACCTCAAACATAGTACATCATTGAGTGTCCGGCAGTGACCTCTAAGAAAATGTTTCTTGTCACCAGGTGATAAGTAATTTTCTATGTCTGGAAATGATTGTTCACCCCATGGTAGAATTACATATCCTGGGTGATTTTGTTTAGAAACAGAGCCCTGAGGCACAGAACTGAGAGATTAAACCCATATCATGTTTACACAGATCAATACTTAGAATTAAATGTGTATCCTAAATAGCCATCTTCAAATTACCTTGCTCTCCAGTACAGTGGTCTTCTTCCAGATTTGATGGCATAGAATAATGAAGATGAGATGTCCACGAGATTCCTGTAGAATTCCCTTGAGTGGTCTGATCCACATGAGTGCCCACCTCCTAAGATTAATTACCCAGGAAGCTTGGTGTGAAGTCACTTGGGAATGGTATTGAGAATGATGAAAAGTGTCCTCTCTCACTGACAGGAAGCTGATGGTGTCTTTGTAAATCTTTGAAATGAATGAATAGGATTCAACTCACTCTTTGATATTGATAGGTCTTGATAGTAACATACTGGAATACCTGTTCCTGAAAGCAAAACAATTCTTAAAAACTAATTAATCAGTATAAGTCTTTTTATAGTATTTTTGGAGCATTTTTTGGAAGAGTGTTAGTGTTTTTCCTCTCAGCTCTATTGTCATCAACCAGAGAAAATTTTAAGCAATCTATGAGAAAATAATAGAAAATTTCCCTCACTAAAACATAATTTTATTTTGTGTGTGTATCATATTTAGCCTGTTTTCAAGCTTGACCTCTCATCTTTCTCCCTCAGTGATGAGAATGCTGTCTAAGGAGATTTATTCTTTGTCATTTCCAGCCAGTGTGCTGCCCTGTGGGGTGGGTTGGGGGGGTGCATATGATTTTCTCTGTGTGGAGGGGTTGCAACAGTAGAACTCGTTAACAATAAGACCACAGTGATGATCATATGAAAATAAAGCATGGTCTAAGTATTGTGCAAATTAAGTCTAAAGACACAAACTGTATTATTCCAGATAATTTAAAGTTTGGTTCTTTCAAACAAATTTTATTTCAGTATTTCATTTTAACCTTCGTCAGTTTCATTTTGACCTCCAGTGGTGATGGTTCTACAGCATCATATTCTAGAAAGCTATTATGGCCTTGGAAATGGAGACATTGGTTCACATTATTTTATCTGAGTATCTTTTTTTGTTGTTGTTGTTTGTTTGTTTTTTGTTTTGTTTTAAGGACAGTAGAGTTGCCGTATGGGGCAGGTATGGAACAACTCATTTTTTATTTTTTTTAATAAGCATGTAATGTATTATTAGCCCCAGGGGTACAGGTCTGTGAATCGCCAGGTTTACACACTTCACAGCAATATCTGAATATCTTTTAAAATACGATTGGTGATGACCCCTCCACATCCCATGTCACACAAGCCCAGAGAAAGCCTGCCCTAGGTACCTGACAAGCAGCTGTGGCTGGGAGCTAGATTTGTCTATGCCAGGGGAAGGATGGGAATTCCCATGTGGGGCAGCTGGAGAACTGTTGACTACAGAGTGCAAGGCAGGCCAGACTCTGTGATAGGAAGTACAGAAGCACCAGGAACCAGCTGAAGACCTGGTTACTGAAGATGGAATCACAGTCTGGAAGCCTGGGATGTAGAGCCCAAGAGATGGCTGAGAGCACCACTCTTCTGGAAAGGGGATCCTGTCTGTCCTCCACACTCACACTGAAGTGATCTCTTTAATATACCCATCTGATTTTCGTTCATCAACTTGAAATCCTTCATGGGATTTCAGGTTCAAAAATCTTAAGACCCTTTTTGTGATCCTTAGCTTGTCGTAGTTGGCCTTTTCTGAACTTGTGTTGGTCCTGCGTTCTGACCTTGTTTCCTATGGATCCCTAGAGTGCACTCATCCTCATAGTCTGCAGAATCTACACAGATTCCCCAAGTAACACATGCTCAATCTTTTTTTATTATTATTAAGTATTTATTTATTTGAGAGAGAGAGCATGCCCAAGCAGGGGGAGGAACACAGGGAGAGGACCTTCAAGCAGACTCCCCGCTGAGCATGGAGCCCAATGCAGAGCTTGATCTCACAACCCTGAGATCATGACCTGAGCCAAAACCAAGAGTCAAGACGCTTAACCGACTGAGCCACCCAGGGTGCCCCCATCATGCTCTTTCTAACCTCCATGGTGTTCTTTCTGCTGGAATATCCATCCTCTTGGAGCCATCATGTAGCTAATTCCTATGTAATGTTCTTGAGTTGGTTTGTTGAAAATCATCTTCCCACCCCACAATATCTAAGATATGCCTTTGTCATAGTATTCACCACAGTTTGGTCTAATTGTTTATTATTTTTACTATACTAAACCATAAACTTCTCAAGGGCAGAGACCAGGGCTCATTGTGCTTTGTGTTTCAGTGGCTGGGAAAGTGCTTAATACATACTTAAGTAAATATTGAATAAGTAAATTAATTAACTACTCTAAAGTATAATTACCATAGGAAAAAAGAGAAAGGGGGCAATTTAATTCACTCATTCTTTCATTTGTGGTGCATTACATCTATAAGTAACCTTAACATTTTGAGACAAGATAGATGTATAGATGGCTATAGAAATAAACTTATAGAGAGATAGATTGTCCTTTAAAATTTAGTTATGTCATTTGTGTAATTGTTCATCGATACATATGTGTCAAATATCTGCTGTGTCACAGCAGCAAAGTGTACATACCATAAAATTCACCTACTTTAAGTGACATATCAGTGATCTTTTTAATGTTTTACAGAATTTAGCAACAATTACCATGTCCTAGTTGTAGACATTTCCATCACCCCAGAAAGAAAGCTTGTGCCCATCTGCAGTCACTCTTCATTCCCACAACCAGCCCTAAGGAGCCACTAATCTACTTCCTGTCTCCATAGATTTGCATTTTCTGGACATTCCCATAAAGGTAATTGTACAGTATATGATCTTTTGTGTTCGACTTCGTTCACTTGGTGTCAACTTTTTGAAGTCTGTCCATGTTGTATAGATTATATCAGTGCTTCATTTCTTCTTTCTTACCAAACAGCATTCCACTATAAGAACATACCACATTCTGTTTATCTGTTCTTCAGTTGATGGACATTTGGGCTATTTCCCTTTTTTGGAATAATATGAACTTTGGAATTGAAAAAATTCTTCTGGTTGTGAGTCTTGCTTATATTTTGCATTTTTACTACAAAATCTGTCTTTTCCATTTGGTAATCAGACTGGAACCAACTTCTTTTATTTGTGACACTGAAAGAAAACTATTCTTTTTCCCGGGATTATTTATTCCATTAACAAATCTTTTTAAAGCTTGCTCTAACCATGAAAAAAAAAAGTTCAACTTCTGAACAATTTAGAGCCATGTAGTCATAGTGGATACCATAAAAGAGAGTTTTCCGAAGCCAGCCTGATATATTTTCTGAATTCATTGAGCTTTGAAAGATGCGAAGGACTTCATTTAAGATCGCTCACTCCCATGAATGGCTGCTGTTTAGAAATGATATGAGCGCAACGTCTTGATTCCTTAGTCTACGTAAGAGGAACCATGTGATTTGGTAATTACTGTTTCCTCTCTCCCAAGAAGCAAATCGCTGTCATTACCAACTGTCATCAATTAAGTCAACTATCATCTCAGTGTCTGTAGACCAGCTGAAGATCCCTCCTTTAGGGAAATAAAGCCAAAAATAAGTTTTCTCATTTCACAGAAAGTCTTCCTGCCTTTTACATGGTCCCCACACATGCCTGCATCTCTCATAGCCCTTTCACTTTCTGTAATTCTCAGTTTGTCACCCTCCCTAGACTTGAACCTTCTTGAGGACGGCAGCCAAGTCCTCATTGGCCAGGGCCATCATTTCTAGAAATGCCCAATTTCAGATTTTGATGATACTTTTAACAATTTGCCACAATTACATGTGACCATTTTATTTCATGGTGACACCAAGTAGATAGCTCGTACTTCCTGAAATTAAAACTGTAAAAGGATACAATGACTATTTCTTTAATTCAGATGCCACGAAGCCTCCACAGCCATCTGTTAAGTATCTTAACACAGCAGGTAAAAGAGGAATTTCACAAATACCCTCACATTTTAGAATCAGACAAGAGCAGTTGACTCTCACATTTGCAAAAGCTTCTGGTTCCATTCTTCTCAAAATGAGGACAACTGAATTTGTAGAAGGAGTCTTGAGGGCAGCCAGATGCTTGTCCTATTTGAAAGATCCATGACAGACCTTGAACTTGCTACATTGATGGAGCTGCGTGTCAAGTCAGCTTGGTGCCTGTTTCATAAGATGGGCTGGTGCAGCTCCCCTAGGCTAAGGGGGCATGCAGTCTGTTTCCCTTCTGAATTAAGTGTTTGTATAACTCGATGTTTTTAAAAATAGACTTTGTCTTCCCCAATGCCTGTTGTTCCCTATAGTACTCTAATTTGAGCTCTAGTGGCAGATATCGCTGTGCCTCCCTGTGCACCTAACCTTCTCACAGAATAAAAATGAAGTGTCATAACTGTGAGGACACGTTCTGTCACTTTGGACAAATAATCAGTTGACTTAAATCCTCTTAACAGCCAATGCTGAAGTTGCAGCAAAAAGGAAAGTCTTACATACTTGAACTAATGCCATTTTACTGCACAATGGGAGACTCCTTCCAGTTGATAATCGGTTTTAGATCCTGAAATCTCAGAGTAGTAAGCCTTATAATTATTCTCATGAACGTAACCAGTAGTTTTTATTCATGGATAAGGAGCTAATCTGTTTGCCGCAATAATATTCAGCCTCTGCAGGTGCCACAGGTTAATTACATGCTGTAGCACGTGTACAGCAGCTCACTAATCATTGATATCCTTGAAATTCTCAAGTGATTCTCCAGGGGAACCTGCAAGTTTCTTGATTCTCTGGGGCTGATCACCAGGGAACCTTAATGGCAGCTTATACTGTTATGATGTCATCATCTTCCAATTAATATTTACATGCTCGATTCTGTCTCATTTTTATGCCTGCCTTTTTTCTTCTCCCATTTTGATATTTCACATGAGATGACTACAGATCCCTAACTTCCTATTTTGGTGCCACATAAAGTGAATTGTTTGTCTGAGAAGAAATAAACATGGAAATGGAGAGTGGGCATTCATATATTAGTGTTTGACCATGTCTGCTGAATCTCATTATAAAAATTGAAGGGTTGCATTTGTATGTTTAGTTTTTTAAATTTGTTCTTCTAGTAATTGATAGGTATTGTATTGTATTTTATAAGAGTATCAGTCTGTGAAGGATTGGGGTGGGGGAAAGCATATCCTTTCCCCCAGACGGTTTAAGAAACACTACCCTGCTCTAGCAACACCTGCTTGGTGGGAACAATTGACAGGTCCCCATGTTACCCCCAATAACATGGTTTGTTAACATTAGTGAAAGTGAATAGGAAAGTTTTTCACCTCCAGTGGTCTGTGTTGTCTTCCATCTAACGTTATGCCAACATCCATGCTATGGGACAAAGAGACACTTGGGTCTTGAATTTCAGGCTTGTATCCACCAAAATGCTCCCTGTGCATAATGTCTTCCCATCCTGCACACAGAATCTCATAAACTAGCTAAAACAACTTTCTGTTTATTGCTAAAACTATATTCTATATTACTGAGGTATCTTTCTAAATTGGACGTTATTAGTACTTAATATTGTATTAGTCACTGGATCTTAAAATATAGTGATGTCGTTCCTAAATTGGGTAGTTTCCATTCAAAAGTGTGAACTAAGAATAAGCTTCGGCCTTTGGAAAATCTCAAGTCAGGTAGTAGTACTGCTGGTGATATGAGCCTCCTGAGTTTTGTTTTAAGGGTTTTTGCTAATGGTGGAATTATGCAACTTGCTTTCGATAATGAAGATATGTTATGATATTATGATATCATTATCACTGACACCCCTCTCTCGGTCACCATAATTAGCTGCCTTGTCTAATTTGAACAAATGAGCACTTGAGTACCTTTTGCACTCCCTCCTTCCATTTGTGGCTGGTAGACTTTCAGTTACACCAGACCGTGGATGATGTCTGCGTGGTTCCGTTTGCACAGGAAAAGTGGACAGAGGCTGGGGAGATAGACTTCCTACAGCACCTTTCTCAACCTTGATTTGTTTCTGTCCTCTGCGCACAGTGAGACCACTTGTTGGAGGTCTCGAGACCGTTTTTGCGAAAGCACCATGGTACCCCGAGTGTAGTCTCTGAAAGTACACGCTCTTGTGAGAAGCTTCATCCTTCCGTGCCCTTGTACCAGGTTCTCTGGGACTAGTTGAGAGACCATGTCATACAAGGAGCATAAATCCTACTGTCTATCAACCTGCACGTCCACCCCACCACAAGGGAGAGGGCAAGCTCTGTGTTCTAAAAAAAGCAACAACTGCCTGAACAGAAAGTCACTCATTCTGCCTGGGATTGGGCCCAGGCTCAGAAATATATAGGCCATTCATAATATTCCAGAAACACCCTAAGAATGACTTAAAACTTAGCCAGGTTAGCCTTATCTGCAGAAGCCTGCTCCTCCCAATAGTACCTGGGCTCAGGTTCAGGCTAGATGACCCCAGGAGAAGAGAATGGAGATGCAGAGAAAAATGAGAGGACTGGGGCAGGGAGAGAGTAAGAATGTCCCTTGTCTCTGTCCTCCCCGCCACACCTGAAGCATCAACTCTGTTTACCTAAAAATCAGCAAACTGGTCCCCTGACGTGCCACTGTGCTTCCCAGTTCAATATTCTGTTTTTCCTTTTCTCGAACAGGAAAACTTGCATTCAAATTGACCATCATTCCAACTGTAATGTAGGATGTTTATCCTGAAGATGCAATAATACATGTACGTTGGGAGAGAAAATGGAAACGTGGTATTTAGTATGTGCATTTTTATATCCTCTGTTGTCCTTATGAGAGGAAGAGGGATAATTGTAGCACAACTAAATTATGAACTATTAAAGGATATAGAAGTCCTTTTGGCCTAATTTAATTTTTGTTTGTTTATTCTGCAAAGGTCATTTCTTAAAATATCCTCTTGCAGGCATGCAAAGCCCTTTCCTTTGCATAAGGTGGCTGGGAAGAACACTGGCTTTTGCAGTCAAATCACCAAGTTTGCATGTGTGCCACATCTGTTCCCTCTATACATGTGTGCCTTTTTGTGTGTGTCTCCTACAATAGGCCCTCCACAAGACTCAGAAAATGCCAGGATTTATATATTGTGTGGATTTGTTCCATTTATGTATTCCTGAATTTTAGAGAGAAACCTGCCCGAAGGCATCATTCTAAAGACCAAAAATAAATCTGTCACGTAGCAGCAGTTTTTAAATAACGACATTTTTTTAATGGGTATGGAAAAATTAGATCAAAATGTTCTAGAAGATGACAACTCCTATATAGACAGACTTTAAAAAATAGTGTTTTAAAATCTTGTGCAATATAACAAAATAGAGGGTATTTTATACTGATTCATAAGTATGAGCCATTCATAAGTGAATTCTTTTACGTAGTGAGTACAGTGTATATTACCTACATTATCAGGCTGGATCAAGCACTAAGTAGTAATATTAGCTTTTTTTAATAAAAAGCATTATAGCATCTGTGTATCCATCTTTTCTCATTAAAAAGATCAAGTATTAGTTTTTTAGGGCACCTGGATGGCTGAGTGGGTTAAGCTTATAACTCTTGGTTTCTCTTGGGTCACGATCTCAGGATCCTGAGATCAAGTCCCATGGCTGGCTTTGTGCTCAGCAGAGAAGCTGCTTGAGATTCTTTCTCCCTTGCTCTCTCTCCCCTTCTGCCCCTCCCCCCTACTTACACCCCCGCCACACACACTGTCTCTCAAGTAAATAAATAGGTAGATACATAGATACATAAATAGATAAATAAACTCTTTTTTTAAAAAAGGACAAGTAGGACGCCTGGGTGGCTCAGTTGGTTGGGCGATGCCTTCTGCTCAGGTCATGATCCTGGAGTCCCAGGATCGAGTCCCGCATCTTGCTCCCTGCTCCACAGGGAGTCTGCTTCTCCCTCTGTGTCTTCTTCTATCTCTCGTGCTCTCTCTCTCACTCAAGTAAATAAATAAAATCTTAAAAAAGAAAAAAGATCAAGTATAAGCTTTTGAAACAAAACTAATATTTTGCTTGTCCTCTTCATTGAGCTTTGTGTGTATATTTCAGGCTCTTCGACTGATATTTTCCCCCTCAGAACAAGGACACCTCGATCTTCGTGCCAGTTAAATCTAGTACCTGAAGTCTATAAAGCTGAAGAGTTAACATTGCCTTTATGAGCCTGTCTTTCCTGGTCTGTAAAATGTGTTAATACTATGCCCAGTTTCTAGGGAGCTTTTGAGGAATAGATGATATAATCAAAATTAGATAAATTAATTAAATAAAGTGCCTAGACTATAGATGATATAATCAGTGTTAAGTAAACAACACAGTCTTGGCCTGAAGTCAGTGCCCAATACATTCAAGTCGTCATTATTAGTTACAAAGAGCTTTCGGCCTCTTCTACGTCTCTGCGATTTCTCCTCTCCACTTGAGAGAGGGAAACGAGGAGATAAAATTTTCACCTTTTAACAAAAGTAGAATATTTAATGATGTTTCTTCTACCTGGAAACTTCAACCCTGGGAGCACCAGAAATCATTTTCCTCAAGACGATAAAATGTCTACTTCAAGAAGTAGGAACCAGGTATTCAAGGACGGCATTTACATAGAGAATGACAGATTTTCCCGTGTGCACATGATTATGAGACTCTGGTAAATGTTTTCAAAGATGATGGATTTTTTTTTTTAAGATTTTATTTATTTGACAGACAGAGATCACAAGTAGGCAGAGAGGCAGGCAGAGAGAGAGGAGGAAGCAGGCTCCCTGGTGAGCAGGAAGCCCGATGCGGGGCTTGACACCAGGACCCCGGGATCATGACCCGAGCCGAAGGCAGAGGCTTAACCCACTGAGCCACCCAGGCACCCAAAGATGATGGATTTTTAAAAGTTAATCAAGTAATCTAACAAATGAGCTTTTTTTTTTTTTTTTTTAAATAGGAGCCTTCTTAATCTTGGATCTTAATATTGGTTGCCTCCTTTAACTAATCCATGGAAAGATCTTCTGTTCCCAGGGAAAGCTTCGTTTAAGCAGAGCCATCCGCAGATTAAACGAGAGCATTACAAAATACCCTTTGTTTTTTGTGTTTTTTTCTGGCCCAATTTTTCTATTCTTAACTAATTCAACTCCTCTGATGTACTTCCTAGAACCGATTTTGACATATCAGTAACCCCTGTATGAATCACAGATGGAACTTTGGTCGTTGTTTAACACAGACAGCCAAATCATTAAAACAGTTTCTTTGTCCTAATTGCTTAATACTTTCTGTGTCTGTTATGTATTTTCCAAGACCTCTTGCAAATTAAGTATTAGCTGTATGAGGTGACACATTAAATTAGTGACGGAGAGAGGATATAGATTGGGTTGAATCGTGGTCCTAGTTTGTAGTCCGTGAACCACGCTGAGAAAGTGATTTTGCTAAAGTGATTTAGTAGCTGACACTTGCAGAGTCATCTGTCCGAGGTGGTTTGGGGTAACCTTGTCAGGAGACCAGGAATAAATCTGACAGTTTTTGAAGTTTCCCTCCCTGCTTTCCTACCTTTATTCTTTCCTTCCTTCAGCAAATATTTATTAAGGGCTTTCTCAGTGCTAAGTGCTTTGGCAAGAACCCAGGGGTGAATCGGACACGGATCCTGCCCTGAAGGAGTTTATAATCTACCAGGTAGATAAAGGAAGAATAACTAGGAGGCATATGGAAACGGCATGAGAGGTTGTCTAAAATGATAGGCTAATTCGTGAGAAAGAGATTATTTCAGTTTTTGGAATTAAGGAAAACATTAATCTCTTGGAAAACCTGATAAAGGGTATAGATCTTTCTCCAGAACGATATTCCTCCCATAGGCATGTAATTACAAAAAGTTTATGGAACCACTGGAGGTATGTGTATGATGTATGGTGTGTGTATGTGCTATATGTGTTATATGTGTGTGGTATACATGTTGTATGTGTGTGTGGTATATACATGTGTGTGTGGGCAGTGTGTGGTTGTGTGTATGTGTGTGGTATGTGTGTGTGTATTTGTGTAGTGTGTGGTATGTATATGTGGGGTTATACGTGTCGTGTTCCGATGTGGATGTTTATAGTGTATGTGTATATGTATATATGTATGTGGTGTGTGATATGTGGGGTACGTATGTGGGCAGTGTGTGATTGTGCAGTGTTTATATATGGGGGTGTATGTGTGGTTTACGTATGGTGTGCATGTGTGTGCAGTGTATGATATGTAGGGTATGCATGTGTGCACTCTGTGTATGTACAGTGTGCACTGTATGTATGTGTAGTGTGTGTATAGTATATTTGTGGCTGTGTGTATGTACAATGTGTGGTATATGTGCAGTGTGTAATGTGTGGATATGTGAGGTGTGTGTGTGGTATATGCATATATTTGTGGTGTGTACATGGGTGTATGCAGTGTGTGTACATGGGTGTGTGAAGTGTGTGTGTGGTGTGTGCATGTGTGTGGTATATGTGTGTGGTGTGTGTGGGTGTGATATGTGGGGATGTGTGTATGCACAGTGTGTGGTATATGTATATGGGAGGGGGTGTGGTTTGTGCATGTGGCAGGGAGAGGGTGGGGGAGGTTCTAGGCCCTAGGTTAAGAATCACTGACTTAGAGAAAGCATTTAATTTGAGCCTTCCAGTCAGGGTAGGGTTGGCTGGGAACACATAACAGAAGGATCTTTGGACAGAGGCAGCAGCAGGAGGAATCCTGGAACCAGGAAAGCATGGTGATCATAAGGGAACAACCCATTCTGGTCTTGGATTCTCCTTCCTTGTTTGAGAACCAGTTTTCTGCATAAATCATCCTGCTACACTAGGGAACTTCATGGGCCATGGACATGCTAAAAGTTTCTAATTTTTATAAGATGCTTTCTTTTCACCAATCATATTTTCTCTCTACTGAGAAGGGTTTACTTTTTTTCTACATATTGGCCTATCAATGAGTGAAGCAAGTAAAAAAACAGTAGCTTTGTGTATTTAAAAATCTTTCCTGTATAGATCTAAAGTGGTATTGTCTTCCCCCAAAACTTTAACTGTCACACTTTCTATCCTCCCAGTCATTTATCTGACCGCCTAAAATGTATTATCTTAGCAAATTACTGTTGAAACAGTGTGAACGTCACTGCTGCCTTGTTGTTAATGCTTATTACACTGTCCTTGGCTATTACTGGGGTGTATTTCAAGGTCTGTATTGAAAATAAACAGATTAGTACAGTGGATAACTAAATTAAATAAACAGTTCCCTTTCCATAGCATGTGAAATATACCTCAGCTTTCCTCATCTTAGAAAAAAATGGGGTCGACCCACATCCTACAATGGCAGTGCAAATGGACTGAGGTTATGCTCGCATGGTGCTTATGTGAGCCTCAGACCCAGAGTGAGTGCTCAGTGGTGTCCGCTATAGTCTTCATTTTCATTGTCACTGATATTTTACTTTTACCGTATATATTATCTATGTCTTTTCAGTACTTGATTCTCCAGTGAAGTACCTTGCACATACTACTCAGCACAGATTTTATGCAGGGAGTCATCACTCCCTAGGAATCGAATTTGCATTAGAAATAGAGGCTATCAGACACATGAAAAAAATGTTCATCATCACTAGCCATCAGGGAGATTCAAATTAAAACCACATTGAGATACCACCTTACACCACTTAGAATGGCCAAAATTAGCAAGACAGGAAACAACATGTGTTGGAGGGGATGTGGAGAAAGGGGAACCCTCTTACACTGTTGGTGGGAATGCAAGTTGGTGCAGCCACTTTGGAGAACAGTGGAGATTCCTCAAGAAATTAAAAATAGAGCTTCCCTATGATCCTGCAATCGCACTACTGGGTATTTACCCCAAAGATACAGATGTAGTGAAAAGAAGGGCCATCTGTACCCCAATGTTTATAGCAGCAATGGCCACGGTCGCCAAACTGTGGAAAGAACCAAGATGCCCTTCAACGGACGAATGGATAAGGACAATGTGGTCCATATACACTATGGAGTATTATGCCTGCATCAGAAAGGATGAATACCCAACTTTTGTATCAACATGGACGGGACTGGAAGAGATTATGCTGAGTGAAATAAGTCAAGCAGAGAGAGTCAATTGTCATATGGTTTCACTTTTTTGTGGAGCATAACAAATAGCATGGAGGACGGGGGGAGTTGGAGAGAAGAAGGGAGAGGGAAATTGGGAGGGGAGGTGAACCATGAAAGACTATAGACTCTGAAAAACAATCTGAGGGTTTTGAAGGGGCGGGGGGTGGGAGGTTGGGGGAACCAGGTGGTGGGTATTGGAGAGAGGGCACGGATTGCATGGAGCACTGGGTGTGGTGCAAAAACAATGAATACTGTTACGCTGAAAATAAATTAAAAAAAATAAAGAAAAAAAAAGAATAAGAGGCCACTTAAAGTCAGTCCAATTCCAGAAAATTAAAACTTACAAAACAGACCACTTGGGGAGCAGTTATTGATATATCTCCTGTCTGTTTGGGCTGCTATAACAGAATAGCATAAACTGAGTGGTGTATAAACAGCAGAACTTTATTTCCAAGATCGATATGGTGACTGGTGGGTGCCGAGATCCTGGTTCATATACTCCCATATTCTCGCTGTGTCCTTACGTGGCAAAAAGTGCCCTGGAGTCTCTTTTATAGGGACATCCATGCCATTCGTGAGAACTCTGCTCTCCTGATGTCATCGCTTCCCAAAGACCCCCACCTCCAAATAGCATCACTTGGGGTATTGGGTTTCAATATATGGATTTGGAGGGGGGAACCAAGCATTCAGTGTACAGAAACATAAAAAGTGATTTTTTTTTTTTAACATGAGGCAGCATTTGAATAAAAACAAGAAGGTACTTCAGATTCTTTAACCAAGTTTTAAATAGCTGTCGTTTCCAAAGTGTGATCCCCGCACCAGTGGCATCAGCCTCACTTGGCAGTTGTGAAAGATGTAACTGCTCGAGCCTGGAAACTCTCAAGTTGGAGTTCAGCATTCCCGGCTTTAACAAGCCCCCCAGGAGATTCCCATGCACGTAAAGGTCTGAGAACAGCCACTCCAATGCATTTCCAATTCAAGCTAAACTTCTTTGCGGACCAGGCACTGTCAGTTGCATGTTAAAAACGCTATATTATGTGGAATTTGAGAAACAAGGCAGAGGATCATAAGAGAAGAGAGGAAAAAAATGAAACAAGATGAAATCAGAGAGGGAGACAAACCATAAGAGACTCTGAATATCAGGAGCAAACTGAGGGTTGCTGGAGGGTAGGGGGCGGGAGGGAAGGGTGGCTGGGTGATGGGCACTGGGGAGGGTATGTGCTATGGTGAGTGCTTTGAACTGTGTAAGACTGATGAATCACAGACCTGTACCCCTGAAACAAATAATACATTATATGTTTTTATTGTATTTTATTTTATTTTGTATCTTTTCAGTGTTCCAAAATTTATTGTTTATGCACCACACCCAGTGCTCCATGCAATATGTACCCACCATAATAACCACCACCAAGGCTCACCCACCTCCCCACCCCGCTCCCATCCAAAACTCTCAGTTTCTCAGAGTCCACAGTCTCTCATGATTTGTCTCCCCCTCTGATTTCCCCCAACTTACTTCTCCTCTCCATCTCCCCATGTCCCCCATGTTATTCCTTATGCTCCACAAATAAGTGAAACCATATGATAATTGACTCTCTCTGCTTGACTTATTTCACTCAGCATAATCTCTTCCAGCCCCGTCCATATTGATACAAAAGTTGGGTATTCATCCTTTCTGATGGAGGTGTAACACTCCATTGTATATATGGACCACATCTTCTTTATCCATTCATCTGTTGAAGGGCATCTTGGTTCTTTCCACAGTTTGGCAACCGTGGCCATTGCTGCTATTACATTGGGGTACAGGTGGCCCTTCTTTTCACTAAATTTGTATCTTTGGAGTGAATACCCAGTAGTGCAATTGCAGGGTCATAGGGTAGCTCTATTTTTAATTTTTTGAGGAATCTCCACACTGTTTTCCAAAGTGGCTGCACCAACTTGCATTCCCACCAACAGTGTAAGAGGGTTCCCCTTTCTCCACATCCTCTCCAACACTTGTTGTTTACTGTCTTGTTGATTTTGGCCATTCTAACTGGTGTAAGGTGGTATCTCAATGTGGTTTTGATTTGAATCTCCCTGATGGCTAATGATGATGAAACATTATATTAAAAAATAAATTAAAAAATTTTTAAAAACATTATATCATCATTTTCTTTACATGCATGATTTACGAGATGAACGGTTGCATGAAAGCAAGCACATCTCATAGCGGTAGAAGTCACTTAGGGATCAAGTTACCTGTTGGTAACACCAACTTCTAGCATTCTCATTGCCCTACATCCCACAGCGTGTTGATTCTGTACAGGTGCAGTAGGAGCTATGGCATGTGAACATTCCACCTGCCCCTTTATGTAGGTTTCCTGTAACATCTTCCTACTTACATTTTTTTAATGCTTCTCAGACTAGATAAGAGGATAGGATGGAGTAGGCAGAATGAATCTTAAAGGGACCTTTTCCAATGCTATTCCTAAGAATTTTTCCTAAGGAAATGCTCATGGATATGTTCACATGTGCAGAGATTCAGCTACAAGGACATTCACAGAGGATGGTTATCACAGCAAAAACAAAACAAAACAAAAAACTGGAAACACCTAAATGTCCAGTAGTTGAGGAAATGGTTAAATAATTTATGGAATACAGAGAAAAGGGAAAACTATGCAACTATTTAAAGTGATATGGACCTATAATTTATTAAGTGAATAAAACTTACAAAGCAGTACCTTTTCACATAGAATATGTATATATAAAATATCATACATGCAGGCATCCTACATGTTATCCAAAATATTAATAGCAATTACTTCTGGAAGTGACATTATAGGTTATTGAACTTTTTTCTTTCTGAGGATGTGTATTTTCTAACTTTTTGACAATGATTAGCCTAACAATTATCCACCAAACTACACAGCATGAGGCAGACTTTCATCTTGACCTTTGTTATTGATTATGAGGTCACAAGGCCAACCCAGCACTGTATCAAAACATGATCTCATCAGTGAGCACATATCATTCAAATATAAGTGAGCATCCCTGGATCACATTGGAGGTACTCACTGAGCCACTACCATCATTGCCAATGAACTTGGTTTCTTCCCCGCCCTCCAACTTGTCATCTTCCAGGAAATTCCCCCACTGAGACCCAAACAAGACTTTTGGAACATAGACAGAAACATGCATCTTCGAATGACACCAAACAAATTCTGCCAAGAGGACAGGGCCAGTACCAGTTCCTGTTGTCAGTGTCCTAAAATTATGCACACAATCTGTGGCCTGCTTGCAGGTCTAGCTCAGGGAGGAGTCTGATTTTGTTTTTGTTTTGCATATTCTCCCCGAGCCTAGAAAATAGGGCATGTAGTCAATTACTTTGCTTGTGGCCGTTGAGAAACCTTGGACTCCCAGCACATCAGAGGGAGGAGAGGGCTGACCTTATCAGGCCCTCACCGTCTCAGGCACCTACTCTTGGAGGGAAAGAAATGATGTGGAGAAATTGAACCATGAGGTGCCATTTGTTTAATTTAAAAGCCTGCTTCTGCCAAGAGGCTGCTAGAAAAATAGTGAACTTGAGCTGTTCAAGTGTTATTCTCTATTCAGCCTGGTTGGATACAGCTCTGGATAGGAGTCATGAGGCAGATCTGTTGTTACACTTTAGAAGAGGGTTAGGAAGTCGCTAGGAGGGCTTGAGAACAGGTTTAGGGCACAACTTCAGGGGTCCTGTAGGTCTGTACGTTTCCAGGCATTCATTCCCCCGAGCCATGCTGTCCTGCATTTGGACTTCTCCTCTTCCCAGTGACCTGGCCCCATTTCCGGGCCAGTGGGGAGCATTAAGGAACCACTTCCCTGGCCTGGTTCTACCAAGGAAGCTTTTAGGTTTGTGTCTCATCTTGCTGGGGCAGTAATTGACAGCTCTTATGTAAATATCAATAAACACTCAATCATAAGGCCAGTGAGTTCAAGGCTCTTCTCTTCTAGCTGCACCATTTTCTGCATGGTTCCAAGCTCAGTTATGGTGCTGTCAAAAAGAGAGAGCTTAACCATTGGCATGCACAAGAATGGTAGAAGCACTCTTGTTAGGAGGTGAGGGTATGGAGCCCAGCTCCTGGGGAGCATCTTGAGGTGGAGATTCAAAAGTGCTACCTCAATAGGAACTGCCCCTGGGCTCACCACCTGTGGGGGAGGGTGGAGAGCAAGAGCGGGCAGAGAAAATAGAACTCCACTATCGCCATCATGGCCTCAGCTGATCCCACAGGTTGCTAGGATGGTCCTCCAGCGTTGTCAGCAGTTGGGATGATGGGGCTGGGCCTTTATACCTCTATGTTGATCACTCTTTGGGTACAGGTTCTTGGGAAAGAGACATGACTTTGGGCAAAATGACTCTAGAAAGGTTCTCAGCTGAGAGCTCCTGGCTGCCAATCCTTCCAGCATCTGCGCGGATGAGGGCTTTGGTCGTGAGGTCAAAGTCAGAGGAAAGCTGGGCCATTCTCCAGTGTTCAATACAAAGAATACCGCCCCCCAAATCTGAATGTAGTATGTAGTTAGGTCTGGGACAAGAAGTACAGTTATCTGTTACTCCCTGTTAACTCCCTGAAAACTACCCATGAAAACAGTGGAGGCTCAGAGAGGGAGCATTGGATTGAACAGTTCGTGGTTCATGCAGAACAGATAATGTTTCCAAACATCATCCTATTAATGCCATTCTAAGAAGTATATTGCCTTTGATTCTATGCTTAAAAACTTCAGTATAGTAGATAAATTTTCAGAACTAGGCCAGAGACTAATGTCTGCATTTGAAGTCTCAGTGTATGCCTACCAGAGGGTAAGCATCCCACATATAAACCTTACAGCTCAAAATCCATTCTTGGATAAAGTCAGTGACCATGAAAAACAGACCTTTGCTACTAGAGTTAATTGAGGGAGTTCAGATCCAAATTACTTTATCAGTCATTTAGTCAATGACATTTATTGAGCAAATAACCTTTTATATAAAGGTTGTAGGGCACTACCAAAGTAGAATGGAAATAATTACTAACATTTGGCTCATTCTTCATTGTCTGCAGAATATTTTAGCATAATATTACCTCACTTAATGAGTTGTGTTAGTGTCCCCATTTTATAGATGAGGGAAGTGAAGTTCAGGAAAGCAAACAAATTGCCCAATTTCAATCAGGTAGTGACAGGTGGTATTATTACCTTACCTTGCTAGGAGTCCGCAGGCAGAAAGAATTACCGAGATGGCACAGCTATTATATCTCTCTTAGAGACAGGGTACCAGAGAAAGCTGGGGGGGGGGGTGTATGTGTGTGTGTGTGTGTTTAAAGCAGCTAGGCAGGGCGCCTGGGTGGCTCAGTGGGTTAAGCCGCTGCCTTCGGCTCGGGTCATGATCTCGGGGTCCTGGGATCGAGTCCCACATCGGGCTCTCTGCTCAGCAGGGAGCCTGCTTCTCTCTCTCTGCCTGCCTGCCTCTCTGTCTACTTGTGATCTCTCTCTGTCAAATAAATAAATAAAATCTTTAAAAAAAAAAAATAAAAAAAAATAAAGCAGCTAGGCAGTCCTGGACTTAGGGTATCAATAGAATGAGGAAGCACTGTGTCCTTGAAATGACCTTAGCCATCAAAAGGATTCTCCTACCAGCCCCGCAAAATATGGAGTGGGCTTCAAGATAAATCAGGAGTTACTCTTTTGAATGATCTCTCTGCATATGCACAATCTAGCCGTGACCAGATTTACAGACATGAGAGGTAACAAAGCCAAAGGTTTGTAAATCTTAGTTGGTTCAGGACGTTTTCCATCTATATCAGCGAATCCCTTTGACATATTTTCTCAATTCCTCACTCTGTCTTTTGCCTAATCATCTGTGGGGACTGAAGCTTGAGCTGTTTACTAGCAAAGTGATTTAGCTGTGGATGTGTTATCCCTGGAAAGTTTCTCTAGATGGCCCCTTTCTGTTGCATATAGCATTGTAAGGTTATCCAAGTCCTACTGGTTATACTTTCACTGGATTTCATAGGCAGGAAATAGCTCCCATTCATCAGTTCCACCAAGGAATTCCCACACAGAGCCTAATCCAGTTTTTCTGATAGAATGTGAAGATAGAATAAAATTCAGTGTTAGAAGGAATTTAAAGTAGGTCTTCCTAGTGGAGAGAGGGGAAGAAAAGACTAAGACCCTCTGAGATGATGTGAAGAAATTAATCTTACTGGTAGGTGGTCATTCAAGTTTCAGCATAGATGGATATGATATGATGGGCTTGTTTCTCTTACCTGCTATAACACTGGGTGTGTTGTGACAGGGTGACTTAGGAGATTGTAAGAACCCACTAGAACTGAGATTTTTTTTTTTTTTGAGGTTGGAAGAAAGCAATCAAGTCAGGCAAGCCAGAGCACCCATGGGTGTCAGTAGACAATATAAGATCCAGACAGATGTAGAGGAGGGATCTTAAGAGGCATCAGAGTTATTTTGTCTGGTGTGTGGAGCATGGGAGTGAGATGTTTGTTACCAGGACATCTGACAGCAGATGATGGCACCCAAGTATTCTCAGTGGGAGAAATGAGAGTGCAGAGAAGAGGTTCAGTCTTTAAAGAGTCAGGCAGACTCAGACTAAGAGGGACAAAGCAGGGGACCCAGTTCCTACCTGGGATACACTCTGTGGGCTCGGATGAAGAATTGGGGCAGATAGTTCACTCCTGGAGCTATAGGTTCCCGGTCAGGGGGAGCCAAAAGCAGACCCAGCTAGACAGGAAGGGGTCTAGATGGAGCCTCCTGGAGGAGAGCCTTCCACAGCCAGGGCAAAACTGAAAGACAGACCAGCCCCCTTCATTTGACAAAAGCTGAGGGAGAGCTGGGCTGGACGGGGAGCAGGGGCTTGAGAGAACCTAGGAGTGGCAGCTGGATGCTGAGCCTCCTGGAAATGGAGAAGAGAAGGGTCAGGCTAAGAACTTATGTTTAGGGAAAAGTTGAACACAGTGGTGTCTGCTGTTCCATCGTGTCCTAAAGAGAACTGACAAAACCTTTCATAAGCATCCAGCCCAGGCTAGAGCCGTGGCTGCGTGTCTGATCAGTATGGTATGAGGGATCTGTTGAAATCAGTCTGAGAGCCTTCTGAAGGCTCTGATTTTACTCTTCCCCCACTAGGTAAAGTTGTGAATTTCCACAATTTGAAATAATATGTAGCACTGATCCAATAGCTAAATATTGATACTTGGCTGTGGATCTATAGATGGAAGTGCATCAAGGGTTTTGGCTCAAACCACTAATGTAAAAAAATAAACATAGTCCACCAGTGACCCATGTTGAATAAAACGCCTTTCTGTAAGGTGACTGTTAAATTCTGCAGTCATCAGAATTGCTATTGAATTACCTCAGAGAAGTGAATTACCAATTAGTGTCATGTCTGTAGGTTTCTCCTCATGCATGTAGACATAGGGGTTTATCGTTATTTGGGTTTTTAAACTATCTAATGAATCATACTGTTTCTGTCTCTTATAATGCTGTGATAAACACTCCATGAGTTAGGAGAATAAACATGATCTGTCTTTTCATTGTTCCCTGAATAATAATAATAGAAGTGCATCTAGTTTTTGTATAATAAATGTAGGGACACTTTGAAGGTGAATCTGTCTTTTCATTGTTTCCTGCATAATAATAAAAAATGCTTCTAGTTTCTGTATAATAAACTGAAGGACGCTTTGGAACTTGCTACAAGTTTGTTAGAAGAACAGTTTGGTCACACCTCTTTATAATAACGTACTTCTCAAAAATTTTTCAAGAAACGAGACTGCTTTGCTATTGTGTTGCCCACAGCTCCAGTGTCTATCAGGAATCTGTGTTTGTTTAGGGTGTATGCTGCTCATTGCCCAACTGGCTCTCTGCTGAGTCCCGCTTCTCCTGGTGCCATCTGCTTCCCATGGTCAGCTGTAGGGCTTCTTGGTTTAATACCAACTTTGTACCCCTTTCTCTCATTACCTGGTAAATGTTGGTGCTTTCTTATTGGTAATTTACAGACTAGGAAAGGACCTTGAAAGGTTATTTAATATCAAACCTTGCCTTCAGAGAGAGTTAGAATGAAACCATCCCAGAGACGTAAAAACCTAAATTTCAAAGACATCCAAAGAAACTAATTTCACGGCTTTCTTTACCAAGCCACTTCAGTATTTTAATAGACAATAACCTTCATGGACAGAAAGTGACTTTTTATCAAAATCTCCAATTTAGGTTCCTCATGCTGCAATTTAAGTTCTTGGGAGCCCAGGAGTAATAAAGAATGGTTGGTTGGATGCCCTTTCTATTCTGAAGGAGCCTCCTAATTGTCTCTGTATTTCTCTTCTTTAGCTACCTGATCATTGATCTTCAAGCACTGCTTTTTTGATTGGTTTGGTTGCTTGGGTTTTTGTTTTGTATCTCCATTCCACAGACTGCACAATAGAACAAGTGGAGGCATGCTGTGTTGTGATACAAGCTAGAGAGTATCAGAAAAACTGCCCCACTCCTGAAAGCCTATGCTGCATGGGCGCGTTAGTTGTCACACATGTCTAAGTGCCACCAACATCCAATGCCCCATCTTTTTTTTTTTAAAGATCTTATTTATTTGACAGAGAAAGAGAGAGAGAGAGAGAGCGCCCGCTCAAGTAAGCACAAACAGGGGGAGGGGCAGAGGAAGAAGAAGCAGACTCCCTGCTGAGCAGGGAGCCTGATGTGGGGCTTGAGCCTAAGACCCTGGGATCATGACCTGAGCCAAGGCAGATGCTTAACTGACTGAGCCACCCAGATTCCCCCAATTCCCCATCCCATCTTTATCCAGAGCTCAAGAACCAAAAAAGGCGCATCTTCTAAGAACGTTTAATAAATAAGGTTTCACTTTTTCCTGTTTGGGATTATTTTTCTCCCATTTTCCAGATCATCAAGATGTGGCCTAGGATATATACCTTTTCACATTCAAATAAACTATCCATCAGGGCATCAGCCAGCAGGAAAACAGATCATGCAGCACTCTCAAATTAGGGCAATCTGAGGGCAGCATAACAAAGGGACTCTTTATACAGGTAGCGCAGAGTGACGGGAGCCCCTGGAAGTGGAAATAGTGGGACTCTGTTCCCATCTTGAGGCCTAAAGAGTGGAGAAAATCAGAACCCAGACACAGAGGCCTGTGTAGAGAGTCCCTGACAGGAGTGGGGTCCCTGGGTGAGGGATGTAATCACAGACCACTGTAACTGTATGGCCCACTGCTGCCAGCCTCCTGCCAGGCACCACATCAGACAATTACAACAGGAAGCATGGGGGTGAGGGAACCTATTGCCATAGTCCATTTTAGTCAGCCTTTCAGGGCCCAGGGAAAAATGGAGAAAGATGGAGAGTGTACCTGTGGGCAAATGAAAGACTTTCAGCATTGATAGGAAGGAGATATTTGGCCTTTTATGAAAAGTAAGAATGTGGGTTATCTCTTTGACTTAATTTCCTCTTTCTTTGGAAAGTACATTATGTGAACAGTGTGACTGTAGAAGAAACAGCTAAGTGCTAGTGGAGATGCACCTACTATTTGCTGAGGTCATCTAAAATGACTTGTCCTATACAACAAAGAATCAATAGATGTGTACGGACTGGAAGTTACCATTGATTTTGAGGAATGCCATCTTCTGGTGCATTATCTTAGAGTTAATGCTTCTCTTATCAAGAGTTGGAATAAGCTCCAAATTTCTTTGCAGGCTTCTTCGTATCAGTTTTAAATATTCAGACACTTTGTCCTTTAAGTGTGGAAAGAGTGATTATTTCTCAGTCTTTGACTTCAGTATCTTCACAGATTTGTTCTTCCTGCTCTCCCCTTAGTCAGGAAGCAAATACAGACTTGTTTCATACCAGAATTTTATGTATTTATGTGTTTTTCCCAGTTCCTACCTTTGGAATTCTTAATAATGTCTTTCCTCCTTTGTGTTCCATAAAAGTGGAATCAAAGCATTTCTGGCAGTCTGACATAGTTTAAAGAATGAGAATCTGGCATAAGCTTATGCTTATTTCTATAAATTCTTGTCCACAGATTTAGTGACATAAGAGATTTTAAAAATCAGACCCTCCCAGGATCGCCTTTCTACCTTGTGGACATTAGTGACCTAATGTGTAACCTGGATATCTACCCTGCCAGTGGTTAAAGAGCAGCTTGTGAAAAATGGTAGGCACTGAACAAAGTAACACTTCATTTACCTTTTGATGGTATTGCCTTCTCCAAGTATTGTTATCATTTCCCACCCCTTTATATATTTCCATCAAGTAGCCAGTGGTTTGAGCTTAATATGTCCAAAACAGAAAGAGGAATACTATTCTTTTTCTACTGGAAAAAAGAAAGAAAGAAAGAGGGGTAGAGAGAGAGGAGAGAGAGAGGGAGGGAGGGAGGAAAGGAAGGAAGGGAGGGAGAGAGGGAAAAAAGAAAGAAAAGGAAGGAAAGGAAGGGAAAGGGAAGGGAAGGGGAAAGGAAGGAAGGAGGGAATAAAGGGAGGAAGGAAGGAAGGAAAAAGGAAAGAAAAAAAGAAAAGAAAAGAGACAAGGAGGGAGGGAAGGAGGAAGGAAGGAGAGAGAGAGAAAGGAAGGAAGGAAGAAAGAGAGCAGAAAAAGAAAAATTTCCCTAGTCTGTATCATTTCCACTGGGGGAAAAAAAAAACAGAATTTAAATTTTCATGGGCATGCAATAAGGACAAAAGAAGATCCCCCAAATTTTTAATTAATTAATTAATTAATTAATTTGGGTGACCTTCCTAAATAACCAGATTCTTTCAGCTATCTTATCAAGCATGGCTCTTTTTGATGATAAGATTGATGATTCTTTTTGTAGAACCACTCAGTAAGTTGCATTGTACCCAGAATGTTTTAATGTTTCTTACAAAAATGCCTCCTATAGTCCTATGAGTGCTCAGTCATGAGAAGAAACACCATTGACCCTGGATGAAGCTGTAAAATGGAGTCTTTGAATCTGCCACCTCTTGCTCTGTCGATAATCAAGTCCTAACTGTTCATTGCTTCTGTTTGCACTAACCTGTCCAGGGAGTCTATCAAATCCCCTCCATACCATCAAAACATTTTTTCTTGAGTCTCAGTGGTCTCAGGACCATTAGTTGGCAGGTGTTTGAGGACAATAATTAATTAATTTTAATCCGCCCCCAGATAACTTTCCAAAATTTTATAAATTTTATAAAGGGCTCTGAGAGACACTAATGCAAAAGAATGTTGGCAATTTGAGGGCAGTTATGCCTTTTAGCGCCCCACAGGATGTAGCTAATACTGTGCAGTTCTACTTTGTTTCTTGTATATTATCTTTTGGGTTGCATAATAACTCCCAAATAGGAAACCAGTACTTGGAAGTGATAAATGATTTATCCAAAGACACAGATAATTTGAGCCAATAATGAACTGATATAGGGAATATGGTCTTAATTACTGTGTAGGCTTTGTGTATTTTGAACTGTAAGGAAAAAGGGGAGAGAGAGGGAGTGTGAGTGAGTGTGTGTGTGTGTGTGTGTGTCTAGAGAAAGAGCAGAAACTAAAGGAAAAATAGATAGGAAGAGCAGTGGGGGCTTACCTATCTCAGCTATGGTGAGAGTTGGCCTCTCACTGAGCTGAGTTATCAATGGCTTTACAATATATCAGAACCAATAGCATACTGAATCCACAGAGTCCTTTGGTATTGTAAGGACACTCCCTATGTCATGTCTTTAGTTAGATAGAAAGAAGAATTTCCTATTAGAAACATGATTATGTATTCATATGTATTCCTGGTCATTTCTAGATTCTAAGAGACTAAAATCAAAGTATGGTCTTCCCTAAAAGAGAGGCAATGGATTAGAAGGCCTCTCAAGACAATTTGAGCAGATGGAGAGGCCAGAGTGCTGTTTCTTCTTTATGTATTCATCAACATTACGGACTTCATAGTACTAGGATGGGCTAAGTCATGTTAGTAACCGAAAATTACTAGTTTATGGTAGTAACAAACAGTGCCAAAATCTCAGTGGTCTACAATGACAAAGATTTGTTTCTTGCTTGTGCTGTGTGTCCATCGTGGTCAGCTAGGGGATTAACTCAGCATTATCTTCCTCCGGGGTCCAGACTGATAGAATAGCTACTTTCTGGGAAGTTGCTGGTCCCATGGCAGAAGAAAAGAGAGCTGGGTAAGGTCTTGTTCCGGCAACCAATTGTTCTGGCCCAGAGGTGATACCCTTTACAACTAATTGGCCAAAGCACATTGCACAGCCCAGCACAACCACAAGTGGGCCAAGAGATATAGTCCTACCATGTGCCCAGGAGGCAGAAGGCCAGGAATATTTGTGAACAGCCCTAATAACTGTCCTGCTGCTTATGTATGTCAACCTCTCGGGGAGGTGTCCAGGCTTAATTTCTCTTCTGGCTGTCTGTACATTCAGACTGAAGACTCAGATACATAACATGGCAACTTCACTAGCATTTCATAAGGTCTCGAAAAAGAATGCACACAAGGGGAACTCTAACTTATTCTTTAAGAGTCCCCAGAAGCCTTATGGAGGAAATCGTATTTATCATACCTGAAGTGTGAATAGACTCTAAGTAGGCAAAGAAGTTTGGTGTGTCTCTCATCACTTTATCTAACATAGTACGGAAAGTCCTAGCCAAAACAATCAGACAAGAAAAAGAAACAAAAGACATCCAAATCAGCAAGAAAGAAGTCAAACTTCCACTGTTTGCAGATGATATATACTCTATATGAAAAATTCAAAGACTCCACCAAAAAAATTATTAGAACTAATTTGCAAATTCAGCCAAGGCACAGGATACAAAGTCAATGTACAAAAATCTGTTGTAGTCTATATACACCAGTAATGAAGCAGCAGAAAGGGAAACCAAGGAATCAGTCCCATTTACAATTGCACCAAAACCCCTAAGTTATCTAGGAATAAACCCAACTAAAGAGGTAAAATATCTGTACTCTGAAAATTATAAAACACTGATGAAAATTGAAGATGACACACACACACAAAAAAGGGATAAACATTCCATGCTCATTGATTGGAAGAACAAATATTGTTAAAATCTCTATACTACTGAAAGCAGTCTACACATTTAATGCAATCCCTGTTAAAATACGACCAACTAGTTTTTCAAAGAGCTGGAACAAACAATCCTAAAATTTGTATGGAACCATAAAAGATGCCAAATAGCCAAAGCAGTCCTCAAAAAGAAAAAGCAAATCTGGAGGTATTAAAATTCTGGACAAGTTATATTGCAAAGCTGTAGTGATCAATGGAAGAGAATAGAAAACCCAGAAATGAATGCACAACTATATGATCAACTAATCTTCAGCAAAGCAGAAAAGAATACCTAATGGAAAAAAGACAATCCCTTCGAAAGGGTCTTGGGAAAACTGGACAGGAACATGTAAAAGAATGAAACTAGACCACTTTCTTACACCATACACAAAAATAAATTCAAAATGGATAAAAGACCTAAATGTGAGGCAGGAACCCATCAAAATCCTAGAGGAGAACACAGGCAGTAACCTCTTTGCCTCTGCCATAACAGCTTCTTTCTAGATATATCTCCTGAGGCAAGGGAAATAAAAGCAAAAATAAACTAAAGAGACTAGTTCAAATAAAAACCTCTGTACAGTGAAGGAAACAATCAACAAAACTAAAGGGGAACCTAGGGAATGGGAGAAGATATTTGCAAATGACATATCTGATAAAGGGTTAGTATCCAAAATATATAAAGAACTTATAAAACTCAACACTCAAAAAGCAAATAACCCAGTTTAAAAATGGGCAGCAGACATGAAGATATTTTTCCAAGGAAGACATCCAGATGGCCAAGAGACACATGAAAAGATGCTCAACATCACTCATCATCAGGGAAATACAAATCAAAACTACAATGAGATACCACCTCACATCAGCCAGAATGGCTGAAATTAACAATACAGAAAACAGCAGTTGTTGGCAAGGTTGTGGGGAAGGAGGAATTCTGTTACAGAGTTGGTGGAACAGTGCAGCCACTCTGGAAAACAGGATGGAGGTTCTTCAAAAAGTTAAAAATAGAACTACCCTATGACCCAGCAATTGCACTACTGGGTATTTACCCAAAGAAAACAAAAATACATATGCACCCTAATGCTTATCGCAGCAGTGTCTGGAGTAGCCAGCCAAATTATGGAAAGAGCCCAAATGTCCGTTAACTGATGGAGAGAGATACATCACACACACTCACACACACACACACACACACACACACACACACACACAGTGGAATATTATTCAGCCATAAAAAATGAAATCCTGCCATTTGCAACGACATAGGTAGGGCTAGAAAATATTATGCTGAGTGAAATAAGTCATTCAGAGAAAGACCAATACCATATGATTTCACTCATGTGTAGAATTTAAGAAACAAAACAAATGAACATAGGGGGAAAAAAGAACAGAGTAAAACCCAGAAACAGGCTCTTAATTATAGAGACAAATAGGGTTATTGGAGAGAAGGTGGAGGGGTGGGTTAAATAGGTGATGGGTATTGTGGAGGGCACTCGTGATGAGCACTGGATTTTGTATGTAGGTGATAAATCACTAAATTCTACACCTAAAACTAATATTACACTGTATGATAAGATTAACGTTATAGCAATGAGAGTAGTATGAGACATGAAATATGGGGCAGGCATCAGTGTTCATTTTCTTGAATGATACATTTTCTACCTGGAATAATGCGCAATGTTGGGAAATAAATGGGATAGTCTCTTGAATCACTGTTTTGGATTCCTTTTGATTTTACCCTCAAGCTCTGCATAACCTATGGTATCATCCACATCCAAAAGGAAGAACTTAGCTCCCAGTAATTTCTGACACTCTGGATGCATTAGGAATACATGCTCTTATTCCCCAGTTCCCTGGAACTAAACTTTTGGAGGGAATTCAGGCATAAAGCCATCTAATTTGTTAATCTTTTTTTTAAAGATTTTATTTATTTATTTGACAGACAGAGATTACAAGTGGGGGGGGGGTGGGGGAAGCAGGCTCCCCGCTGAGCAGAGAGCCCAATGTGGGACTCAATCCCAGGACCCTGAGATCATGACCTGAGCTGAAAGCAGAGGTTTAACCCACTGAGGCACGCAGGCACCCCTAATTTGTTAATCTTTTAAAATGTGGAGGATAATGACATTTCTTTCATCTCAGATCTCTTCTGCTGAGTTTGTGCTATTGTATTTATTACTAAATGCATTTATTTAACAAACACTGGTTTGTTTTAGAGAATAGTTGTGGTTTTCCTATTAAAATATATTTTCTTTAAAAAAAAAAAACTAAATTATCCCTTAGTTTTCTATCTGCCTCAGTCATTGTAAATATCCTCCCACAAATTTCATTTTAGTTGAAAAGTATAAAGAGACCTTGGGGCCTGAGGGTTAAATCTTCTCTCCTTTGCTCCTGCTCAGGCATTTTATAATCAGGGAGAAGTCATGAGTAGGTGGTGAGAGCTGGCATTTGTAGTAACCTAATGACAAAGGAAGGAAGGAAGGACAGACAGATGGAGGGAGGGAGGGAGACAGGCAGAAGGGAGAGAGGAAGGAACAAAAGAGCAAAGAAAAGAAGGAAAAAGAAAATTCAATTCTAATAGAAAAACAATGAGCCAAAAAGACTGAAGGGAAACCCTAGGAAAATAAGTTTTATTAGAAAATTTAGCAGGAAAAAAATGGTTAAAAGAAGAGTAGAAAAAAATGGCCAGTCTTTCCATTCTATATTCTGAAGGAAATATTCAGAGACTCTGAAGCATTCAAGATGGTGGTCCTTGATGTTGAAGAAAAATGGAGGCCAAACTAATGAGTGACCAAGGCTGGGCTACTCATCCATTTCATCTTCCCACACGTTTCACAATCTGACCTTGAGAAACTGTGCCCTAAGCCACATATTCTCTTTTTAAGTATATTGTTATGCTACCTTTTTCTCCAGAAATGAGCTTTTAGTTATTGAACCTCTAGACACCAGTACACACTCTGTGTTAACTTAGTCGGTTTCACATATCTCTTCCCTGTCCAGTCATGGGTCCTGATCTCTCAAACTTATTAATACTTGGTGCTTCGAAGAAGATACATTAGCTGCCACGTTTTCTGAGACTGAGTTGAAGGTGTCAGAGAGAAGGAGATAACTATCATGTATGGATGACCTTTATCCTTCCTAATTTTTTCTCATCTGTTGCAGAGAAACCCTCTCTGGATCCTTGCCCTTGCTATGGTGCTGTAATTCTTCACCTAAAAATCATTTCTCTTAATTTCCATCAGAGCATGTTTTTTAAAGCTTCTTCAAACTCATCTTCAAATCTTCAGATCTTCCTTCCATTAGCCCTTCATGGCCAAGCTCATCTCTTCCCAAAACCTTTCCTACTTCTACAGACCCTCTCCGCATCATATTTCGTGGTTTCCCTTGCTGTGCTCCCATGATCCTTTATACTTAACTTCTGTAGCCTTCCCCACACTCTGTTGTACTTAGTTCTTTTCATGTCTCTCTCCCCTGTTCAGTCATGGGTCCCATTTGCTTTGGCATCCCCAGGGCCCAGCACAATGACTGGCACATAGTAGGTGCTTGATAAAAACTCGTTGAACAAGTGCATGATCATAGGTTGGATTTGGTCATTTAACAGACATTTATTGAGCATCTCAATAGTATATTATATGGCCTACCTTAGGTACTATCAACTTCAAGTAATCTAAATACTTTTTTTTAATATCTAATGACTTTCCAAATACTTACATTATAAATTTGCTGAAGATTTTTTTCTTCTGTTTCTAATAAGTCTTGACATAGTGTTTTGTATTATCTAGATACAGTAAAACCAGTTGAGTAGGGACTTGTGTAGAAGAGGGAGAAGTGAAGTTTATTTGACTTTAGCCTCAAAGTCACAAAGGACCCCAAGTTTGGACTTCATTATTATCTCCAAGCAGGGCTATGCCTACATTAGAGATATGCTGAAATAATTGAAAGAGAGGACATTTATCATCCAGCTGTAAGCCTTTTGTCCCATTCTTGTCTCATACTGCTTCTGATGTGTATACCGTAATTCTTGTGACCTTCATTTTAGTATTTCTTCATAGGGTCCTCTCTCAAGAGAGACCTACACTACATAATCTGGAGTTTAGTGTCTTTGCTATAAACCCTTCTGATGAGTTACAGTGTGAGAATCAGTTTGATATGGTCTTTTCTCTTTCAAAATAGAAGTGTCAGGAGGGCAACTACCTTTTCCCTTTGTTTCAGCCATACTCTCATTATCCAGTATGAGGTCTGGCAGTTAATAGTTCCTGAATGTTGTTATATCCCTGCTACCTAAAAGAAGGTGAGAATAAGGTCATGGATGGGGTAGATGTCAGAAAAGAAAGAAGTGTCAGAGGGCTCCTGGGTGGCTCAGCTTTGCCTTCAACTCAGGTCATGATCTCAGGGTCATGGGATCGAGCCCCACATCAGGCTCTCTGCTCGAGAGGGAGGGAGCCTGCTTCCCCCTCTCTCTCTGCCTGCTGCTCTGCCTACTTGTGATCTCATTCTCTCTGTGTCAAATAAATAAATAAAATCTTTTTTTTTAAAAGTGTCAGAGACTGAGGAATGGGAGGGCAACACCCATTCAATGGTCGGTAAGAGCCATTCAGCCTTGGTGCAGGACTCTGCCTTCCTACATAGGAGGTAACTCAGACTTTACCTTGTGTCATCATTCTTACTGAACAAAGGAAGGCACGGAAGCTGCATATAGAAGAGCTGGGACTTAATCAATCTCTCATTTAAAGCCTTCTGTTCTGCTGGCTGCTGCCCTGTAGCAAACATGCATCTTCATCTCTGGCACACCTTGGGCAGTAGAAATTTGAACCAATGATTTTTATGTCTCTTCTCTGAGCCCCAGACCTGTGTATACCACCATCTCCTAGATAGATTCCTTTGGATTGCCCCAATATATTCTCTTCCCCTTATGCTAAGTCTATTTCCAGGGTTTGCTGTCTTAGTGACAAGCATCCTGGTCTTTACAACTGAGCAAGCAGGAAACCCCAGGACTCTCCTCTCAAAGCTCCCCTTACTGAGTCTATGGAATCTACCATCAGATCCTGTTGATTTACCTCCTCATTGCTCCCCAAATCTGACCACACCTTCTCTACCATCATCACCTGCCCAAGCTCCCCATGCAGCCTATCACCATGGCAACATTGCCTCCTCGTGAGCCAGCCTGCATCCACTTGGGCCTTCTCTCAAGCCACTCTACACGCTCTTTGGCACAGTTCCTGATTCACAGTAGATGGTGATCAAATAAGTGGACAAAATGGTCCTAAAATGTTTAAAGCAGATTTTGTTCTAGATATTTACACTCTAAGAAGATCTCTGTTGTTTCAGAGCAGTTAAGTCAAATTAAAATAAATCTGTCTATAGGGAATGTAGTCAGCGGTCTTGCGACAATGTTGTACCGTAACAGATGGTAACTGCACTTGTGGGGAACATAGCAAAATGGATAGATTGTTCAAATCACTAATGTTGTAGACCTGATAGCAATATAACATTGTGTCCAGTGTACTTCAATAATAATAAATAAATAAGCCTGTCTAGATATGTCAACAATGTCAACTAAATTAAATACAATATTATTAATTAAATTTAACCAACTCATTCTGTACTTGCAGTAGAAAATCCCAGATAGTCCACATCTGCCAAGGCTGGTTAACACCTTCCTCGTCCAGGTGTTTAGAAAACTTCATGTGTTAGAGAGCTCCATCATTTTCTCACCAATCAATCCAAAATTGACTGCCCCAAGTTCTGCGAAGAGCCAGCTTCATTGCTTCTTTTGACATTACTGATATTATAGAAAGCATGTATCAATGCATGGAGAATTTATATTTGCCTGAGAGGACTGAGAAGCATTTAACTTGACTATTTCCAGTCATTTTTGTTTTTATTCTGTTTAATTATAAAATAATTGGTTAATTAAATTTTCAGCTGGACTGAGAAGTGCACAGAAGGGAAATTCCTCTTCAGTTGTGCGCTTTCTTTGCCTTGCTTTAAAGGGAGCACCTGATGTTGCATTAATGCCTGCTGAGACCATGCTTTGCACGATGTGTTCATTTGAACTGGAACGTATTTTTGAATGGGGTGAAACTAGAGATAAAGAAACTAGAAGCCTTAATAGCCATTCAAAAAAGCCTAAAGAAACTAGAAGCCTTAATAGCCATTCAAAAACCAAGCCCTGTTGTCCCAAAGGAATTGATTATTCTGATTTCTTCAGTGTCCATTATGATACCAGTCTCCTTACTGACCTCTATGTGCCCTCCTCTCAGCCTTGTGGAAGTACTGAGATCATCAGGATGCCATTGTCAGCATCAAGACTTGTAATCCAACACCTGAGAAACCCAATGGGCTGTGCCTTCCCTTTGGTAGCCACCTCGGCTTCCGGGTGGCAGTCCCACCTCTGCCTAATACTGAGGCCCTGGCACACACTAAGCCTTGGGTACAGATGGGATTGATCCCCTGTCCTGACCATCCAGGAGCCCCAAGCGCAAGAGGCCCAGAGTGGTGGTCATGTTTTCCAATTTAAAATCAATTGAACAGATGCTCTTGAAATGGCAGAACTTCCCATGCCCACCCTAGGTAGGACATTTGCTCGTGGGACATTGTAAACCAGATTTCTCTCTCTGGCAATTATCTAAAGAGTCACTTGGGCAAATTAGGAGTTCCTCCTTATCCTTCGTCTGATCACAGTTTTTGCATGTTGTGCCTGAGAAGGAGTACTCTCTGCTTCCTTTATTCAGGGGTTAAGTACCTTTCCCTTGCAAGTTGGAGCTTTTCCTTTTCTGCTCCCAATTAGCCTCTTGACCTTTTCCTTGCTCTGCCTTCTTGTCATAGTGTTATGGTCCTGTTTCATAATCTTACTTGAGAATATCTGGTGTCATTGTCTGCTTTGTATTTCTATTGTGTGCCCGCAGTTCTGTAAATTAGATATGAGTGCGTGGATATGGCCAGGAAAATCAATCTTTAAATAAATTAATATTTCAATGCCAGTTGTAAAGCTATTTCCCCATTTAATGTGTGCCTTGGCTTAGAAGTGGAAAACAATGAATGTATCATTTTGGAAAAACTTAAATCAAAATGCAGACAAAGAAAGGAAGCCAAATATGCCATAAGATTCTGAAACTGAATGTGAGAGGACAGCTAATGCCTTAATTTGTGGAGTCCAGATTTTTTAGGACAAATGGTGGCACCCTTACTTGATTTCTTTCCCGGCCATTTCATTTCCATACTATGGAATGCAAAATGTGAATTACCATATCCAACCATGGGTTACCAAAAAATATATAGGCTGCCAAGTTAAATTTGAATTTCAGGTAAATAACATTTTTTAGCATAAGTATGTCCCAAATATTTTGGGGGACATATTTATACTACAAAAATATTTGTTGGGCATCTGAAATTCAAATTTAACTGGTGTCCTATATCTCTGGGTTTCTGCTAAATCAGGTATCCCTACCACATAAGGCAGTTGTGAGAAATTGAGAAATAAAAGCAATTTCTCAAGATAATATAAATGAAAGAATCTAGTATAGTACCCAACACACAGTAAGTATACGACTTTCTCTTTCCATTATGAGGAAGTCCATTTCTGACAAAAATTCTTTATAATTGAGAGAAGTGGCTTGGGTTTGAGAACTTGGCTGTTGCATTTCTCTTCTCTTTTTTTAACCCTAGAGATTTCACAGTTGCATCCTCCAAATTGTTTAAGATTTAGTTCTCTTAACACCTCTAGAAAATCAAGTCACTCTTCTCCATTGAAGGAAACCATATTTTAGAAAAGAAAATTACACTTTTAGTTGTATCATTGCCCCCCCCAGATTATTCCAAAATTAAAATTTAGGCAAGAAGTATTAAATATTTCAAAATTTTCTCTGTAGAACAGGGTGTCTGTGGCAAATAGCATGTATTTTATCTTCTTTCTCTAATGAAGAGTATTTCTGTTGTCTCTGAAATAGTTCTAGTTACTGAGCCAGCAAATTGATTACTAGCAATTTCAGACCAGAGCAGGGGTTCCACTGATGGGACCAACAAAAGTCAAGTTCAGTCCAGTAAATTTTGAAAACTGAACCAACAGAGAAGAGGGCTCTCTGTACAGCTGGTAGGAATATTATAAGCTTTCTGGAAGGCAGATTAGCAATATGTATAAAAATCATAGATATGCATCCTGCTGAAATGAGCTGGCTCTCTAAAGGACAGAGGGAACAATCAGCATGCTTCAGCTCTCATTGTTTGTTTACTTGACCCCCAAATCATCCCTCATTCTTCTGCTCAGACTGTCAACTCCTTGGGAGCATACATTATTTTCTCATTTTTGTTTATTGTACTCATGGTAACTTACACATAATAAGCAGTAAGTAGTTACTTGTGAACTGAGCTCATTTTGAATGAACCAAGGATATAATTGGTTATCCTAAATTAATTTGGGGGAAAGCCTCTAAAAGAACATACTCTTATCCAGCAATTCTCTGAATTCATGCCAAAGAAAAAGGCTTTTATGGTTAGAGAGCTATATGTCCAAGGATGTTTATCACAACATTATTATAGTGATGCAAATTAAAAACAACTTTAAAATGGGCTGTGAATCATATTTTATCCCCTGCCCCAAATTCATACATTGAAGCCCTAACTCCCCCTGTGATGGTATTTGAAAGTAGAGCCCTTGGGAGATAATTAGTTTCGGGTGAGGTCTTGAAGCTCTCTCATGGTGATCCCATGGCCGCCCCCATGGCAATGTTAGTGCTCTTTAAGAAGAAACACCAGAGTTTGTTCTCCATTTCCCTCTCCCTGAAATGAGGATGCAGTGAGGTGTCTGTTTACGAGGCAGCAGGAGAGTCCTTACCAGTACCCCACCACGCTGGCACCCTAATCTCAAACTTCAGCCTCCAGAATTGTGAGAAAATAAATCTCTGTTGTTTAAGTCACACAGTCTGTGGCACTTTGTTGTGGCAGCCCAAGCAAACTGAGGCAATATCCCAAAATAGGATATTGGTTAAATTAATGATGGTAAATCCAAATGTAGATTATTGTGTAGTCATAATCATTCTTTAAAAGAGTTATGGTAGGGGTGCCTGGGTGGCTCAGTCGTTAAGCGTCTGCCTTCGGCTCAAGTGTCCTGGGATGGAGCCCTGCATCAGGCTCCCTGCTCAGCGGGAAGCCTACTTCTCCCTCCCCCACTCCCCCTGCTTGTGTTCCCTCTCTCTCTGTGTCTCTCCCTGTCAAATAAATAAACAATCTGAAAAAAATAAAAAAATTTTTAAAAAGACATGGTCTAGGAAATTATTCATTACATTTAAGTGAAAAAGCAGCCTATAAGCAGTGTTACATGTGGTGCTATCTTTATACAAACTAATACACATACTTGCATATACAACATATACAAACTCTTGAAAAAAATGCGAGGTGAGATGCTAGAACATGAATAAATAATTGTCTCTGAGTGATTGAATTGCAGGTTAATTTTTCTATAATTTTTTCTTTGTATTTTACCATATTTTACATGTCTGGGGTTGTGGATATATTTTACTTTTGTAATCAGAAAAATAAGAGATTTTCTTTAGTTAATAAACTGATACCCACCCTGGGGAATGACATTGAAAACGAAGAGGGAGTCTGGGAGATACTTTCTCAGACCTTGGTGGGGGTCTTGGTTGACGGCTCTCAGTTGAAGCCAGCAGCCTCTTAAATGTACTAGGCAACATGAACACCACCTAATGGAAACACTCTATTTTCCTCTCTTTCTGCTTTTTATCTCATCATTATTCATTGCCAGAATTCCTGATATTTGTGTTCATTGGATGAAAAAACTTCTAAGCAAAAAAGGAACCAGGAAATCTTTAACAAGTAAGGACAGAAAGATTTTTTTTTTTTTAATGAGCTGAAGAGACCTTTAGAAATTGAAACAAAATGAAGAGAAATGTTTCAAACAGGAACTAGTTGCTTCAAAGGTAAGACTTGGCTTCTCTGCACATCCCTAGGGACCTATTTTAAATCCCCAATGCACTCACCTATTTGCTTAATCTGTGCAGAATTTGAAAATTTTTCTAGCTATTTGATATTTTAGCAATCACACTGCAAACTCAGTAACAGGGGTATGTGCTTTATCTTTCTTTGGCTATTACAGTAAGCTCATTAACCAAGACTTCTGCTCCCTTCTGTGGCTTCTTTTTATGGTACAGCTTATCATAGAGCATCTATATAACTGTGTTTACTGTTACAAAATGGAAACATTTTTATAGCTTAGATTCAAAAGGTAAAGCCAGGTAAAGCTGCCAATCTATTCATTTACTGGGTGACCTCCAATCCTTAGCATAGCTATGAGGTCTTTACTTCCTGGCATCTTGTTTGAAATATTGGCAAAATCTGCACCTAGTTATCAAGGTCACTCCTGAAACCTGCTGTAGGTTAGTAACCCTTGTTCTCTTGCATCGTCACAGCTGTGTATGGTGAGCAGAAGCCTGAAGGAGTGCCAGAATGACACAGATTATGTGTAAATGGCTGGTGGCACACGAATTCGTAACAGACCCTCCCAAGGAAGAACAGAGGAGAGATCATGAACTATGACTGAAGAACATACAACAGAACATTGAAGACTGGTTAGAACCGTGATATAAGGAGGGAAGAAACAGGATTCTTTAGGCAGCTATTTTAAAGCATAACTTTATGGAGTGCACATGCATAATAACCTTAGCAATACTTTTTAAACATTTTTAGACTTTATTTAAATACCAAGATTATTTATCCCAAAATACTTAAAGAAAATTAAATAATTGGGGAAGCATGAAAACTGCAGAAAACGGAACATGGTCTCTTTCTTGAGGGAAGTTGTGACTGTCGCTCCACCAAACTGTGCTGTAGTTGAGAAACGATGAAAAAGACGTCAACTTGGGATGCCTGGGTGGCTTAGTTGGTTGAGCCGCTGCCTTCGGCTCAGGTCATGATCCCGGGGTCCTGGGATCAAGCTCCAAATCAGTCTCCTTGCTCGGCCGGGAGCCTGCTTCTCTCACTGCCTCTGCCTGCCACTCTGCCTGCTTGTGTGTACTCTCTCTCTCTCACAAATAAATAAAATCTTAAAAAAAAAAAAAAAAAGACGTCAACTCTTCCAGTTCCACGGCTTCCAGAAATGCCCCCAACATACCCCGTTCTCAAGTTGACTCTGTTCTCCTGACATTTCTGCTCACTTTTTAAATCAGGAGGGAGGAAGTAAACCCTAATTTCAGGTATTATCAACTAAATATGTGGGTAAAAATCTGTGTGATTTATAGTGATTTCATTAAGCCTGATAGTGTGACCCTCAGCCATTCCTCACAGAGAGGCTGATCACAAAGTGTCATAAATGGCATTGTTCCCTATTCCTGTTAAAACTGATTTCTGATCTTGTTTCCATGGTCTGATTCCCTGCTGTTCTGCTGTTAATGTAGTGTTTTAAGAGCTAGATGAATGGACAGTCATTCAAGATTAGTTTAGAGAAAGACAGACGTTTGATTGAACAAACCCTTAATGAATACCTGCATATATTGTATTTCAAGCCCTGTGTTCTTCTGGAATAAAACACATGCAGCAGCCCTTGAAGTCTGCACAGTCTGGTGGGACCAGCAGAGGTAGACAAATATCCATGATATCATGTATAATGAGATCCATGCTGAAATGGAGGTATAAAAGAGCACTGTGGGGAAATTAATTATACCTTACAATAATTTTTTTTTTTTAACCTGTGAGGTAAACGGGCAGGGGGAGGGGAAAGGAATGCAGAAGAAGTTACAGAAAATAAGTAACATTTAAGCAGGACCTGAAAGTCTCATGAGTTTGCCAGATAAAGTGTGCAACAAAGGCATTGCAGGAAGAAGAGCAAACTGTCTATTTATAGCTGATGTGACTCTTCAGACAATTTGAGGTGAATACCATTCCATCAGCCCATTTTCTGTTTTTAATTTGCAAACATTTCTTTGGTCTTCAGCTCCAGAATTCCAGACACAGAGGAGCCTGATGGTTTAAAAAATGACTCTTAACTGCACACAGATAGGGAGGCCATTATCCTGACCAGCCATGGATACCCTGTTTCCTTCCACTGACAGAGATAAATATGTGGTGAATTACCACCCATCAGAGCCTCACGTGACATCAAGATACTCTAGGAACACTCCCTTCCCTGATCAGATTTCTCGGGAAGAAAAATTTTCATGAATTAAAAAAAATGTTCAGTAGCTCCATGTCTTATGAATGTATGGATCTTAATGAAGGGCAAAGCATAAAATTTAATATGGTCATTTCAGGAACCAATAGGAGAGAATTTTGCTGCTAGTTCTAGGACTGCCTCTAATGTTTTTGATGTTTTTTAATCGGGAGCTCCGCTTCCATGCCCTTGTCATCATCCCACTGAAGAGAAGCCCCCAGTTCTGTCTGCTCCTGAGAAAGACCCTGTGCTATACATTAGTATCAGAACTTTGAGATTTGCTAGGCAGTGGGGAAGCATTTAGCATAATTAAGGCTAGCTAGATAGCAGAATATACTCATGGTTTGCTTTTGACATATCTTTCCTTCAGACTGCCCTTAATTTGAAGTAGTCAACCACCATTCCAAATGCATTGCAATACATTTTAAATTGGTTGTCTACAATAGCTTTTGATGAGATCTAGAATGATTTGTATTAATTTCAAGTGAAATGCCAATTGAATGCTATAGCCATGTTAAGAGAAAATGGAGTATATTAATGATTGATTAGATTTTACCTGTTGTGACTGGCCTTTTTTGACCCAGCGAAGTCTTACTGAGGCAGTAACTCACGAGCTAATTCATTTGTCCTGGTTCCTTCCCAATCAGTGTCACTTTTTCAGTGTTTCCTTACCAATGGACATTGAAATTTGAAGAAAAAAAGCAATTAGCTCTATTTTAGATATATTTATTTTCAATACTGAACCTCTAAAGGTGAAATGGCAGAGTTAAATCATTTATGTAAAATACAATATGTGTAGAGAGAAAGAATGTATCATATCTTTTTTTAAAACATCAGAATCATAGAGTTATATCCAAGCCCAAGGTTGAACTTCTAAAGACCAATCAACTTAGCCCATTTAAAAAAAATTTATTATCAAGAAACTTTTCAGATAAGTCTCACCAACAACAAACCACTTTGGGCTCTAAATGATTGGGAAATTTCATACCAAAAAAAAAAAAAAAAAAGAGCCTGATGTAGCTCTTCTGACTAGAAGAAGCAGACTCCCTCTTAATGTGGGCCATATCCCCGTGACCAGGAAGCCCTTTCCCTCTTCCCTCCCAACCGTTGTGTGCCAACCTAGTTTTCTATAATACTGCTGCCAGAAATGAGATGTGGATTTTTGGTGATTCTGATGCAATGATCAGAACCTCATACTATAAAGAATAGGGGTATAAGGATGGATTGGATGGAAGGGTGGATGAGTGGGAAAGGAGACGGTAAGAGGAAAACATCTTGAATTGTATGTATATTCTCTTACATTTTTAGAGAATGGAATTTCACTCACAAGAAAGTCAGTAGAGAGAGAGAGAGAGATCAGTGATGAACTGTTCACTTAAGAATTAGCATACAGGGGTGCCTGGGTGGCTCAGTGGGTTAAAGCCTCTGCCTTTGGCTCAGGTCATGATCTTAGGGTTCCGGGATCGAGCCCTGCATCGGGCTCTCTGCACAGCAGGGAGCCTGCTTCCCCCTTTCTCTCTGCCTGCCTCTCCGCCTACTTGTGATCTCTCTGTCAAATAAATAAATAAAATCTTAAAAAAAAAAAAAAGAATTAGCATACAGGGACACCTGGGGGAGTTCAGTTGGTTAAGTGTCTGCCTTTGGTTCAGGTCATGATCCTAGGGTTCTGGGATCGAGTCCCACATCAGGAGGGAGTCTGCTTCTTCTGCCTGTTGCTCCCCCTATTTGTGGGCGCTCGCTCTCTCTCTCTGACAAATAAATAAATAAAAATTTTTAAAAAAGAATTAGCATGCAGTCAAATGCACTAAAGACAAAAAACCCATATGGGGCAGAATTTAATTTTCTTTTGAATGATTGGGAAGGCGTTTCAGAACCTTGCAATCCTCATTTTGAATATCAATCATCATTGTATGTTAAACACCTAAGTATCTGACAGGAGAGTTCCCCCATTAACCAAGTGTTACTACGTTTTTAAAAATACTTCACAAACGAGATGAAGACAGACACTTCGTAAAAATGTAGCAGTTTAAGAGCGGATTTGGGCAAGGCCCCTTGCTCAAGGATAAACATGGCCAGGCAGTGCGGCCCTACTCACAAGTGAGAGGCCGTGCTTGATTTGAGGGTGAGCACATCACTTAGCCTTTCTCAGCCCGTTGGCTCTCCGGCAGCATGGGGTGAAAAGGTCAACTCCTTTTGGGACAACTGTGAAAAAAGAGCTAAGAAGAGAGAAAAATACATTACCAATCAGATATCACAGAACTTCTAATAGGAAGTGTTCCGGGTTTGAACAGATCGTTGATTTTAGCATCTGATTCTGAGATGTCCTGCCTGGGAAGGTGGGTGCTCGCCATGGCTGTGTTGCCAGGCCCCGGCTCCTTGGCCTTCAAGGGAACTAGCCGCCTGAAGAGACAGTCTCAGCTGAAGTCACAAGGCATCTGGTAGCACCCGGGAGGTGAGCTAATTCTTCTTCCCCGAGAGGAAGACGTTTTCACAGTCAGATCTGAGTTCCCTGCTGATTCTTCTTCCCCTTCAGACGCCAAGAGGGTGTGTCAGTTGTAAGTCGCTGCTTCCACGTTCTCGGAGTTGGTTCTGACTGGTACAGCCTGTTTTGTTTGCTTTCACAGGAGGTTGTTTTTTGTTGTTGTTGTTTTTTGTTTTGGGTTTTTTTTTTTTAAGATTTTATTTATTTATTTGACAGACAGAGACCACAAGTAGGCAGAGAGGCAGGCAGAGAGAGGAAGGGAAGCAGGCTCCCCACTGAGTAGAGAGCCTGATGCGGGGCTCCATCCCAGGACCCTGAGATCATGACCTGAGCAGAAGGCAGAGGCTTAACCCACTGAGCCACCCAGGTGCCCCCCCCCTTTTTTTTTTGGCCTTGGGAGTTGCTTCTTTCTTGTTCCCACAGCTGTCCACTCAGGGGCAGCTTACTCTATGTCAGGCTGCAGGTCTTCTGTTGGAAAGTGCTACTCCTTAGCCAAAACCTATGAACGCAAGAGTTTCCGAATCTGACAGCTCAAACTCCAGACCTCACAAATGAAGGCGAGGCAGAGTTTGCTTTGCGTTCCAAGCTGTGGTCCTCTAGCCGGTTTTCACTCTGACCTGACTCCCAGCTGGGACACAGCCCGTTGCTTCCAGGAAACATTTGGCAACCTCATGTTGGTCACTCTTCCCTTTAGACATTTACACGTTATAAGAAAGTATGACTCATGGATTTGAGGTGCCTACTAAAGAGCTAGATTATTTTCAAAAGGTTTTGGGCACAAAGACCGTTCAGCTTAGGTAGGACTTAGAACCTCCTACCAGGCCCCTATGTATAGTCATGGAGATGTTGAACCCGGCGTTGGTCATTCTGTGGACTCGGGAGAAGAGATGGGTTACAGAAGAGTGACTTCGTCTGTTGACTGTTCTTTGACCATGTGTGAGACTAATATTAAATGTAATGCATCCTGTTAAAGATAAGACAGAGAAGAGCATTTGATCCCTCTCTCAGTGAAGCCAGGCTGATTACCCATCCTAGGTGCCAACCTGGGCTGATTCCCCAGACTCAATGTGATATCCCCGTCATAAGCTGTATCAGCCTGGATGTCTGCCCCCCCAACTAAAAAGTAAGCACTCTGAGAGCAGTAATTGTATCTTTGCATCTCTTGCACCAGAACTGTGCCTGGTGTGTTGAAGGCACCGAAGAAATAAAGGTGTGAATAAATAAACCTATAAAAGGAAGAATAGGGAGGGGAAAATAGAGACGAAGAGATGGAAGAAGGAAGAAAAGAAGTGGGGATCTCTGCAAACGTTAAGGCTATTGTTATTTAGCACAGACAGATGTTCTATCACGAGCTAACACTTCATTCATTCACGAGCTAACACTTCATTCATTCCCTTTAAGCCGCCATATGTTGTCATGGAGTATTCCAGGTTTTAACGAAACTGTATCCCTTTATTTCTTTACTTTTCACTTAGAGTATCTTTTTAAAATACAAGTCGGCTGGACTCAAGAATCTGAGTTTTGGTGTGAGGTAGGGAGTGGGAGGTGGCTAATTGGCGTACCCCCGACACCTGCATGCGTAACCAAACGGGCAGCTCTGAATAATGGCTGAAAGCAGGTTTGGGAATCTGCTCTCCCCCTAATTAAAATATGTGCCATGGGCAAGATATCCAAACCACCGTTTCCTCATAGGGCTGTCGGAGGGCTCAGTGAAGTCACGTGTTAAAGCATTCAGTACAGTGCCTAGCACCTTGTATATACATTCTAAGCATCAGCACTAAAACGCCCTCCCTTCCCAGGCAAATGGTTGTTAGAACAACAAGGCGGAGGAGCGTGCTGAGCCGGCTACCTCGTGCCGTGGCTTCTGATGTAGCCCGTGTTTGGTGCCCATGACTTGAAGGCACCTGCTACGAGCGCTGAACGCACCATAGACATTGTTTAAGGAGCTGGAGGGGGGAGGGAGGCAGAGTGGTTAGAGGGGGAAGCCTGCCTGACATTGAAGTGAACTAAATCTGTGCAAGTGGCTATTTTTGTCAGCCCAACCACAGTGGGTGTGTGATGGGGCATCTACTTTTGATCCAGCTCTTTTTATAGATGCTGATTTTTCTTAAAGGCGACTGTCCTTTTCCGGGAGGCTGAACTGATTCTGAAGACTGCTCATGGAGTATTTAGCATCTGCAATCTGGAATAGACAACATTTAGATTAGTAATTAGATACTCCTTTAAGATGTAAAAACAGTCTCATTATCAACTCTAGCACAGATTCAGCATGAGGGTGTTTTACCCATCAAGACTGCAAAAACAGCGTTACTGTTCAAAAAAGTGCTTCGGACAGGCAGCATGGGCTCAGCCTGTCCGGGCAGCTTTGGTGAAAACAAGAGCCCACATCCATACCCCAGCAGCCTATCTGCTTTATCCTTTGAGCTTCAACCATTTCAAAACATTTCCCCATTATTATGACTCAGACTGGTCCACCTCGAGTCCCCGTGCTTCCCGGGAGCGTGTGTCTATGAAGTCACAAATTGTCTGATACAAAAATAGGATGTCTATGTCATTTGGTGCTTTTAAAATATATATATTTTTTAAAGAACAGTCTGAGCATTCCCCACATGTGTCACCATCCTGAAAAGTCATTGTTCAGCTCCTGGATGCAACTGTGACCACCCCAACACTTGGACCACGGAATCCGTAATGTAGTATGAGTGCATCGAGGTGTGTGTGTCTCTGGGTGAAGAGAGTTGGATGAGACTCAGTACCATTGCCTCTGAGTCTTGGGTACCAAGTACCTAGACCAGATGGGTGACCTCTTCAAAGAGGAAATCAGTGTCATTCTGTTGGAGCATGCTCTAAGGGGTTACCTGGCTGTGGGCTACATGCAGCATTTCATGGTCACAAGGAAGACTGAATGGTTTCCGATAAAGGTCAGCCATTTTAGAAAAACGTGGACTTCTTTCTCCCTTGTACTTTCCTCCCAGAGTCAGGCAGGTGGTCCATGCAAGCCTGTGCTAATGAATTAGACAGCTTGTACCGTGCAGAGTGCATTTTCATTACCGTGAACAAAGCAGGCTATGGGGGAAATCTGATAGGTGGCTTCCACTCAAAGGACAAGATGCATTTATCTGAAGGCAATTCAGTGGTTTATAATGGACAGCGGGGCCCTTTTGTCTTCTTGTCACAATCTTCCTGTGAGCATCATCATGATTCATAGTCAAATTATAGTCACTTTCTACCACCCCAGCTATTTAAGTCGCGGGCCTCCCCAATCTACGATCTTCACAATTTTAAATAGCATCCAGGAGTGCAGTTCCATTTTTAACACAATATTTTGCATTTGTGCAAGTAAGAATTGGTCACCAGGAAGTGACTTTTGATTATTTCTTGTACTTCGCTATAGATAAGTATTGAGGCTTTTACAAGGACTTTGATTACAAGCGGTTGGAATCACATCATTTCCCAGCAAGACTTATTATTTTACTCATGAAAGTCATTGTGTGTCTTACCAAAAAAAAAAAAAAAAAAAAGGCAATAATTTCTCATTTCTCACAAGAATCTGTACGTCAGCTTTGATACTCAGCCTGGGTACAGGTCTCCCACACATAAAAACAATTAGGTTATAATGTAACGAGCTATTGTCTAGATGAAGGATTCCCAAATTTTGCTGCATGTAGAGTCATCCAGGGAACTCGATGAAAATTCAGAGACTGAGGACTTCACCGAGCCTGGCCCTTGTATTCCTTATGGTCCCTGCAGGTGCTGATACACATTAGACTCGATCATTTCATTTCTTTGGTTTATTAAGGAGAAGAACAACCCTAGGCTGTCTTCTGGGAGCAGTAATGGCACTGTCGGTCTAAGAATACACACAGGGTATGCATGGTATGCGTAGTAGTCATTTACTAAACAGATTGCCAATCCCTTAAGCTCCTGGTTTGCTCAGATGCCAACAAGATTGTTCTTAATGGATGCTATTAGGATATATTATAGAAATTGGACAGAGCTAACTCAAGTTCAGGTTTCACAGAAATTACTGCTTGCCAGTAAATCACCCTGCAAGTTGATAGACAAGTTCTTTATTCACTGCTCTTGCTTAGAGAATATCTATGCTAGAAAATAATTTCCATGCATCCATGCAGGACTGCGAACTTTTAATTTACAATTCCAAAATCCCGTTGAAGACTGAAAGATTTTGGGCGAGAATTCGCTTGACAACAAAATTTGGCTTCAATTGACCTGAGGCTATTAATACCCCTTGCTTATTTTATAATTACACAATTTAGTGCAAATATTGAAATGTTTCAGTGCAGAAATATTATTCATTTGGATCCCCCAAATATAATATAATATAATATAATATAATATAATATAAATAATATTATACCCCCTCTTGCCTTTCATCATTTAGTTTTGTTTTTTGAATTTTGAACTACATTTGGCCCCTAATGTTCAAAGATGAGGTTGCGGACCAGATTTATATTGATGTTGATGATAGAAAACTGGGGACTTGACTGCTACCTTAGCTCAGTCTCAAGAGTTGTTCCTGAATTTATTTAACAAAATAAGATTCATTTATTGAACCTTGAAATTATTGAAAATGATCAACTCTTCTTATTTAAGAACCATGACAAATGTTAATGCTCATTCTCTAGTAAGCTGTGCATTGTCCTTACAATTCTCTGACAAAATGTACTGTTTGAAACAAACAAAAAAAGAACTTTTTGGATTTTTAGATTCATATCCTACCATCTCCTCTAGTCTTCTCCTTTTTCTCAGATTGAACTGAAAGCATGTAGGGATGATATGTTTACATTAGCTTAGAATTTAAGACTGAAATTTGAGCTGGAGGTAAATATGATGATGAAAAATATGCCAAATTAATTTTATATATATATATATATATATAGTTAGTTAGTTAGTTAGTTATTTCTGGTTAATGTCAAAGATGTCTTTGGGAGAAAGCTGCTGCAGTAGACTTCAGATTCTGGGAAACCCAGTTATCATTCCTGCTGCAGTAAATGTACTAGCAACTGCTTGGAAGATGTGTGCCCTTGAAAGTATTTTATGTGTATATGTATGTTCGTATCTAATATTTATTTGTATACTTTTATTTAAACTTATATAACTTACGTATAACTTAAACAGTTTTACAGTTGTGTAATATTTGAAACACAGTTGCTATTGTTCTTTGGGGTTTTTTTGGTTGTGGTTGTTTGTGCTTATTTATATGATACAGCATACTGGAAACCACAATTACTTAAAATATATTTTATAACAGTAAAAAAAAATATTTTTCCTCAGGATATTTAAGCTATTATTTATGTTTTATGAAAGAATCAAATGACACTTCCAGCAGATTCCTAGCACAGGTTTGGGTTATAATTGCATTTGCAAATAATCTCTCAACTGGATAAACAACAATGTGCTTGCTTTACAAATAAGGACTATTAATTGTGATTCATAATATCTGGATTTTGCCAACTATATTAAGTAATGAGTGCTCCTTATGGACAAAATCAATTGCCTGTTCTTCTAAAATCTTGGCTCCGGTTCAGAGTCACTATGGGACAAGGTTACACCTTCACAGCTTGTAAACATGCCTACTTAACCAGTATTCATTAATGCAAATTATGCATTAGTTGAAGACAAATGTTTTCAGTAATAGTATTTAAAGAGAATGTAGATCCTTTCTGTGATGTTTTCAGTAGATAGCCAGATTCAGTGTTTAGTTTCAGCTGTTACAACTGCCAACTTTACGGGAGCATGGAAGGTGTGGTGACCTTAATGTTGAGTCAGAGATCAGGTACTCTGCAATAGGATGGGAAGATTACTAAATTAACTAGTACTAACTAGTAATTGGATATGGACATGGGGGTGAGGACTGATGGCAGGTGAGGAGGACTGTTCTGCTCTAGGTCAAAGAACAGAAAATAATCTGGATTTCCTTTCAGAAGAGTATATAAATCTCAGTACTTGATTGTTACATAGCTATTAGCATTTGTGTTTCAGATTCCTACTTCTGCTGACATTTTTACTGAAATTTAGAAATTTAGAAATGCCTGTATGAGGTGTTTCTAATAAATTTGAATAAGGTGAGGGAGTTTCTTAATTTTCAAAGTGGCAGCCCTACACCCACTGCAGACTCGCACCACATACATAGAATCAAGAATTTTTAAACTATTAATACCCAAACTATATCCCCTTACTCAAGTTGGCAAACTCTAAATAATTATAGTCTTCAGAGATTCTTTGAAGAATTCTCAACTTGAGGGGATCTCTGAGGAATGAGGACACTTTCTGTATGTATGGAAATTGTATATTTTCATGGAAAACTGTCCACAGTGTCCATCAGCCTCTCAGAGGCTCCATGACCCCGTAAAAATGCAGAAGAGCCCTCGTTTTAGAGGAAATAACAACCTACAGTACTTATACTCACAAGCCTGTACCTTTCTGTTTCTCATTAGAAATTTGGACCAACTTGTAAAGCTTACCCTGTATTCTGACCCTGGGCAGGAAGTCCCTATGGGAGTTGGTCGTCACATTGTTGCTTGATTGCTCATTCTATCAGAAGTGACTTCTGTGATTGTTTCCTGATGCTTAAAGGGAAGTTGTCTCAGTTGTCCTCTAAGGTAACACCTAGCAGCTCCAAGTCTGTTTCCTCCTTTCTCAGCTCTGTTTCCTTCTCCATTTCAGAGCCAGCCCCTGGCCACTGCCTACACAAATACGTGATGGTGGGTATTCACAAGCAGCTCTATATGCCCTCCACCAGTCTCTGGGAGAAAAGCAAACCACCCAGCCCACCCTTTGCTGTACTGCGGCGACTGTACTCAGCTGGCATATGGTGATTAAAATTAATTGGTTGCTCTGGAATCATTTTGTAACTCAGTACCAGGGCAAAAAAAGTCAAGTCTGAGCATCCCTGGCAAAAGAATAACACACTGAATTTAAAAACTAAGCTAAAAATAGTTTCATCGTATTATGTTACATCTATGTTCTAGACAGACAAGGGGTGTTTTCTTTTTTTTTCCAATAGAGGCATCTGAGAACATTATGGCATAAGAGGTAGTTTTCATCCTGACATCACATTATAAATAAAAGCAAAGCATGGAACCTTAAATATTGTTTATGGATAACCATCCCTAACTTTAATATTTTAAAAAATGATTCACATATTCCAATATACCGCTTGTTGGTATTAAAAGATCCATTTGTATAAAAATTTGTTTTCCAAGTATCAAGTGATTGGTCCTGGCTTTAGAACATATGGTGGGACTTGGTAGGTAAGTTTATCTCACCTATCTCTTCTATGGTTTCATAGGTATCATCCCATAATCGCTGTGCCCTATTGTACTCTATAATTTCTTTTCTTATAGTCCCATCTTTCAAGCCTATGGAAGAAAATCTACCTGCCATCTGCAAGCCATTACCACATTGGAATTCATTTAACAAATATTTATTGACCAATCTATTTGTGCCTTGGTTTCCCATTAAGCACTAGGGACACAAATGTAAATGAAGCACAGATCTTCATCCTCACTTTAAAAGCTAGGGTAACAAGGCAAGTGAACAAATATACAAGAGATTTCAGTACAATGTGAAATTGCTCTCATATGGTTAAATACAGACATCAATGGAAACAAATAGGAGGGGCACAAAAGTTTTTAGAGATTAGGGAAGACTTCCCAGTGGAGTAGACTTTTAAATGGATGAGTAGGAATTAAGCAAAAGTGAGTGGGAAGTGCATTTCAAGCAGAAGGAATGGCTTGAGGTGCCAAAAAAAAAAAAAAAGATAAATCTGGAAAATTGCATATGATTTGGTAGAGCTGAGGCTTTGAGTTCTTGAGATAAAGTGCCAGAAGATCAGAAGATGAGACTGGAAAGATAAGCAGAGAACCAAACAGAAAGGGTTCCCTAAAACTGTAAGGAATTTGGACCTCGTCCTGAAGATTTAAAAAAAGGAAAAAATAGAGAGGGTAATCAATCATCAGCTCTATCAGTACCTCATAGTTAATCCTTTTATTTTTTTCCCGATTGTTTCATGGGAATTTTTTCTCTCCAACTAACCCGAAGAGAACCTTATCGAATTGTGCCTTGTACAATAGTGCGCATAAAACAAACATTCAACAAAATAAACAATCTGATTGATTGATTGATTGATTGATAAGTACTGCTGCTTCTAGGTAACTTTACTTTGGGCCCAGCTCAGTGATGTTATGTGTACCCTTTTGTTGCAAATACTCATCTTCTAAAGGTTTTCAACTCTGCCCTTAAAACAAACAAAAACCTGCCTTATGAAGTCATGTTTTTTACCTTCTATCTGAATTTGTTAGATATTTATATTCTCTGAGGCTGGATAATATTGAAATGATGGATTCATTTAGACAGAGTTGAAATCAGCCTACTTGTACGATATTTGCAGCTGTGTCCAACAAACAGGTACTATTTTCATTGACACTGACCCAGAAGTGCAAATAGGATATCATTTTCTGAAACAGATTTAGAAGCAGAGTTAGATCTAGGAGATAGAAGTGGGGACTTCCATGTTGAATACTTGGGCTCATATAGTGCCCCAGATCAAGATTCACCTCCTAACCTAGCTAATAATGCCTCATGTTCTTCAGTAGGAAATTTAGACCACTGTCCTCTACCACCAAGTGACTATGGCAGGGAAAGATCCCCTATTTAAGCCTTAGCGCTCCTTCAGACCTTATACCAATATGCTCATAAAACCCTCTTAAAGAGCAGTTTCTCCTGAGGAAAATATGAGGCCCATGAACCAATGGCTGCAAAAGAAAGGGATAGAGGAGAAAAAAAGGCTCATATCAAAAGCACACACTTGACCCTCATCGTGGACTTGGCCAGCCCCTCATTCTCCTTTCAGTGCTTGCATCTGAATTACAGCTGAAGAAAATCCCTCAGCCTATCTTTAAATCCGAAACACCAGTCTTAATTCTCTCAAGATCTTCTGTTTGTCAGTTCTTCCAACCAAATAAAACATCTTGGAATGTATGTGACTAAGTATCTGTGAACCTAGACAGGTGGCATTTGTAGCAGGAGGGAAGCGAGTTCTAAATTGTTCAATGGCCTATTGCATCCTGCATATTACAACTTTATTCTAGGTATTTTAATTGACGTCTTTGTTCTCTTACTGGTTTTAATCAATGTATTTTTCTCTTCTCAAGATATGTTCACAATACTTTTTTTTTTTAAGATTTTATTCATTTATTTGACACAGAGAGAGAGATCACAAGTATGCAGAGAGGCAGGGGGAAGCAGGCTCCCTGCCGAGCAGAGAGCCTGATGTGGGGCTCGATCCCAGGACCCTGAGATCATGACCCAAGCTAAAGGCAGTGGCTTAACCCACTGGGCCACCCAGGTGCACCCACAATACTTTTGATTACTAAAATAGAGAGCAAAACAAAACAAAACCCTAATAAATGAGAAGTTTCCTTCTGGTCAAATACAGTCTCAGAGAATAAATCCCAAGGGGATCTAGAGGGAGGGTAATGAATGGAGGTCTTTTGAAAATAGGAAAATTACTATTTAAAATAATCCTGTCAGTAAAGTTCCCAGTAATGCAATTTGATATTGTTATTAATTTTTTAAGATATTTATTTATTCATTTGAGAGAGAGAGTGAGTGTGAGAGTGAGCATGAGGGGGATGAGGGGCAGAGGGAGAGGGAGAAGCAGACTCCCTGCTGAGCAGGGAGCCAGATGTAGGGCTCTATCCCAGGATTCTGGGATCGTGACCTGAGCAAAAACAGATGCTTTACCGAATGAGCTACCCAGGCACCCCGTGGTATTATCTAATGTTATGTTTAAATTTCATATGTTTTCTGTATCTCCCCCAGAGCTTTGGCTAAAATCTGACAGTTCATAAATGCTGACTTTGTTGAAATTGATTTGTGAGGAAGAAGACCAAATTTAGCACCCACCTTTCCAGGCTTTGTTTTGTTGCTACCTAATGAACACCTGGTTTGTGCACTACTCTGTGATTTCTAGAATATACCATGTACCTACCATCATACTTGAGAACTCTACTGTTGACAACTGCCTTCTTCCTCTTGCTGCCTGCTAGATCCCAACCCAACCTTTGTTCCTCGGTTAAAAAGTCATCCCTTTTTTAAGTCCCCTCCAGAATTAATGGCTCTCTTGTCTATGCTTATATTTCCAGTTGTTCATGTTTTTGCTGCCATGTTTTCCTGTCACCTAGTGATTATGGTTTTGCTTTAGGCTTCTTAGATCTTGCCACAGTTTAAAGTGTGTTTGTTTACCATTGATCCTCGAATCTCATTTCCTCCTCCTGTATTCAGGCTTCGTTTTCTTGATGTACATTCTCTAATAGTTCTTTTTCAAGTGCAGATCTGTAGTGATAACTTTCACGGTCTCTTTCTGAAAATGTATTTTTCTCTCACAGCTTGAAAAATAGTTTAGCTACGTCTTTGCTTAGGATTCCTAACACCATAAGGGTGGTATAAATTAAGACTTTACACCCATGATGGGTGCAGTCTGGGGATTTTTATTTATCCCAGGAGACACCTCCCACCCTACCCTTCCGCATTCCAGAGCTAGGGGCAGAAATGAGCTGGTCTGTTGCCTGTCTGGCTCTCTGACTCTCTGCCTCCCAGCAGCCAGAGGCGTCCAGATGGCCTCTGACTTCCCACACCACAAATAATTTAGCAATGAACATCCTCGTGCGCGTCCTCTCGGTACTTGTGGAGGAAGGACGCTGCTTCTTCTTCTTTGCATGGAAGGGGTATTTTTTTTCCCCCCAGGGTTCTGGCTTTTGTAGGGTTCTCTGTCCTGGCTTCTGTTCACAACTATACTTGTGGAGGAGGTCAGGGTCTGTTCAGTACATAGTGGGAGCCTCTAGTCAGCTTGTGACTTTCCCAAGCTGATGATAACCTCTTCTTTCAAACTTGGCTCTGTAGTTTTCCAGAAAAGATGGTTACGTTTTAGTAGCATTTACAAATGCTTGCCGATGGAATCGGGGCAGAAGCTCTGCTAGCTCAGTCCATATGTTCCAGGGACTGGAAACATGGTATGGGCCATGTGTCACTCTGCCATGAGCACCTTTCAGACAGATAACAAATCTTAGCCATACTTTATTTTTAATGAAGAGCAGTCTATGTCCATAAATATCTCAAATGGATAAATGAGGCCATGGGTACCAGGTGAGACCTGGGGCAGCGGGGGGATGGGGGGGACCATGGGGAGGTTTGTCACTTACAAATACTAGAAGGAAGGCCTCAGTCTGCTCATTTCTAAAATGAAGTCCTTGAATTGCACCTAGACATTCTAGAAGGTCTCTTGTAGCTCTGGCTTATTCTGATTCTAAGAAATACGAAGATACTCCCTTATGAACATCGGGCATTAGAGTTGTCGGTCTACAAATGTGGCAGGATCCTAATTCATTATGGCCCAGTGAAAACACATGACTGCTCTTTTTCATGTCATCCCTAATAATGACCTATATCTTTTCTAGTATATGTTGAACATTTTTTTAAATTGTATCCTTTCATCTAGAGGATAAATATGCCAGGGAGGTGTTGTTCCATCTTTCAGATGGAATGTCAATTTCCCTTTAAAAACACACCCTCCATTTCCAAGGGTTGTATTGGATGCCACTTAAAGAGGAACTACAGCTGGTTAAATTTAGGGTGTTGAACAAATTCCAATCCAAGAATATTCCTTGGCTCTGGGCCTATGCCATTTTTAAATGGTTCCAAATTGGATAAATTTTAATTCGTTTTAATTCTTTGCCTTCTGTATTTTTTTTCTTCTGAGACAAGCAACCAATCCCTGGTTTTTATTCTGTCTTTAACACCAGAGCTAAATTATGACATATTGTATACACACTATCACATTGCCTATCAATTTTACTTACGATTATACAAATCCAACTATCCTCTAAAAGTTACTCATCATCTCATGAAATCTCAATAAAAATGTGCCCTAAAAATGATACAAGAAAATAATCACACCATAAGTCTTCCTTCCTTACTTAATATGGCCTTATATTTCCTAGTGTCATTTTAGTAAATTTTGAAGCCCCGTGAATCTTATTTTCCTATACACTTTTTTCCCAGGGTTTTTGTTTTTTCATTTTTTGTTGTTGTTCGTTTTGCCCCTACTTTATGTTTCCTGGGAGGCAATGTTAATTTTTAAAAACAAGAGAAGGAAAGCAGACCTATTACATTTTGCTAAGACTATAGGAAGCAATTTAGGAATCAGCCACATAGGATACTGTTTAAAGTCTGGGTGGGGAGACATCTGGGAAGCAGGAAGAAAAGGCCAAGGGTGTGATCTCGAACCACACTGGAAGAAAGCAGAAGCAGCCACAGAAATGGCTGGAGTTCTCTCCTTTTTCTGTGCGTGTGCCTCCATTTCTCAGGTTCCTTAAGAAATAAGCCAGTCTTACACATTTCCCATAGTTCTCACACCCCCTGCACCAGTGAGCGCACGCAGGGGACTCTTCATCCCGTCATTCATTCACTAAGAGCTGCCAGTTACTCTGCTGTGGGCCCAGAACACGGTGTAAACAAGCTCTGCAAAGTCCCTGTCATCTGTGCTTCTGCTAGAGTTGTGTGTGGGGAAAAGATAGAAGCAGGAAACGAGATGGTAAGCCCATCCGTAGCGTAGGGAAGACAGCATCGTACGCACAAGTGCTACAAAAGGAAATTCACCAAGTCATAAGCTCAGAAGGAGCTCCATGGTGGGGCTGAGGGTGGGTGGGGCTTTGCCAATTTGGGCGGGGGATACCACTAGGAGGAGATGACCTTGGAGATGAAATGTGTGTGCTGAGAAAGAGTCACCATGGCAGCTGCTGGGAAAAAGCAATTCCAGAAAGAAGACAAGCTCCAAGAACCTGAAGTGGGAACAAACTTATAGTGGCTGAGGTGTAGGAAGAAAGCCTGATGCTCAAGGACAGAAAAGAGTCATAGAGGGTCAGCCAGTGAGGCCCCTTTGGCCAAGAAAGGTGTTTGAATTTTATTCTGTTCGCACTCATCTCACAGGCGAACCCACTTGATCCTGTCCTTACACCGAGGCTGCTCCTATCAGCCTATCCAGGTATTAGGTCCTGTTTGACCAGAGAGACAGGGAACCCTTTGCTACCACAGCTTTCTCTTTCACCTTCGAATTAAATATGCATATCAGGCTCCCCCCACCCCAGCCCATCCCAGGAGATCTGGTGCCAACCACCCACCTTGAGAAAGAAACCAGGTATATCCTTAGCAAAACTGGAGTGAAGTGAGCAAGCTTAGAAACTGCACTAGTAAAATAAATGTAAGATGAGGAGTTCCTGTCCTAAAAATATGTCGCATGTTAATTAGGAAGGCGGGAAGGAGAGAAAGAATGACTATGGGTATTTTAGGGCTTCTGTATTCCTAGATGCCCAGAGGTTAAGGACCCAGTTCCTCACAGACTAGTTTCGCTTCAGAGAGGAGTTACAAGTTTGGGAATCCTCAGGGCCACCCTCACTTCTGGCCAGCTGGCTACAAATGCAGGCATTCCCACTACCCTGTCAAGTTTGATAATTCACCAGAAAGATTCACAGAACTCACTAGAAGCACTGTGATTATTATTACGATTTCATTATAGCAAAAAGATACAAATTCAAAGAGACACCCAGGGCAAAGTCTGGCAAGATTCCAAATGTGAAACTCCTGTCATCATCGAGAATGCATTACCCAATGCATTCTACACGCAGAGAATTGCCAACCAGGACCACTCACCCAAGCTTCATCGTCCAAAGCTTCTATTGGGGTTCCATTAAGTAGGCATGACTGATCAAGTCATTGGTCAGGAGGCTGAACTCAATCTCCAGTCCCCTTACCCTCTCCAGAGGTTGGATCTGATATTGTCTGGCTCAAAACTTCCATCTTCCAAACACGCAGGTCGTCTTTCTGGCACAGCCAGCCCCCATCCTGCCTCTCCTCGTTAGCGTAAGCTCTCAGGTGTGGTGTGAGGGGCCACAACGAATGACAACAATGACACATTCTCAGGAAATCCCAGGGGTTTAGAGGCTTTCTCCCAAGAACCAAGTACAAAGGTCCCTCAAATTCTTTTTTAGACACGTGAAGTCTCAAATCAGCTTTATGATCAGTTGCCTATTCTGCATTACCAGTCCTGAGGACAGTTTAGATTGCTTGAGTAAGGAAGAGGCAGTGCTGGTAGCTGGAATTTCTTAGATGAGAGCTAAGGGATTGAAGGCATCATTACAGAAGCATTGCAGATTCACGTGGCCACCTCTAGGCCTCACCCTCCTTTTCCGAGCAGCATTTCTGAGTGCTTCCTTCCCAGCTGACAGTTGTCACAATTCTACTCGATCCTTTACTGAGCACACATTGGATTTTTGGCCATAACTGGCAAATGTTACATTGCGCAAATGACATAAATACTATGAAAAACACAGAGGAAAAGGCAACGACCCAGGCTCGTCTGATTGAGAGTGGTCATTAATAGAACTTCAATGTCCTTAACATTTAGAATCAGAGGCTGCTGTCAACTTTTCAAAATTTTCTTTGTTTACTGGCAAAAAAGCAGACACACACACACACACACACACACACACACACAACTGGGTGACTCAGTAGGAAGATGATGTAAAAAACTTTGTGTCTTACTGTGCAGTGAGCTGGGAGATATGTGCCCTTATGTACTAGTTTTCAAGGTGACCTTGAGCAGTGCACAGAAACTCTGCCTCCCGCATTTCCCAACATGTGTGACAGCTGTGAGGTATAGCTTCAAAATGATTAGACCACTTTTTGAAGGAGCTGGAATATATCTTTCTATGATTTCCAGGTCTGCTCTGACCTGAAGAACTCTGCGGAAGATGACAGTCACATGACAGCTGACTTGTAGATGGAAAGCCACAAAATGAATCACCCAAATGCTTCTAAGCATTCTGTAGACCAACCATCCAGAAAACTGAATTTTCTTCTAGCTAAATTTTATTATCTTGGGGCCTCAGTTTAATGCCCCTCTCCACTATTCCAGTCCCTTCCAAGTAAAGGTTTATTTGATCACAATTCCAGTGGAAATGTAATATCTTAATGGGTTAGTGAGGTATTTTAAGGGGTCCCTGGGATTCACTTAAATCAGGAATGGTAGGACACCCAGACATGGAAATGATTGTCACGAAGAAAAAGATTACTTAGGTTCTGATTTTATAAACAAAATCCTTTGTATTTGTAAATCCTAAGACTCTGAAACCACAGTAAGAAATTGAGACATATTTTTGAAAGAATATAGAGGTTATTTCCAAAAGCAAAGGAAATTATCAAGATGATTATCAGCCTACTATAATACTCTTATGCTCGGTAGAAAGCTCAAACATAGATGATACTCTCTTTATTTTAGAAAGTCATTGAAATTATATATTGAGACATTGAACTAAAGCAACTGCAATTTTTCTCTGTTTAGGAACAATCTGGTACTTCCATCTTCAAAGCTGTTATTTACATATCAACAGCTTTGTTCAGCTCCCCAGTTCTTTGGTCAAGTGTGAAATTGCAAAGAAAAGTAGAGAACGGGGTGGTACCCACAGATAGTAAGATTTTAAAAAGAAAGCAAGGAAGGAGTAAACAAGAATTTGGGAACAAATAAACAATACTGATTAAAAGTGCAGGTGGGTTGTTTTAATTTAAAATGAACTGAATTTTTTGTCATAATATTTTAACATCCTGGATGCTTATTTCGTCATCACTTTAAGTCTCATGAACTTGCAAAATGTGAAGTTTTTTTTATTAAGAAAATTGCTGAAGTAAATGTAGCCAGTAAGGTGATTTTATGTCACTCAATATTATTCTATCTGAAATAGCTTCAACAGATGCTTACAACCTTTCTCTTTGCTGGGTGATTGATTGCACACTAAATCCATTAGAAGAACAAACTGTCATGATTAGGTTTACATATTTTACTATGCCATAGTAAATTTCATGCTATTTTTATTTCAAACCTTATAGACCTTTGAAGGGATGGGTCTTGGGGAAGAGTAGGTTGAAATAAATAAATAAATAAATAAATAAATAAATAAATAAATAAATATTACCCAATATTTTTTCCATTCCTACTGAATTTACAAAGTATCCAGCCCATCATTTATTTAGAAATTGGAAGCTAAAGAAATATGACATGAAGTATTATTATAATGGTTTATTCTGATACATATCTGTGCATAGTACTCCTGAACTTAAAAATCACCCAGGGCTTTTTCTGGGCCCATTCACAGATTGAGTCTGACCAGTCATTTTCTCTGAAGTTCTGTGGGAAAAGAAATCATTTTTCAGCTGGTTAATATGTGTGTTTTATGGTAATAAGTGATCATTGTATTATTCTGAACTCTATAAGTAATAACATTCCCCTGCATCCCAGGAAAGGATCCAAAAACCATTTTTAAGTATAAATATAAATAGGATCCCACCTATTTCTTACTGCCTAGAACAATTCAGATAAGGGAAGTAACATTTTAGACCCCAAAACCATGATATACCTTAAGAAGACTTTCTTGATACATACACTTGGCACATACAAAAAGGTAACATTATATATATATGTATGTATATATATATACATACATATATATTTATATATATGTAAAAAACAGAATAATGAAGTATCCACAAGCCCACCAACCAAGTCAAGATATAGAATATTAGCAATTTTATATTTGAAGTAATACCTGTGTGCTCCTTTCTTGCCTCCCTACACTCACAGGAATAAGGAATTTTGTGTTTATCAAAGGTTTTATCATCTGTATCCACATCTCTGAACCACACGCTGCATAGTGTGCTTGTTTTAAGCTTTATAAAAGTGATGTCACACTGTACAAAGCCTTCTGCAACTTCCGTTTTCTTCAAGATTATGAATCTAATATTTAACTCTTTTGTGCATGTAGCTGATTTTTATTCATTTTTCCCTGTTGTGTAGTATTCCCTTGGATAAACATACCACCATTTATTTGTCTGTGAACATTTGTGTTGTTGCAGGTCATTTGCTATTATCTTATGGTACCAATGTATGAGAATTTATTTTATATACTCAGGAGTAACATTCCTGGGTCACAGGGTATGCTTATGCTCATCTGCACAATAGAATATCCAGTTGCTTTCCAGATTGGTTATACCTTCTCCATCAGCAGTGTATCTTATTGTCACTCATTGTATGACAAACATAGAGGTCTAAGAAATAGTCAATGTTTGTACCACTGAACTGACTTGAAATACTTATTTCTGAGTTAATTTAAATACTAATTTCTGAGTTAAAACTTTTCCAGTTTTTAAGAGGGACTGCAGATCTCAGTAAGGTGGTTACAATACATTAGTTTTGTCTTCTAGGTTTCCCTGCTGAATTTTGGCCAGTTTGTTCACAGACGCCCCTTTCAACTAATGCACCATGCCCTTAGTCTTTCATGCAATAGTTTGTTCCATCAACAGTATCTGTTTCTTGTTTCCTAAATGAGTGGACATTAATGGCTGTGTATTTTGCCCAACTCGTGCTCGTTTACCTGTTGGTGGAGAAACTCAAGAAAGGATATCCTCCATGTATCAGGCCCTGACATAGGGGTTATCACTTGAGAAGAGGAAACTAGGAAGGAAAGGACACTCAGCTCAAGGGCATGCAGGTAGGAGATAGGAGACAGAGACAGACAGACAAGAGATGGACACTCGAGTCTCCTCATTTAAGTGCAGCAACTTCACCACCAGAAAACATGGCCCACTGGAAGCCAGGCTGACCTCTTCCTGAGGAAGAGATGAACCACTGAGTTAAACACTCTAAATACACTATCTCTCTTAATCTCTCCAACCTCCCTATGCAGTGATATTAACATTTCACTACCAGGTTATAAATGAAGAAACTAAAGGATTAATAGTTTTCTAAAGAATTTCGTAGCTAAAAGTGATAGAGCTAAAATATGAACGCAAGGCTGCTGACTTCAAAGCCCAGAAGCTTAGTCTCTTTCCTATACTGCCTCTCCTTTTAGCAGGAGCCCTTTGGAAACCCAGTACTTTCATTCAACAAAGTAATTATAATAATATAAAGTCCTGGTAAAACGACAAGTCTTAGGGACTTTGCTTTACTTGGCTCCACTTAAAATATATATTGTTCAATCAGCCCTGACTTTGGGGTTCCAATTTTGACACTAAAAAGCTAACTTAGTAATGTTTCCAGTTAGACTTTTTGATCATTAAACAGCCACATGAGGCTTAATTTGTGTGTGGCACAATTTTGGATGACCTATGAGCTCCTACACACACACAGTGAGAAAGCATAATGCCAGCTCTGAAGAAGCTTGAAATCTGATAGAGGCCAGGAGAGAAGAGATCTTTCCTGAGAAGACTAAGATTCTGAGATCTTATTCTATAATTCAAATGTTGAAGAAGAGATTGTGACTGAAGGTTAGATTCTGTCCTGAATGTGTCAAGATCATGAGGAAGGATGCTGTCAGGTGGCTGTAATTTCTTCTTTTAGGAGTGTCTTGAGATCAAATTTGAATCTTTGAATAGGCTAATGGCTTTGACTAGTAGCAGTGATGGTGGAAATCTGTCTTTTCATTAGTCAATGAATTTTCATTATTTCCTTTGCCTTAAAGCCTTCTCTGGGTTTGCTTACTGAACATGACTTTATGTTGATGAGCAGTCTGCCATTAGATATATAACATAATAGACCACTTTAACAACATCACTGTATCACAGTGCAATTAAACAAATCTTTACTCATAAGCAACTTCTGTGCCTTGGGAATATAGTAGTGAATCAGGCAAATCTAGTGCCCAACTTCATGGGACCTATTGTCTAGTCCAGAAGAGTCATTTAACAAGTAGCTTACAGTTGGGACGAGGGTTACACACTAGGTATACAGATGTTGTGGGAACTTAGGAAAAGAGGATATAACCAACTAAGGAGATTGTCATTTGCAGAGTTTTATTTGACACCCTTTATCTCATTCTAAGGCTAAGAGACTTAGTAGCTTAATTGACTTGCCCCATAGTTAATAAGAGTCCAGGACTAGAATTGAGCCTCTATGCCAAGTCCTGAGCTCTCTTCACTGTATCAATGCAGAATAACAAGAACAGTTTAGATCAAGTTACTCCTAGATTTAGATAAAAGGCAGAATTAGTCCTTCAGCCTACCAAATTCTGCCTTAAAAAGTCTTCCTAGGATTTATGCTCTCTAATCACCCAATAGAACACCCATTAAGAAAGATACTCTTGATGCTTTTCTTTTATTTGAACCTGTGAAAACTGGAAGTGGGAGCCCTGCTATTTTGCACTTGTTAGGTGTGGGGAGGAGTCCACAGTTCAAGTACTTAGCCCGTGGAGCCTAAAAATGGCGTCAGATGAGAATGTGTGAAGACATACCAGCACCGGGAAAGAATTTGAGCCAGAATTCTCTGTAGACTAATTCAAGCCAACTAGACCTAAAGCTCTAAAGCCCGGGCCACATGCATGGAACCAATATTAGAAGACTGCAAAGTAAATGGTAGTAGGCCAACTGGGGAAGAGGGTTAGAATCTGAAATACCACCATGTCTAGTCCTCAGCAAGTTTCCCATTTCCCTTTAGTGCCCCACAGCCTGGAATCAAGGCAGCCTGAAACCTAGGAATGGACCTCAAGTATAGACAGAACTCAAGAGAAGCCCTCTAGTTCAGACTCAAGGTGAGCAAACGGGACTGCTCACAGGTTTTTCCTCTCAGCTCTGTCACAACCCAGCCCCAGACCCTTCCACAGAAGCAGCTGTTCAGGGTCTACTGATGCCTAAAACCCTGAAGGAGAACAATTTTTTTCTGATCTAAAGAGCTATGCCCCCCAAAAGGTATAGAGAACCCACCTCTCTCTGGCCTTCCAGCCCTTAACCTAGAATGTGCAGTGGCAGCAAAGGAAGTGAACAGAGCCCCAGCTTTCTGGCTTTCTTGAGAACTAAAGATGGATAATTTGGACCTCAGTAAAATTTAAAACTTTTGCCTACAAAAGCTACTACTGAGAGAATAAAAAGAGAAGCCATCAACTGGGAGTAAACACTTGGAATTCATATATCTGACAAAGAGTTTGTATGCAGGACATCAGGAGAACTCTTGAAACTTCCCTGTAAGTGAGTAACTCAGTTAGAAACGGGCCAAAGCAATAAAGAAAAATGAAATCTTGCCATTTGTGACAACAGGGATGGACCCCAAGGGTGTTAACACTAACTGAAAGAAGTCAGAGAAAAACAAATGCCGTATCATTTCACTTATATGTGGAATCTAAAACACAAAACAAACAGGGCACCTGGATGGCTCAGTCAGTTAAGCAACCAACTCTTGATCTCCGCTCAGGGCTTAATCTCAGGGTCGTGAGTTCAACCCCATGTTGAAGAAAGTAAAAATAAAAAACAAAGCAAACAAAACAAAAGCAGACTCATTGATGCAGGAGAGCAAACTGATGGTTCCCAGAGAAGAAGGGGATTGGGGATAGGGAAGGATAGGTAAAGGGGATTAAGAGGTACAAACTCCCATTTACAAGACAAATAAGTCATGGGGATGTATTACACAGCAGGGAGAATATAGTCAATAATGTTGTATTAACTTTGCATGGTGACAGGTGGTAACTAGACTTACTGTAGTGATCATTTTGCAGTGTTTATAAATGAATCATCACTAGGTTGTATACCTGAAACCAATGCAATATTATATTTCAGTTGTATTTCAATTAAAAATGGGCAAAAGCAGAATTGTACATAATACATGTGGCTAATCCACTCTCAAGGAGGAAGAGTATAATTCTACACTGCCTAGGTGCAACCTGCACATACTGACTTCCTCCCGCAGACTACAGTATGGAAAGGAGAGGGAGTGGAGAAATCCAGCAAACATTACCTGTCAGTTAGGTGATCTAGCTTAACACCAGCGAAGAGAAGCCATGTTGCTAGGATGCTATGATATGATGAAAACAGCAATTTTTCCTCTGTGGCCTTCCTCCCATAAAACCATAACCCTGTCTAACCAGGGGAAGAACATTTAGAAAATCCTCAACTGAGGGATGTTCTACAGAATACCTAACCAGAATTCTTCAAAAGTATCAAGATCATCAAAAGCATGAAAAGTCTGAGAAATTGTCACAGCCAAGAAGAGACCAAGGAGACATGATGACTAAATGTAATATGGAATCCTGGCTGGGATCCTGGCATAGAAAATGTAGTTTTACAGAACAGTTTTAGGTAAAAACTAGGAAATCTGAATAAAGTAGGGGCTTTAATTAATAATATCAACATTGCTTCATTTATTATAACAAACCTACCATACTAATGTAAGATAGTAATAATAAAATGGAGTTTAGAATGTATGGGATCTCTACCATCGTGGCAATTTTTCTGTTACTCTAAACTATTCTTAAAAGTTTATTTTTAGCAAAATGGGATTGTGAGGGAGATAAACCATAAGTGACTCTTAATCTCACAAAACAAACCGAGGGTTGCTGGGGGGAGTGGGTTGGGGGGCGGTTATTATGGACATTGGGGAGGGTATGTGCTATGATGAGTGCTGTGAAGTGTGTAAACCTGGCGATTCACAGACCTGTACCCCTGGGCAAAAAAAATATATATGTTTATAAAAAATAAAATTTATTAAAAAAATAAAATAAAATAAAATAAATTTTAAAAAAAGTTTATTTTTAAAAATCACATGAAAAGGACAAAAAAGGCAAGGAAAAAAATTGAGCAGGCAACTTCACCAAAGAGGATATACAAATGGCAAAAATCACATGAAAAGATGCCTCATGCTGTTGTTCGTTAAGGAAAATACACATTAAAACCACAATTAGATCCTACTATACACCTACTAGAATGGCTGAAATAAAAAATTCAGACAGTCTTAGTGCCAGTGAATGAAGAGCAACTAGAACTCATACATTGCTGGTGGGAAAGCAAAATGGTACACTCTAGAAAACAATTTGGCAGTTTCCTTCAATGGGTGCATGAATAAGCAAACTATGTTACATCCATATGGTATATTTTTTTAAAAAGCCATAAAAGTATTGAACTATTAAAAGACAACAACTGTTGGTGAAGATATGGAGAAATTGGAACCTTTGCGTGCTGTTAATAGAAATGCAAAATGTTTCAGTCACTAAGGAAAGCAGTGTGGATGTTCTCCAAAAATTAAAAATGGAATCATTATGTGATTTAGCAATCCCACTTCTAGGTATTTGCCCCAAAGAACTGAAATTAACACCTGAGATGTTAGCACCTCCACGTTCACTGAAGCACCATTTACAGTGGGCAAGGTGTGGAAACACCTAAGTGTCCATCCATGGATAAATGGATAAAGAAACTGTTGTCTACACATACACTGGGATACTGTTCAGCCCTAAAAGTAAAAAGTAAAAGTAAAAGAAATTCTACAATATGGGACAAAACATGGATGAACCTTGGGAACATTATTCTAAATAAAATAACCCAGTCACGGGCATTAAGAAGGGCACGCGGGCACCTGGGTGGCTCAGTGGGTTAAAGCCTCTGCCTTTGGCTCAGGTCATGATCTTTGGGTCCTGGGATCGAGTCCTGCATCGGGCTCTCTGCTCAGCGGGGAGCCTGCTTCCTCCTCTCTCTCTCTCTCTCTCTGCCTGCCTCTCTGCCTACTTGTGATCTCTCTCTCTGTCAAATAAATAAATAAATAAATCTTTAAAAAAAAAAAAAAAAAGAAGGGACCGTGTTGTAATGAGCACTGTAATATTATACGCGAATGTTCAATCATGGAACACTGCACCAAAAACTAATGATGTCCTGCATGGTGACTAACTATGTTAAAAAAAAGAAAAAAAAAAGCCACTAATGGAAAGACAAGTAACTTCATGATTCCACTTCCATGAGGTATTTAAAATAGTCAAATTCAAAGAATCCAAGAGTGGGATGGTGGTTGCCACGGGCTCAGGGGAGGGGAAAAATGGGGAATTACTAATCGAAAAGCATAAAATTTCAGCTGAGCCAGGAGAACAAGCTCTAGAGCTCTGCTCTACAACATTGTACCTGTAGTCAGCAATACTGTGTTGTACACTTAAAAGCCTTCGGTCTTAGGTTAAGTGTTCTTTCCAGAAAAATAGAATAAAATAAAATAATGACCTATTGATACATACAACTTGGATGAATCTCAAAGGTCTGCTGCTGAGTGAAAGAAGCCAGAATCAAAAGGTTACATACTATACGATTCTATTTATATGACATCCCATGAAAGACGAACTGTGGTGTGGGAGATCAGATCAGTTTTGCCAGAGGCCAGGGGTGACACATGGTGTGACTGCTGAGTGGTGGTTCCTGGGGAATGACGGAGCTCTTCTGTATCCAGATTGTGCTGGTGGGGCCATGAATAGACACATTTGTTAAAACTCAGAGAACTGATCAACAAAACAAAACTCATTTTGGTGTTCTCAGTTTAAAATAAATAAAGGGAGAGAGATCCTAGGAAACCAGCCCAACTCTATTAGACAGAAATGGGCCTTTCTCGAGAATGGCCAGGCTAAAAGCTGGAAAAGTTTAGCTTCCATGAAAGTCTGCCTCCTGCAGACCGTGGAGACGCAGGAATACCATCCTTCCCACAGAAGCTAAGACGACTCGGTGACTGTAAGCCACATCGTGGCTGAATTTCCTTTTGTAAATATTGGGATCAGTGAAATTCCTAGAAGAAATTTTCTCAACATTCAAATATCAACTAAAAAGTGTGCAACATATGCTAACATGGTTATCATGAGGCCATTTTTCAGCTAATAAATCAGAATCTGTAAAAATGTAGCAGTTTATTTTCGGAAGGAATTTGATCCAGGCCTTTTACAACTTGTATGCAAGTTGTATATCCATTGAGCTTCTGTGGGAAAAACAAAACAAAACAAAACAAAAAACCCTGCTGTGTTTTAGGCGTGTCTGCACTGAACTTTGAATGAAACCTTACCAGCATATGGGAATATAATGCTTACCTCCATTCCCCATTGGTGCTGCATGTATGACCGCCTGTGGATTCAGGTATTCTACAAAATAAAGTAAAGAGGGGGTGCCTGGGTGGCTCAGTCGTTAAGCTTCTTGCCTTCGGCTCAGGTCATGATCCCAGAGTCCTGGGATCGAGCCCCACATCAGGCTCCCTGCTCAGTGGGGAGCCTGCTTCTCCCTCTCCTACTCCCTCTGTTTGTGTTCCCTTTCTCGCCGTGTCTCTATCAAATAAATAAATAAAATCTTTAGAAAAAAAATGGAAAAATAAAGAGAGGAATGGACATTTGACTCTTGCAGCTGTTGGCTAGGAAAATGGCATTATAGTATCCCTGGGATTTACATTATTTGAACTGCCACAATATCTAGATTAATTACAGACTCACTGATCTGGATGGCCATTAAAATTTAAAATGTCTATTTGGGGATTTTTTTTTTTTAAGTAAACTGTGGCTATCTTGGGATTTTTTTTTGTAGCCTTCAGATTCATAATAGTCACAGGCTGTCCGGAATGTGAAAATAGTAATGGTAGCCCCAGGTTGGCCAGGCCTGTATTCCTTAGTGAAGGGTATCCTGGCCTCAGCCATAGGAATGCAAGGAATGAAGCTGGAGTGAGGATGGCCTTGCAGTCTCCTCCTGTGTCCTCCTCTGCCTATGGAGGACAGGAGACCCTTTCTCCTGGGAGGAAATATTTGCAGATCATCAAGTCCGGCAAGGGGCTTGGATCTGGAGTACATGGAGAATTCTTAAAACTCAACAGCGAGTAAACAAACTTAATTAAAGAATAGAAGGAATGGAGGCATTTGGGGTCCCTTGGGCCTACTGTAATAACTCAGCTAAGAAATGTTGATTGGGTCAATGTGTTAAAGCCTCCTTTAACTGTTTTATAATTCAGGTTGGGATCATGGCTCATTCATCAAGGAGAACAGCCACAAGCAGGCCCTAGCTTGAACAGAAAGCCTGTGGTTTATTATTTTTTTTAAGAGTTTATTTATTTATTTGACAGGCTTAGATCACAAGCAGGCAGAGAGGCAGGCAGAGAGAGAAAGGGGGAAGCAGGCTCCCTGCTGAGCAGAAAGCCCAGTTCGGGGCTCGATCCCAGGACCCTGGGACCACGACCTGGCCGAAGGCAGAGGCTTTAACCCACTGAGCCACCGAGGCACCCAGAAAGCCTGTGGTTTAAAAAGCTGTAGTCACCAGTTAGCAGAAAGATGCCCACAGAGTCCCTTTTGCTGATATCTGAAGCAAAATTTGCACCATCAAGGGCCTGCCTGAAGAAGTTTCTATCCCCAGGAGGCAGCGTGCTCTAGTGAACTTGGCAAGGTCTTAGGGACCAGGTTGACTAGGTTCACACTCCAAGGCCTGCCCCTTAGTAGCCTTCCACCTTGGCAAAGTTAGTGCTTCTGAACCTCAGTGTCTGTAACCTAAAATGAAGATCATATCGCCTGTGGCCTAGGGTCCATGTGATAATGTATGTGAGACCAAGTGCATGTATTAAATGGTAACTAGAGAATTCGTAAGGCTAAATGGTAGCTAGATGACTCATAATGCAATGGCCCTCCCTAACTGCAGAAAACATTGAGTAACCTTTGAACCTACACTCCCGCAGACTTTTGCCAAAGCAGTGGGTAACCCATGTCTGCAGAGAACAGACCGTAGAGGGAAGGAGTCAGGAGAAGTTCGCATTACTGAACAATACATCTAGCCCCAGAAGGTTCCCGGGCTGGAATGCATCTCAGAGAGCGTACACCTCCGATGATGGATAGCATACTTGGTGTATCGGCTTCCTAGGGCTGCTGTATTAAGTACCACGAACTGTGTGACCTAAAACAATAGAAATTCATTTTTTCACAGTTCTGGAAGCTCGCAGTCCAAAAGCAAGGGCCATGCTCCTTCTGAAACCTGTAGAAGAATCCTTCTCTCCTACTTCTTATGTCTTGGTAGCAGTCTTCAGCTTCCCTTGGCCTATAGATACTTCTGCAATTCTGTCTTCCCAGGCTTTTCTGCCTTGTGTTTTCCCTCGGTTTGGGTCTGTCTCCATGTTCAAATTCCCTGTTTTTCTAAGGACACCAGTCATAGAGATTATGGCCCACCTCAAAAACCTTATTTCCGTTTGGCTACCTCTGTAAAGACCTTATTTCCAAATTAGGTAACATTCGAAGGTCGTGGGGCTTAGGACTTCGACATAGCTTTTTTTAGGGGACACAATTCAACTTGTAATACCCGGTTAATGTGAGAGAGAGGTCTCAGTTGTCATTTTATCCCCAGTGTACTGACAAGTAGGAGATTGCTGCTTGCTTTATAAAGCAAATGTTCTGGCTTTCTTGAGCCCAGAGAAAAGTTCCATTCTTCAGAGCTCAGTGAGAGGGAAAACTTCCTCCACGATGCCCAGCTCTTTACTTACCCCAGTAACTCCACGCCTGCAGCCTAAGCCTCGGGGGAGGAGCCTGCAACACGCAGCCTCTTCATCCTATAAAGGCCAGCTGAGAAAGCATGTCAGGGAGCCCTGCCAGCTGGGGAGAGCTGCCTTCTGCAACCTTCAGCAGCTGTACCTGTGACATCACCTTCTGGCCAGAACTGCCAGAAAATTCTGGATCTTCTCACAGTGGACTCAGTCTAGAAGTGGGCAATATTAAGGCTCACGTGCCAGGCAAGTCCCAACCCATCCTGGGCTTGAGGCGCGATGTGGGCTCTGCACTCGGGGGCATGCCCTGAGGGACCTGGGAAGCAGGTAGCAACCTTCTAGGAAGCAAGTGTCCTGTGACCCTGCTCAGGCCCGTGAATTGCTGGGGTCAGTGGCTCCCCCTTGCCTGCTGCCATTGCGAGTTTGCCCCTTTCTGTAGATCTGTGCTCCCTTTCCATTCCTCCGCCCCATCCCCTTATCCTCACCCTGCGTCTGACCCGGGGATATCTTATACCAGTATCCTGCATGCATACAGACCGGGTTTTTACATTACAGAGCTGATGAGAAGACAATTCCACCAGCAGAGCCACAGCTCTCAACCTTGGCTGTGAATTTGAGTCACCTGGGGAGTTTTTTAAAATGTCAGTTCCTAGATCTTCCCCAGACTAATTACAATAGAATGTTTGGAGATTGGGATCTATGCATCAGTATTTTTAAAGTTTTCTAAGTGATTCTAATATTTGGCTAAAGTTGAAAACGACTGAGTTAATAGGAAGCAGAGAGAAAAAAGGAGCTACATTACTTATCTGGTCCTTCCTATAACCAAGTTAGAAAGTTATTGCAATAGATCACGTAAGAGAGAACAAAACAAGGACAGTTAGAGATGGAGAGGTGAGGCAGCTTTCAAGCAATCATGAAAGGTGAAGTTAACAGAGCTTCAGAAATTAGCTAGGGAGTTAGAGAGGGAGGGGTGTAGATAAGGCACAGGTTTCAGATTCTAGTAAATCAATATAAGGAAGGGAGAAGGAGGGGAAAAATTATTTTGGTTTCAGACATGTTAAATGTCGTATGGTGAGTCAGATGCTTAGGATAGAGGTGGGCCAAAAATATCATTTGGGAATCATTGTCATAAAATGATACCTGGATTTTTGGGAGTCCATGAGATTGGCTGGGGAAAGCAGGTGGAGTGGGGGGTACCCATGTGCTTATACATAGGGGCAAGGAAAGGGGGCCAGCAAAGCTGACTAAGGAATTGCAGAGACAGAAGGAGAACCAGGAGAGTGTCACTAAAGACGAAAGAGCAGACAGTTTCAGGAAAAGAACCAGTCAGCAGGTCAATTGATGATGCTAGACCAACTATTGTGTTTATTGAATTTAGCAATATGGAGGTCAATGGGGACTTGAGCCAGGCTAGGTTAGCAGAGTGATGGTAGCGGAAGCCTGACCACAATGAGATGGAAGAAAGCAATGAGGAGATAGAGACAGGGAGTACAGATGACTCTTCTGAAAAAATTGTTGTGAGTAGAAAGAGCGATACTCAGTGGTGGCTGGAGGAAAATACAGAATTCAGGGAAGGAAGTGTAAGTGTGTGTGTGTGTGTGTGTGTGTGTGTGTGTGTGTGTGTGTTCATAAGCTACAAGGAAGGAATAGATACCAAAGAAGAGACTGAAACTCCCAAGAGAGAGATGCATCATTGACACATCAAGAATCCTGAATGGGAGACAGGGGTTGGGATCTAGAGATGGTGGAGCTTTGACCTGGAGGGACACCTGTTTGTTTGTTTGTTTGTTTGTTTGTTTAGTGAGCCTAGAGAAACAAGGAAGAATTCTATAAGGAATGGTCTGGTATAAAAACATTTTCATTTGAGCCTTTCCTTAGAAGGCCCGGGGTGGCTCAGTGGAGGCTGATGCTGGAGTTTGGGCACTGACAACAAAGGAACAAGATTTCCAGGAACAGAGGGAGCCAAGGAGGGAGTGGGAGCGGACTCCCTAGAAGTGCTGAGTCTCAGTTGAGGAAGTCAAGAGTGGTCTTCAAGTTCGAAGGTTCGGAATGGGGCCAAGACAATTGTGCTAAGCCAAGGTCAGGTGTCCTGTAGGATGTACATGGTATGGCTGGAAGAGTCAATGATGGGGAGGAGAATCCTGGGAGCTGACGCTTCCTTAGCCATCACCTGGGTCCGTCATAAAGTTGGGAGACTACCCCCGCAGAGCTGTTCTTTCTCTCTGCTCTGGACAAAGCAGGGTGGGTGGTGTCTGTTAAACAAAAAGGAGCAGGAGTATGGGAAAGAGACTGCAGGAGAACAGTTAAGCTTTGAGATGGCCCCTAAGGAGAACCGAAAAGAAATAAAAATAAAATAATAAATAAAAATAAAAGAATAGTCCAGTTAAAAATGGAGATTAAAAATCTGTAGCAGCATCGGCCCCTGTGGGTGAGTTGCTGAGTTGTTTTCACCTTGGCCCCCAGGTGTAGCAGCAGACAAAAAGCCTCCCGAGACTGACCCCCTGGCTGGTGTGGCAAAAGTCCAGGGCCAGACAGTCGAGGGGGCAGGGCAAAGAATGAGCCAGATGGGTGCAAAGATGTATAAACGCACACATGTATATAGCTATACGATTCTACAGCTAATGAATGGCTCACGGTTATCCGCATTAGCCCAGGCCTGTGTCTAGATGGCATTTTTCTACTTCCTAAGAGTAAAATCTCCTGGTTCTTTCACTCAAGGAGATCATCTTGCTCCATGTTCATTCCTTGGAATTCTGTTTCCATTTCCCTCTTGAAAGGAGAATGTTTTACTCTCTCTCCTCTTTGTTGCGGGTTATCAGACAGGCAGCTGAAATTCCAGGGTACTTTTGCAAGGAGTACCTAATATTTAAATAGTGGTTGAATTGGCAGTCACTGAAAACTCAGGGCCCACAGTTCCATATTTTTTGAAGAAAGAACATTGGTTATTTCCCATGGGCATCCCATTAATGGAGAAAAAGCAGACACTCTGCAAACTAACCTGGTTTGACATTTGCTTAAAATATGCCAAGTGTTATTTATCCAGATTACTTATTGCATGCCCTAGCTCAGCCAGATAATTAAAGGGCAGCTGGGAACGAGGATAAAATCATGCCGATATTTTACAAAAACTTTGAGAGGCTCTGGAACTTTTGTTTAATGAACTTAGTCCGAACCAATCAATGGCTGTTATGTTGGGTCAGGACGGGGAGGATAGAGTGGGAGCACAGGGAAATGTTACTTTCCCTCTTGTTTTAGAAAGAGCCTTGTTTGTTTGTTTCTCCTAAGTAAAAGAATTTGTAGTGTAGATGGAAAGATACAAATCTTTTCAGTTTCAATAGAAAAAAAATTTTATTCTTGGCTCCTTTACTCTGTTCTGTGACATTATATTGCATTATAAAGTATGGAAATGAAACTCACCCCGAGGAATAAAGAATGCCATCTCCCTGTGTTTTTACTGAAAATTAAGACATAAAATATCTTAATGAGAATTTATGGGGGAAAAAAATCTGGATAATCTTGGGAAGAATCCCTCACAGGAGCATGCATCCCATAGACAACACATATTAATAGGTAGGTGGTCGTGAGAATTTAAATTTGGTTCTCTGCTCCCACTCTGCTGGTTTCTTTCTGCTGCTACGGTTACCTAAAATTATGCAACTACAGCATGCTAGGTTTTCAACAGAATGTATATTTCTGTCTTTGTGTGATATTAATGAACAAAACTATAACGGCTGATCTGGGGTGCTGGGATCCACACACTTGATTCAAAGTGACAAAATTACCATCCCTAATATTTAGAAGAGGTCAAGCAAGGGACGGTGTGATGGGGCATGGGGTTTTGCTCCAGTTTGGAGGGGCATCACCATAGGTGGGCAGCATGACTGGCACGTGTATTCCCGGGAGAAGTCATCGGGAGCCTTTGTGGGATAAGCTGGTTGTTCAAAGGCAGTAGTGGTAGCTGGATACCTGAGTGAGACCAGATGAGGACCAAGGTCTCGGCCAAAGCCATAAGAATTCAGGTAAGTTTGCCAATATCTTGGGTAGAAACAAAGAGATTCAGTATAGATGGAGTGCGACATCTAGAATTTGGACAGTGGTGGTCCATATGGCCAACTCAGATGCATGCCGTAACCTAGCCTTACGTCTTCCTTCTCTGGAGGCGCTATCAGATACCCTTTACAAAGATGGAAAGAAGATGGTTTAAGGAGAGGCCTGGATGTCATGCAAGGTTTATAGGTTTGCAGTTAGAGCAACCTAGGTCGAACGTCAGCCTGAGAACTTACTATCTTCGTGAACTTCAGCAAGTGAACTGACCTCCCTATGCCTCCATCCTCCTCACTAAGAAGTGAGGGTAAAAACACCTGTCAGGGGGTGCTTGGGTGGCTCAGGGGGTTAAGCCACTGCCTTCGGCTCAGGTCATGATCCCAGGGCCCTGGATCAAGTCCCTCATTGGGCTCCTTGTTTGTCAGGGAGCCTGCTTCTCTCTCTGCCTCTGCCTGCCACTCCGCCTGCTTGTGCGCTCTCTCGCTCTCCCTCTCTCTCTGACAAATAAATAAATAAAATATTTTTTAAAAATAAAAAATAAATTAAAAAAACACCTGTCAGGTGGTTGTGAACATTAAATAAGCTAAGGTATGAAAGCATCTAACACGCAAGTGTTTCTGAATAGACACTTCTCTTTTTCCCTTTTGTGAGTAAACATTCAAATGGCCTAAATGATGGAAGCCTGTGTTGAAATCCTCATTTTTCAAATACGATAAACAAGTCATTCCCCTTGCCCAAGATCTCGGGATGTGGTTCTCATGTTTGGTCCCTGGACCAGTGGCAACAGCATCATCTGGGAACTCGGGCCACATCCCAGACCAGACCTACTGAATCAGAAAATCATGGTTGGGAACCAGAAGCCCAGCAACCTGTTTTACCAAGTTCCCCAGCTGATTGTGACGCATGCTAATGTTAGAAAACTATTATGTTAGGTTAATCAGGTCAGTAATTCAGTGTGCACTGAAAATAGAGCTCACAGGCCTCAGGTAAAGAACTTACACTGAACACAGCCTCATGTTTACATCTCCAGATTTGCCTGGCATTGGCAATACTTTGCTTTGAGCGGTACAGGCTTGGCCTCCAGTGGATACTTAAGTGATGGCACCTAAGTCCTGGGCTTGAGGACAAGAGCAGCAATTTCCAAACTTCTTTCTCCTGTCAGGCCATGTGTTCAATCACATATCCTTATTTATTTATTCATTCATTCATTCATTCATTTCTTTTTAAAGATTATTTATTTCAGAGAGAGGAAGAGCACGAGCAGGAAGAGGGGGCAGAGGGAGAGAGAAAATACACTCCCGACTGAGCACGGAGCCTGACATGGGCTCCTTCTCCTCACGGGGGGATTCTGACCTGAGCCAAACCCAAGAGTTGGATGCTTAACCTACTGAGCCACCCAGGTGCCCTGATCACATGTCTTTACCAGGTTTGAGAAACAAGTACAGAACTCATTACCTCCTTGTTGCATGAATCCAGTTCTTTTTTTTTTTTTAATAAACAGGAAGATTATTAAACCTAAAAAAAGGTTCTTTTTTTCCAGAACCACATTATATCTGATATATAATGTTATATGGTTTCAGGTGTACAACATAATGATTTGATACATATCATGTTGTGAAATGATTAGCACAGTAAGTTCATATCATGTGGTTACAAATTTCGTCCTTATGATAAGAAGTTTTGAGATCTATTCTCTTACAGGGGCACCTGGGTGGCTTAGTCGGTTAAGTGTCTGACTCTTGGTTTTGGCTCAGGTCGTGATTGCAGGGTCATGACCTCAGGATCAGGAGATCGAGCCCTGCATCGGGCTCCACGCTCAGCACTTAGTCTGCTGAAGATTCTTTCCCTCTCTCTTAGCCCCTCCCCCCACTCACACACTCTCTCTGTCTCTCTCTAAAATAAATAAATAAGATCTTTTTTAAAAAATCTTGTCCTTTAGCAACTTTCAGATACATGATTTTTAACTAGTATTGTTAACTAGTATCATTGTGCTGGACCACAGGAAGCTGATCCTTAGTGGGCACCATCAACCCATCTTCCACTCCTCCCAACTGTATTTGGTGACTGGGTATAAAACTGCCCACTGAGTACCTTGGCATGCTTTCAACTATTGCAAAACCTCACAGTCTCAAAAATAGTCATGACAATAAACAGCAGTTCCGAGAATAATCTTTCAAGTGGCCTTGGTAGTTCAGCATGGCGGTTATGAGGATTGGGAGTCAATCCGCAATTTCTGACTCCACCAATCTAGCGTAGAGGTGGGCCTGGGGGAAGGCTGCCCTGCCATGCCCTGCTCTCTGCTGTGCCTCCAGCCACCAGGCCCTGGCTGGATGCTGCCTTCTTGTGCATTTTCAAATGACTTTTCACCCAGTGTCTGTCATGCTTTGGATTAACTGTACACATGCTTCTTTTCCCTCAATGCCCTTTATCATGGAAGAGAAAAACAAAACCCAACCTTAAGCTTGTTAAAACACATGCATTCGCAAATGAGCCCCTTTCAACAATGCCCAAGGAGATTTGGGAACAAAACTAGCTCTTTCTCTCTTGTACATACTAGTATCCACTTGTACATACAGCAGCCACCAAAGGATAAATGTTGTTCTATCTGTGTCTAACACTCACAAGAGTGATTGCTGGAACCTTCAGGGAAGAGACGTTGTGTTTATAATGAGAGGAAAATGGATTAATCAAAACTCTAGCCTTCAGCTGTCAGCACTAGAATATAATATGTCATTTGGAATATGACGTGGTTTTACAAGAATGCCATCTCGCTTGCTTTAGTCAATCCTATTCGGAGCAACCTGATTTAAGCAATGATTTTCTCTGAAGCAGATAAATGCATACTAACAAAATCCATTAGCTATGAAAGTTGTGGCATTGATTTTAGAATAAACTGCTGTTGCAAAAGAAGGAAATTATATTCTAATATCTCCACCTCTGACAGCCTACACAGCCCTCAGGAGAGAGGGGCTAGCCAAAGTCTATCCCTTTCGTTAAGGGACATGGTCTATCTCAATCGGCAGACTACTGGAGTCTGTAACATCCTCAACAGTTAGATTTCAGTTAAACATCTGAAACCAAAATTGGCTTACAGCAGGATTACTTCCTGTATAGACGTCCATATCTCTCCATAGGCTCTTTATGGAATTCATCATGTTTCCACTCAAGAGCTGTGAGTAATGCTACCTCCACCTCCCTGTCCTGAGCAGACAGAGGCAATCGTGTCACCAAAGTTCTGTTAGAAACTCACTGCAAGTTACTGCCTGCCCTTCAGCAGATGGGACTTTCTGACACAGAAAATGGTCAGGAGAGGGGCCCTTTGGATTTGAGGCCATAAATGCTGTATCCGTAGCTTTCATGTTTTCCAGGCAAAAATGATACGAGGTCTGTACCCATTCCAATACAGTCATATGAGCAATCTTAAAGAGATCTCCTGACATGTTGGGACAAATCGGCATGGTTATCAGTCAAAGCCAGAACTGATAAGAATATAGTTTCTAGGGGCACCTGGGTGACTCAGTCGGTTAAGTGTCCACCTTTGGCTCAGGTCATGATCCCAGGGTCCTGGGATGGAGTCCTCAGTGGGGATCCCTGCTCAGTGGAGAGCCTGCTTCTCCCTCTCTCTCTGCTTGCTGCTCTGCCTACTTGTGCTCTCTCTCTATCTCTCTGTCAAATAAATAAATAAAATCTTGTTTTTAAATGTAGGGTTTTTTTTAAGATTTTATTTATTTATTTGACAGAGAGAGAGAGATCACAAGTAGACAGAGATAGGCAGGGAGAGAAGGGAAGCAGGCTCCCTGCTGAGCAGAGAGCCCGATGCAGGACTCGATCCCAGAACCCTGAGATCATGACCTGAGCTGAAGGCAGAGGCGTAACCCACTGAGCCACCCAGGTGTCCCTTAAGTGTAGTTTTTAGAGGAATTCCACTTGAGCATTTCCAGTCTCCCCCCAGGTACCCAGTGCCTTCACACTGCACTGGGCCTTACCCCACCTCAAAAGGACTGCTTTCCTCAGCTTCCTCACATGTAAAATAATATACATTATTCATATTTGTACCTATTCACAGAGCTTTAGAGGAATAAATGAAATGCAGATGTGTTGACCTATAGAAAGTGCTCAATAAATGTTAATTATTATTATTATTCTAATAATGCTTATTTGCTCCAGGAGGCCTAACGAATAGACCGTTTAATGTTCATACTTCTCAGTTTGAGCACTGAAAAGTTGACTTTGTTTCCTGGTAGCTGAGGAAACAAACAAAGCAGAAAGCAAATAATAATATTAATAAAGATGTGTATTTTGTGTTTAAATATACATGTCCAAACATACAATGGGTACATTTTTCATTTTGATGGCAGAAGAAAGTTTATGAACTTATATGCAGAAAATCCTGTTTTAAATTATGTTCAGTAGGAAGTCGTGTCTGGGGCCCCTGGACAAAGATTGTTCGGTAACAGTAAATGATGTCTTCAACCAGGACTTCACAAACTCAAAAAAAAAAAAAAATGCTTTAAAGAAGCTTTCTTGGCAAAATGCTACCCTAAAGCTGAGAGTCTGATATCAGGTAGTAATGCAGAAAGAATTTTTCTGTAGGGATTTTCTCATTGGTGCTGTGTGTTAGTACGGAAGGAGAACCCGTAGGATCCGGAGCAGTGCATCTGAGAACACCACTTGTTACCATTCAGATTCCTAGACCCAATGGAGACCTAAGAAATGTGGAACTTCCAGGGCACCCTGTGGTTGTGTATTTTGAACGCACTCCCCTGCCCCAAGGCAGTTCTGATTTTTATACAACACTGAAGTATCAGAGATATGATTTATTGGGTGCCTGGATGGCTTAGTGGGTTAAGCCTCTGCCTTTGGCTCAGGTCATGATCTCAGGGTCCTGGGATCGAGTCCCACATCGGGCTCTCTGCTCAGCAGGGAGTCTGCTTCCCCCTCTCTCTCTGCCTGCCTCTCTGCCTACTTGTGATTTCTCTTTCTATCAAATAAATGAATATAATCTTTAAAAAAAAAAAAAAGAAATCCGAATTTATTGTCATCTCGGGCAATATGCTTGCCCTGCTGGTAAAAAACATGCTTCTCAAAAACCCAATGCCTCTGGGAATTGGGCGCATTCTGAATATACTAAATCTGTAACTGGATTAATACGGCAGTGTCAGCCCTTGGAGGGTCAGAGCGGAGAAATGAAATGGAGAGAGCCATGTGCTTAACATGCCACCCAAGGGGAGAGGCACCATCGGTGGCAATTATTTCAAAACCGAACCTCTATTTTTCAGAAAGCGTAGGGCTTGGGAAATTGGGTATCTGCAGGTAATGCTAATAGTTGCCAATGATAGAAACAGAATCCTTTAAACACTTACCCAAGCATGTGGGTGAGCCACTAAAGTTCCGTATTGCCTAGCACAGCTCAGATAACCAATAAGTTTATGTTAAATGATTGAATGCCTAGAAAGATGTGTGCTGGCTTAAACAAGTAAGTGCTATAGTAAAGGCTTACATATACACTGTTGGAAAACAGAAACAGAAGGCTTCCTGGAGGTGGTGAGATCTCAGAGTATATAAAGGCACGGACCTAAGAGAGACCTCATCTTGTTTAGAAATTCCAAGTAGTTCTGCGTGGCAAGCGTGTCACAGTGGCCCAGAGGTGGGCCACAGAGAGCAGGGCCAGTGGCTGAGATACCATGATCCTGCAAGATGATTTCAGGGGTTGAAGTGGAGAGGAAGACTGGGAGCTAGATGGGTAGTCCTCCATGCAAGAGATGGGGCCCTGAGAGCTGTAAAAGCACAGGGATGGAGACTGGTGGAAAGGATGGATAGAATGAACTTCTCTGCTGGGTGATGGAGAACCAGCATCTGATCTGGAATGATGGGGGAAAGTGTACCACCTTTACTCAAGATTCGGCAAGGGAAAAAGTCAGTTTTCACTAAAGGTAAGGAAAGTGAAGGCAACATTCCAGAAACAGACTAAAGTTATAGGGAAATTGAATTCTGAAGGACAGGATAGGAATGGCCAAGAGGGAGGACCAGATGCGTGGAAAGAGCTGGAGGAGGGAGGGAAAATGTCCAGGGCTCATAGGACAACAATGGCAAAGAGCTGCTTCTGTCCACTTGACTTCTGATTCTAGAGATTCTGTCCTGGGCCCTGAAATGCCTGTTAGATTGTTGATGAGGTAGGTAGCTCACCTCTTGATTAAAGGAGAGGCCACTTGTTTTGGCCATTGTATATAAATTCCATTTGCCTGTGTTCTCTCTTAGTCTAGAAAATATGCAATAATAATCACAGAATAAGTCTTTCTAACTTTAGTTTACTTCTTATGCACTACATCTTCGGAAGGTATATTCTCAGATTTATCAAGGAGAAAATGAGCATTAACAGGCTAATTTGGTTTTGGTGCTTTCCTACCCAACAGAAGAGTAGACCAGGGGTAATGTCTATTCTGTAGGAAGTATATCTTTAAAACTCCCTAGAGTAGATTCCCTGACAAGAAATGACAGGGGCGTGCTCGCTTCAGCGGCACATATACTAAAATTGGAAAGAAATGACAGGGGCACTTCCCTCAGCACAGAGTCTGAACTAACTCTTCGCAGATATCCTAAAGAGGGGCATTTACCCTTTTAATACAGTACAATACAACTTACTGCAATTCAATAGACATTTTTATGTTTATAAATGTAATGGCTCCCATTGAGGGAATATCCTAAAAATCTATAAAATAGAAAGAGACTCACATAACCCTGACTAATCGAGGGGAAATATCTGGCCATTCATTGGCAAGCATGGTTTCTGGAGCCCCCACCCCTCCCCACCCCTGTCACTGAAGCCATAATGTGAGAAACTTGTGATATCCCAAACCTTCATTATTGCCTCTGACAGCAGAGCCCAACTCCCACGCCATGGGATGGACTCTCACCCAGGGTTGTCTGTTGACAGTTTTGTTCCACAGGGAAAATAATTCCTGGGGAAAGTACCCTAACTTGTGAAACCTTCAAATGGTATTATCTGATTTCCACTTGTGTGTTGTGCTGACAGATACGCCATTAGCTTCACCACCCCTGTCCTCCCTGGCAGATTTTATTAAGCCAGATCTAGTGGCAAGTTCTCTGCTGGTTTCAGTCAATCAGTTTTGTGCTCATATACAGTTAAAGAGGATATTTTCCCCAGAATTGGTGTCAGGATGGTCATATCCAAACCTCAGCCCCTGGGAGGCCTCTTCTTCAGCTTTAACCTTCTTCTCCCTCAAAAATAATTACAGTCGCAATAACAATAATAATAATAATAATAACAATAACAATAATTACAGTTCTAGTTGTGCATCTAGTTAACAGTTTTGAAGGTCAGAATGAGTTTTATGGAACAGAGTCCCTTTTAAAACAATCTGGAACCTTTACCTGTAGAGTTGCGATAAGCACAGACAAGCTGATTATTATATAATCAATAATACTGATTAGTTTATTTAAAATACATGTGTGATTAATGCTACACTTTATCCTGGTGGTTCTCAAACTTCAGAACACATCAGAATCACCTTGGAGAGCTGTTAACACAGATCACTGGGCCTCACCCCCAGAGGTCTTAATTCTCTAGGTCCGAGGGTGAGCCCCCAGTTTTTAAATTCTAGCAAGTCCCATGGTGATGCTGCTGGCTGGTAGTATGGAATCTGCACTGTAAGAACAGTTTTAAAGATTCTGTTTGTGGTGGTGAGTTCATTGAACCAGATGTTCTCCTCTTTCATTCTTAAAGCTGGTTCTCGAAGTGTGGTCTAAGGACTATGTCCTTAGGAATCGCTAGGGATGGTTGTGAACAGTGAGTGGGACCCAACACCAACTTCTGGATCAAGGGCTAGCGGGATGAACAAGCTCCCTAGAGATACCAATAAACTGCCCTGCAGCCATGATTCCCAGCCTTGGCTCCATCTGAGAGTCACTCGGGAGCTTTAACAAACAGATTCCTGGTCTCCGACTACAGAGATCACGATTTAACTGATCTGAGTGCAGCCTGGACATTGGTATGTTGGAAGCTCCCCCAGAGATTCTTACATGCAAAAGCAAGAACCACTGCCCAGGAAAGATAACCTATGGATAAACTCTTCCCAGTGGGTCACTTTTTTTTTCTAATTAAGATTTTATTTATTTATTTATTTATTTATTTGACAGAGAGAGAGAGAGATCACAAATAAGCTGAGAGACAGGCAGAGAAGGGGGGGGAAGCAGGCTCCCTGCTGAGCAGAGAGTTCAATGTGGGGCTCAATCCCAGGCCCCTGGGATCATGACCTGAGCTGAATGCAGAGGCTTTAACCCACTGAGCCACCCAGGCGCCCCAAGTCGGTCACTTTTTAAAGTGTGTTCCTCAAGAGAATTTGTGATCCACCAGATATTTATAAGTATTGTCATTTTTTAAAAATCTAATACGACCAGGAAACACTGAGTAAAGCGAAGTTACTAGGTTGTTTTACACCAGGATGCCTGGGGGTCCTTGCAAAACAACTCTTCCATGTGACATTTCTCCAACTGTTTTACCAAGGAACATGTCTTTGAAGAGCACTTTATTAAGTGGGTTTTGAGTTTCAGACAACCCCTTAAAATTGTGTGTGTGTGTGTGTGTGTGTGTGTGTGTGTGTGTGTGTGTGTTCAGGTATTAACACATCCTCTTATGTGTTTTCTGGAGAGAAGGTCCATACTATTCATCAGGCTTTTCAACCATTTCTGAACATAATCCATAGATGGTTTAAAAAAAAGACAACACTCACCTAGAATATCAGATCCCCTTTGGGGTTCTAAGAAGACCTCTGAGAAGCGAATGAAAGAAACAGAGAATTATTCCTTCATGATCTGAGACATGGGATATCCACAGGCTGTCTTTGCACTGATACTTGCTAGTCCCCTTCTTTTGGATTTCTAAAAATACCTTTATGATGATATAATTCACATACTATAAAAATCACCCATTGAAAGTATATGATTCAGGGACTTTGGTGTATCCAACGGAGTTGTGCACTCATCACCACGATCTAAGTTTGCCCCCTTTTCATCACCCCAAAAAGACATCCCACTCCCATCAGAGAGTTACCCCTTCTCATCTCCCTCCCCAGCCCCAGGCAACCTTATTCATTCACTTTCTGTACCTAGTCCACGTAAGTGGAATCTTACAATATACAGCCTTTTGTGACTGATTTCTTTCACTTACTCTATTTTCCAGGTTCATCCATGTTGTGGCATCTATCTGTACTTCGTTCCTTTTTATTTTTAAGTAATGTACTGTTGTATGGATAGAATGCATTCTATTATCCATTTATCCATCTATGACATTTGAATTACTTCCTCTTCTGCGCTGTTACGAATAGCGCTGCTATAGACATCCATATACATGGATGCCATCCACATGGACATGTGTTTTCATTATGCTAGGAGTGGAACTTCCGGGTCCTTTGGTAACTCCATGTTTAACATTTTGAGGAATTGCCAGACTGTTTTCCAAAGTAACTGCACCTGTTTGCATTCTCACCAAATGAATGAGAGTTTTGATTCCTCTACATCCTTACTAATACTTGTTACCTTCTTTTTTATTACAGCCATTCTGGTGGGTGTGACATGGTATCTCATTATGTTTGTATTTGCATTTCCCTGAGGGGAATGATATTGAGCTTCATTTCATGCTTATTGGCCAAGAAGATAAATTTCTGTATCTTCTTTGGGAAAATATCTATTCAAACTCTTTGCCCAATTTTTAATTGGGTTATTTAACTTTTTATTATAGAGTTGTAAGGTATTCTACATAAAGATACATACAGTGGTAAGTCCCTTACCACATATATGATTTGGAAATATTTTATCCCATACTGTGTATTGCCCTCTCACTTTTCTTGTTTATATTTTTTCCTTTTTTTTTTTTGTGCTGTTATTATTTGGAGCACAAAAGCTTTTACTTTTGATATAGTTCGTTGTATCTACTTTATTGTTGTTTTTTCTGGTTTTTGGTCTCATATCTAAAAAGCCATTGCCTTATCCAAGGTCGCAAAAGTTTATGCCTGTTTTTGTCTAAGAATTTTATAGTTTTAGCTCTTATATTTAGGACTCTGATCCATTTTTAGTTATTTTTAGTGGATGGTATAAAGAAGGGACACAGTTTCATTCTTTCATTTTCTTTCATTTGCATGTGGATATCCAGTTGTCCCCTCACCATTTGTAGAAAAGACTGTTCTTTTACCCCATTAAATTAACTTGACCCCTTTGTCATTCTTTTGAAAATTAAGTGACCTAAAAAGATAAGATAGCAAGATTTTCCTAGATTGAAAGATTCACTGAGAACCAAATAAGATAGATACAGGCACTGAATACTGTTAGTATCCTGGAACAACTTAAGAGCCTCATTCAGCCTTCCTTGGGCATTGATTAAACTTCCTGTGCACTGTGTTCTGTGACAGAAGGGTGATTTCACCATAGTTTCTGTCCAGTCTCTCAGTCCACCTGGGAAGATAAGTAAGCAAACAAACACAGCAATACAGTAAATGCTCTGATAAGAATATGTACAAGACAGACAGAATGGAAACATGGTAGCCCCGTTGCTTACTCAATCCAGTGTGAAATCGGAACTCAGCTATGAAGGTGGGAAGGGCACTCTTGGAAGAGAAAGGGCAGTGGAGTGGAAGGAAGTGATCTCTGTGGAGTTCCACGGGCTCACAGGCTGGGAGTGTGTCTAGAGGGTAGAGAGTAGCTGGAGATGAGCGGGACTGTCGGTCGGATTGTGAACAGCTTGGCATGTCCTGTGGAGTTCAGGCTGCATTCTGTGGGCAAGAGGGAGCCCCTGGAGGACCTTAGGCAGAGGTGGTTTAGTGAGCTCCTGGGAGGTTTCCAGCCCTTCTGTGGGAACCTGGTTTTGGCAAAAGCTGATCCCAGTTCTGGCATCACTGGCTAAGAATCACAGACTTTTCCTTCTCCCCAAACCATGCCTCAGGTGCTTACATTTCTTGTTAGCTAGTAAGGGGTCCACCATCAGGATTCCTATCACACATCAACGTCCTTTCTTAATGTGAGAGCACTAGCCCCAATAAAAATGAAAACCTAAGTAGGAGAAAATACTAACTTCTCCAGATACTACTAGCATTATCTCATCGGAAACCAACCAACTTTCATCAACTTGGGAGTCAATCCTCCTATTAGGAGAAAGGGAATAGCCCTAAAGCTGTGGAAACACCATACCTCCAGAAACCCTATAGCTTACTCTTAATGGTTACAATAATGCAAAAATATCCCTTCATTAACATTTCTGGCATAGCCAGAAAATAACTAAAAAAAAAAAAAATCTTTCTTAGGCTCATAGAGCCAGGACACAGACACATACCTGTAACCATCTGTGTCATGTGCCATCTAGGTCTCCAAAGACCTTGAAGATATTTGATGATTCCTGTTAAGACATAAGCTCTGGGAGTGTGTGTGTGTGTGTGTGTGTGTGTGTGTGTGTGTATAAATTGAAAAGGCCTCTTAAAGCAATAATCTCTAATACCCAACCTGAGCTCTGAGGAACACAGAGTCTTGAGTGTTGTTATTTGTAAAGCAGAGCAAGAAAATGTCCCTCAGCACTGTAAAAGGGAACTACAATCTTCAAAATTAGTGGGAAGGAAGGTAGTGGAGCAGTAGAGTATTGAAGCCGTCTTGCTACTAAATTTAAATCCTATGTCTGTCACTTCCCAGCTCTGTGATCCTGGGCCAGCTCCTTCTTGAAGCTTTAGCTCCTCACTCTGTAAAATAAGGATAATAATAACACCTATTTCATAAAACCATCGTGGGGATTAAAGGGGATAATCATGTACAAAGCCTCGCTAGCTGGCACAGACTAAGGGCTCAATAAATGATCTCTGCTCTTATTACTCGAGCCAGAGAGATTTCTTATTTCACTTCAGGAATCTGTATAGTTTCAGTACACTGAAAATAATCATGTATATTCATGGTCTACAAAAGTTTCTGAACTGAGTTCTTGGCCAAACCACACAGCTATGCATATTGAGTTAAACAACATGCATTAACGTCTGAGGAAATTATGCTGTTCTTGTGTCAGTCCAAGTGATATTTTTAAAACCTTTCATTGTGATAGAACTCAGCTACCTTTGTTTATAATGATTTGTGTCTTGTCAAAGAAGAAAACTGCCATTGGCTGACGGCTATGACCAGAACTAGATTTCGCTGGAATCCATGGTTTCTCCAGAAAAGTCATCTGAGGCAGCAGTTACCACACAGGAGATGGACATACAATGTATAATTAAGGAAAGGATATATTACCAAAAATTTATGATGATAAAAAGGCGGAAGATGATATGTAATTAACCTTTCCAACAGCTAACATCAGTGGTTACCTAAGCCTCTTTTCATAGAACTGCTCTCGTGAAAAGCAGTCAGTTTTGCTGTGGCATGTTCTTAGATAATTAATTTACCTGCCTGCAGATAAAGTCATTTCCTCTCCCTCTTTTTTTCATTGAGCTACAGAACTCTACTTTCACCACATCAACATTCAAAATTGTATTTTATCAAATGAAATGGTTTTTAAAGGAGCTGATTTTTCTCTGGATTCTCTAAGTATGAACTAATATCTGCTAAGTATTAATAATGAGGAGGTCAGCCTAAAGTTTCTGTATTATTGAAGGATTAGCCTGAGATGGGGATTTGGGGTTCTTGAATAATCAGGTCTCAGTGAATGGAAGAGAAGACAGGCCAAGCAGGGACAGAGCAGAGACAGAGACCAGGGGGACTGGCATTCTGAACAAGTGCAAGGAGAGGGTAGTTGGAAATTTTGCTCTGAGGGAAGTCTAGCCATTGTCATAAGTCAGGTGTTCCAGGAACCAGCCAGAGCAGACCATTTGGTATAGGATTGTAAACTAAAAGCCTAGATCCCCAAATCTAAGAGGTAAACATGTTTATTCAATCCCTATAGTCTGAAGGAAAGTCCAGGAGCAGAAAATGGAGCAGATAAGTAGTTGGCATCAGGAAGATCCCATGGCAGTCCCAGAGGACTGAAGTGTAGGACTAAAGGATTCAGATGAAAGTTAAGACCACCCTGCCTGATAAACCAGGCAGAACATCAGTCAGGAAATTAGAAGAGGAACTCAGGGATGTGGGATAGGGAGAGAAGCAAGAACCAGGCACTGAGGTTCAAGGGCAGACCAGACGAAGTTGCAAGGCTGATGCTTATGAGCTACTAAGGCACTGGCTGGCAGACCTGACCAGAACAGATTAGCCCAGATCTAGGGCTGGTGGTTCCCATAGGTAAGAGTCAAGTCACAGCTTCTCAGCCTCAGCACTGTCACCATTTTGGACCAGATGATTCCTTGCTGTGGGGGCTGTCTTGTGCGTTGTAAGATGTTTAGCAGTATCCCTGGCCTGTAGCCATTAGCATCTAGTTATGAAACCAGAGATGTCTCCAGCCATTGCTAAATGTCTCCTGAGGAGACCCTCATCTGGTTCAGAACCACTGGGTTAAGTGGGCAAGGCTACCCAAGTTTGAGGTATACCAACATAAAAAGTCAAGTACATGATCAGCCATTCAGAGCTTCTGTTTTGTTGTTGTTGTTGTTTATTAAGTTTGTTTTCTTCACCCTCTGGACTTCCTAGAGGAATATCCTTTTTGTTCCTAAGCACCAAGTCCTTTTTGCTCATGTTGGACATTGTTCTGGATTCTTCTGTAGCATGCTAGTAGGAAATAAATACAGTATTCAGTGTTTGCCATAGAAAGAGTTACATACTGGCATAATTTATGAGGTTATATTACAAATACATCGGCCCATCCATTTAGCATAAATGCCTGGGTGGGGGATGTTCTGTTGAGAATCCTTGCTTACACTGTCTGCATACAATGTCCACTATTTGATCAAGAACTCTACCCTTGCTTAGGTGGGTGTGTGATACTGATTTCTAGTCAGTTCCTGTCTCTCAGATGTCAGCTAAGGCATTCTGAAAAGTCTGCAGGTTCAAAAATTGCTGCCTCATTAGCTGGTCACTGATGCTTGAAATGACCAAGGGTTAGGTGCCACTGGTCTGGCCCGTGCTGCCCTTTGGGGAAATTTTGCCTAACCTTTCTCTCCAGTCAGTTCTCCCAATTGGCCATAATCAGTGAATGGAAGGACCAGACTCAAGTTTTAATCCGAAAGGGTAACAAAAGATACTAATAATCTTAGCATCTTTTCTGGCCCAGGCATGTCCTAGGTAACACTTCTTAGCATCTGTCAAGTGAAATCTTTGATAGATAGAAGCCAGTCACTCAGCTACTGCCATGTTGAGCTGAGCACCATGAAAATTTACCCAGCCTGCTTTGTATTGCCCAGACCTGCCAACCACTCTGATTATCTGTGACTATAGGATAAAAATAGGCTGACTTCTTGTTAGGGTGGAAGAAAATACAATCTCCCCTAGTCTTGCCAACTGTGAATAATAAGTTGTTAAAGATCTTTATGAAATCCTGCAGAAAGACCTGTCAAGGCTATTTGAACCTGCTGGGGAGAACATGATGCAAATTTGCCATTTGATTATTCCCTTTTGTTATTAGCCTATAGTACATTAGGGTGGCTCCAGAATTCCTCCGTAAAGGGGTGTTGAGATTTTACATAACTGTTTACTTTTGATGTGACATGGCTGATGGAAATTGGGAAGCAGGGCCTAAAGTTTACCCAAGCCATTCTTACCAATATTAAATCTTATTGTTAGGGTATTTTCCCAGATGTTAGGTAAGGATCTTCCAGCTTTTCAAGTATTTTAAGTTGGTCAGTTTGCACTTTTATTTTCCTGGAGTCTGTTCACCTTCATAATGAATTCTGTACCAAGAATTTTAAGAACTCAACTGTAGAACTCTATGCTGAAATATTTTTATGCCAAAATATTTAGATTAAAGTATTAGCCAAATCTCTCATTCATTCCAAGGTCTCGGTTGGGGTTGATATGAGATATAATAGTCAGTGAGGAATTCAAGAATCTAGAGTGGCAATCTTGTAAAGCTTCTGAAATTCTTAAACGGAGTACCATACAACTATTGTTATTAAGTTGTACTAAAGAGCAACAACAATAATGATAAAAAATTATCAAGGGCTTGGACGCCTGGGTGGCTCAAGTCAGTTAAGCATTTGCCTTCAGTTCGGGTCATGATCCCAGGGTCCTGAGATCAAGCCCCATGTCAGGCTCCTTGCTCAGTGGGGAGCCTGCTTCTCTCTCTACCTACTGTTCCCCCCGCTTGTGCTCTATCTCTCTCTCTCTCTCTCTGACATATAAATAAATGAAATCTTTTTAAAAAATTATCAAGGGTTTATTATGTGCTCTGTACTGAGAACTTTTACATGCATTTGTCATAAAATCTTCTATAATCATATGAGATTGTTACCATTGTTATCCCCATTTTATAGATAAGGAAACTGAGGCAGGGTAAATAACTCACTTAGAGTTAGTCACAGGCTTGTCATGAAGCCAGCATTTTAACCCAAGCAATTTGACTCCAAAGTTTGCAATTATCATGACTATACTATTCTGTCCATTTCTCTTGTATATGAACCAAAGGAGGGCATTTTTGAATTTATACTTTCCACTCTTTTTTTCACATTTTTCCTCACTTTCTGTCATTCTAATTGTATATTTTAAACATCACATCGATCATAACCTAGAAATAAGAGAGTTCTCATGTATACATTTAGATGTCCCTGAATTATACTTGGCGGTGTGTTTAGAGCAACAAGAAACTAAAATGATGAAGCATAAATAATAATATCTGGTATTAAGTCACTCCAGAGCCTCCTGTGCAGACACCTGTTGAAGTGGGTTCACTACTGTGGCTTCGAGAATCCAACTTCCTATAGGTTCTAGACACAGAGAACAACTCAGACCAGGTTTGCATTGTGAAAAGGTGGGGGAGTAGCCCATTAAGCATTCGCTGAGTGGAAGCAGTTAGCAATTGAGGTCTCCACGTGAAAGAGGTGTGAAGGCACCAGAGAAGTCCCAGCGCACCCCTAATGCTGACACCAAGGTAGAAAATTCTTGACACGGTTCATACCTCACTTCCTGAGCTCAAGATTACAACAAGTTCCCTTGGACAGAGGAGAGCAAGAAGGAGGCAGAAGAGGGCCAGGGAAGGCCATCTTTCCCCTGCACAATAAGAGCCTTCCACAACCCCTTCTATCCTCCCGGAGCAGACAACATCTGAAAACTCAGTCCTAAGGGACTGGCCCTCACTGACATCTGGAGGTCGTGGTGGGTTCCACAAAAAGAAGGAGCGAGTATAGGGACTGTTGAAAAACACTACAATTCCAGTCCTTAAGAATACTGCACCTATAGAGCAAAACCGTGTGCGGCCAAATTATGGCCTCATGCTGCTAATTTTTGACCTCTGGTAGAACCTCCCGTAATGAGAAAGCTTAAGGAATTCCTTCAGAGTAGAAACAGTTTGACCTAAGAGGAACTGTGGCTCTCCCTTCAATCACAGGATGTGTGCATGTATTTTTAAAAGCGTGGTCTTTATTCTCCCTTAAGTAAATAGATACTTAAAAAACACAGATGCGTGACTTGACTTTGTGACTCACAGTAAACAATCCAACAGCAACGCCCCTTGGCCTTGGAGCAAAAGCAAGAAAACACTTTGCCTCTCTCCCTACCACCCCACCCCTCAGCCTTGTATTAATAAATGAGAGGAGAGGACAGAAATTAGGTAGCTGTATGAAAGTGTTTTTAAAAAATGATCTACAGGTGAGAACAGCCAGGTAGCCCTCACTTTACACTACAAAATCCCGGACTATGTCCTTTTTTAAAAACAATTTAGTTCTTTCCTGTGTTTTCAAAAACACATTGATCTTTATTCATCCTCCTGTCCTTATTTACATACGTTTGCTTTGTGTGGGCAACAGGACCTCAGGAGGATATTATCAATGCCACTGGTGAATATGTTTGGCTTTTTCAGTGTAGAAAAAGCATGGTTCACAGCATCTTATTTGTGTTTCTATGATTGCTGTAACCAGTATCCCTTACAAACATCTGTGGGATGGGAACGTGGGGCCCGGGTGTGAGGGAAACACATCTGACACGGCTGTGGAAAGAGTACAAGGGTGATGATCTCAATGTACAGTTCAGAGATCAACATGCATTGATCCAAGTTCCGTACATGAGTCCCAGGGAGAGAGGACACCCTGGGGCTTCCAAACCAGCTGAGAGATCTCCGACCCAAGCTCTTCCTTGCTCAGCTGGGAAATGAGAAGGGATTGGAATGACTTCTGAGATTCCGTCCAGTTTCAACATTCTGTGACTCTGTGATTTGTTGTGATTCTTTGATTTGACGCTGTGTGTGATTTCAAAGGAACAGACCTCGGAAAATTCACAGGGAAATACAGAAATCATCGTAAAGCAAACAAGATGAATTCCCTTGTTTAACTAAATCTGCATGGCACCAGGACATTAACGAATTCTCGGGTTAGTTAATTTAAGGAGCATCTTGTTTGTTGGTACTACAGTGTTAAACCCCGTGACTCAAGGACCTAGAGGCAAAATAGTTAATGCTATATAAACACGAAGCTCGGCAGACTGCTGAATAACATTGTATGTTCTATTATTGTAGCCTCGCGTGTTGCAAAGTGTTACTAAGTCACTATGAACCAGTTTAATGTGGCACTTGGCAAATCAGAGGATGAGACTCTGAGATTTGGGAAGTATGGGGGTGGGGGTGAAAATTACTTGACTGTCATTGGAATTGGAAATGATGGAGGACTGCACTGTGGTGACTCAGCCCTAGGGCAGGAAGTCAGGGGCTCCTGCATTCAGTGTGTCTTCTTAGAAAAGTCACCCTCATTTCGTGTCTCCTGTTCTTGGTTTATAAAATTGGTTTTATAAAGAGCATTGTCTCAGCGCATTGTTGCCACCATGATTGTTTTTTCCCCCCCAAGAATTGCCAGAATCCCCAATTTTTAAAAAGTGATAAATGAATATACTCTATGGTCATATTATCAGAAATACTCAAAAATAGTTTGTGTGTGTATATGCACGGGACATGGACGCAGGCTGAAAATATCTGATTTACTTCTAGTACTCGGGTTCAGTGGTGAAAAGTAGAAAAAGGAAGGAGTCACACATGACATTCTGCCTGATTTTAAGACAAAAAATTATACATATATAATTTTTAAGACAAAAAAATTATACCAGTTGGCTGGTACAGTCTTTGGGATTTTATATATCCACTGATTCGTTACTGAACATGTAATCTGTTACTTCCACCAAAGAGAACTCCAGGATTGAACTTCCATTTGAAGCCTTCTCCTCTCCTAAAAATAATATTATTCCAGACATCTGAAATAAAACTGGCCTTTTTTTCCCCGCTCTCATTTCTTTAGCACAGGAGATCAGAAATGCCACTGTCTCCATGCTTTGTACTTATAAACTAACGTTAGACTAAAAAGGAATTGTCTAAAATAGCATGTGTGAGAGTTAATAGCTCTCGTGGGTGGGCCTTATACTCTGCCATCACTTGCTGTGTGATATTTATAATTAATACTCTCTGCTTCGTAGCCAATAGTTATATAGCTTAGTTTTCTAATTATGGAAACAAAGAATGAGTTTGCACACAGAGGTATTATTGTTTTTACTGCCCCAGAAAATGAAGATTTATGAAAAGAAGCTAATTTCCATTGGCCTCTGGCGTCCTACCAATCCTTTAGTTTGGGCAGGGTTACCTCGCCTCCCGGGAAGGGGGTTAAGAATGCACATCCCTTTATCTGGGGGCTATTAAACGGTAGCTGGATTCAACACCTCCTTTCTCTAGAAATATTCAGATTCAGTGAAGTTCACAATCACAGAATAATCTATTCAAATCCCAGCCCAATTTAGTAGCCTCATTTCCTACTGGGTCACTTGGAAAGCCAAGCCCCCAAGTGGAGGGCTTGGCGGACACATTCCCTTTTAAGCCTGGCTTCCAGTGCTACCTGCCGAGCAGGCAGGCGAGGGGAAGAAGCCAGGTAATACCTTGGCAGTCAGTTCTAAGTAGCAGGACCGCTGAGCTCTGCGGTGATTCCCTCTGTCCCCCTCGGCAAGAACACACACTGCTGGAAGGTATCCAGCCCCTGGCTGGCTTGCGGCTCCTTCACAGCTGAGCTTGTTGCTTTCCCGGTCGAAGCCAGTCAAGACTTGGGCGTCATCAGAGGCTCAGGAGGAGAAGGGTGGGCTTCAGCCTCAGCCTGCAACGCAAAGGATAACAGCATTTTCATCACTCCTCTGTGCTGTAGTCCTTGTTGTATAAATTTTGCCTTCATTAAATGAAGGCAGTGGTCTCTGTTTGAGCGAGACCCTTTTCAGCTCCACCTAATGCTGACCCTAGGAACAAAGCATAAAATGCGGCCATGCGGAGATAACTGCACACAGGACCACGGCAACACAGAATGTCCCTGTTTTTCGGGCTGAACGGACAGGCAGGCTGACATCCTTACCTGAAGCTGAATGAAAACCAGACACCTGCCTGCCCGTAGCGTCTCCAGCGAGCTGCACGCTGCCCGGCACCCGAGTTCCGCAATGAGGACCCGAACAGGAAAGTTCCAGAATCCTCTAGGATGGTGCTCCAGTTCTCATCCTCTTCATTTTCATTTACCCTTTTCCAGAATTCAGTCCATAGCTTTGATTTGAAAGTCCTCAATTAGTGAATTTTATGGCTCTTAGAAAATCTGACCGTATCTGGAGGTGGAGCTCTTCTTTTTTTTAAAGCAACTTGACAATTTCAGGATGTGAAAGTACAGATAAATGAAGAAAAGGTCCCAGATGAGAACACATAAAACCGCAATGACTGGATTGGGTAAGCCTGAGGGTAAGTCAGGCTAAATGTTCTTCTTTTACGCTCAGCACAAAATTGAATACAGAAGAGCTGTAGAAAATGGGCTGCTCCCTCCAGTGACCCAGTATTGCGATATATGCTCCACTACTTTTCAGGATCATGAGTTGAGTTTGAACCTGTTACTGACATTTATCTAGTACCCTTCTTCCAATTACTATGCACAACACTTGGATCAGATGATGGACCTGCCCATTTCTTCTGAGCAGCTGCCATGGAGAGAGCTGCACTGTAAAGCCTCTGTTTCACTGTAAATCAAAGCCCCCATGTTTGAAATGTTATTTAATCACTTTCAAAGCTAAACGTGGAATGTAGTAGTTCAAGCTCAGAGCTAGGAGCCAAACACTATTTTGTCCCACTCAATCCGCACACTTTTACTCTCTTGTATGACTTCTGACCATCTGTGCTCAGGAGGGATTGAGAATCCGAGACCACCTTGACAAATAAATTTCATTTTAAATTACAGGGTTCATATATGCATCCCACTTCAAATTGCCTGTTCCATTTCTGTTTCTTCTCTAAAATAACTACAAGTGTCATTTAGCTGCTCAAAAATGTTAATATTCTCAAAGAGAAGATCTGTACATTTAAGCTGTTCAAAACCAAGAGCTTACCAAACATAGAACCAAATTTTAAGCCTGTTTCAGTGCTTGAATTGTGTAAATCTCAAATCATTAAGAAATTGTCTTTTTTTTCATACAGACCAAATTTCCATAATGATTAGCATTGTGCTTATTTTTTTTTCTTATTTTATTTAAATTCCATTAGTTAACATATGGTGTATCATTAGTTTCAGATATAAAGTCCAGCAATTCATCAGTTGCAAATAACACCCAGAGCTCATTATATCAACTCCCCTCCTAATGCCCATCACCCAGTTACCACATTCCCCCCGACACACGTCCCCTTCAGCAACCCTGCTTGTTTCCTAGAGTTAAGAGTCTCTTATGGCTTGTCTCCCCCTCTGATTTTGTCTTATTTTATTTTTCCCTCCCTTCTTCTATGATCATCTGTTTCTTAAATTCCACATATGAGTGAAATCATATAATAATTGCCTTTCTCTGAGTGACTTAATTCGCTCAGCATAATATCCTCCAGTCCCATCCACATCGATGTAAATGGTACTTAAATCACATTAGAAAAGTCCACCCTTTCCAAATAGCATGATTGTATAAGATGTCAAGAAGTTTTTGACTGCACTTATTCCCAGTGTCTGCTCCTCACATTATTAAGAATTCCAGGTCAACCCATTTAAATATTTAAGATTGATTAAAGATGGGGACAGTGTGTAAGTGTGCCTTGTTTCATTTTGATTATCCAAATCTCTGAGAAGACCCGCAAGCCTGGAGTGCTTAGTTATAATCCATTGTTTTTATGAGATGGCCATCCGTCCAAGTGATGCATTCTAAGTGGCTCTTTCCATCTCCTTTTTCTGGGTGACTCCTGAGTAAGACCCACTTCACACAAGTAATTTTCCCAATATTTGTCTTGCTGGCTGGGAGTGAAGTTCAAGTTGAAGTTCAATTTCATATTGAAAACCTTGGAAGAGTGTTTGAGGAGAGTGCTTAGCTATTAAGTTTTTCTCTCTCTGAGTCTTTTTGATTTTTCTGCTGTACATATGATGACAAGATTTAGTTTAAGAATCCTTCAAGTACTGGTATTATAACATAAGAGAGAATGCTTTTGCTATGTGTAAGAACGCTGATAGAATTCAGAGCTAGTTAAAGTTGTAAGAAACTTTAATGGGGCACCTGGGTGGCTTAGTCGGTTAAGCGTCTGCCTTTAGCAGACGGGATCCTGGGATCCTGGGATCCAGCCCCACATTGCTTGCTCTCTCTCTCTCAAATAGATAAATAAATAAATAAATAAAGTCTCTTAAAAAAATAAAGTTGTAAGAAACTTTAAGATTTACCTTCCACAACTGCATCAATTGCTTGTATCTACTCTATGATATAGATAGAATTCTCCTATCGTGTCTTACAGAACTCTTTCCTACAGTAGGTTCTAGAAACTTACAAACAGCTTATGAGGCTCCACTGGTTTCCACTTTACAAAATATTGAAGCCACCATCATTTCTAGCCTCCTACAGGGACCCTGAGCTTCTACTTTCCTCCTCTTCCCTGTAATTTATTCCCCACAGAGCAGCAGTGGTGACCTTTTTAGAGCACACGTCAGCTCGAGTCTCTCTTCTTCTGGCAGGGTCTTCCTGTGGAGTCTAACCCCTGCCCTGGGCCACAGGGCCCTGCAGGACTGACCTGGGCGCTGTCCTCTTGCAGGCTCCTCTCCCACCATTCTCACCTCCTCTCACTGTTCTGCAGACAAACTACTCATCTCTCAGAGCCTTCTATATCTAGGTTTATCCCTACCTCTGAGCCTTTGTGAGTGCGGTCTCCCTGCTCGGGAAATCTCTTCCCACGTAATCCAGTGAAATCCCTGGGTCTTCACGGTCCCGTGTTGCCTCCTCAGAGCAGATCTTGCTGACTCCCTGTCGAAAGATGTCTGCCCTTCCCGCATCCCCTGACTCTCTATCCCATTAACCTTTTTTTATTTTCTTCACACAATCTATCACTGTGAGAATTTACTTGTTTACTTCCACTAGATGTAAGCTTTTAAGAGCAGGAGCCTGCCTCTCATTCAGTGCTATAAACCATGCACACAGCTGTTTGGACAAATGAGAAATTATCATCCACGTTTTTTTATAAAACTTGCTTCCAGACATACTAAGAGTAGGAACAGATTCCTGTTTCTATGAATATGCCATAATATTTCTGATTCCATGACCTTGCCCATATGCTGTCCATTCCCTGGAAAGTCATAGGTCTTCTGGGTAAGTTTGACCAACTTTTGATTCCAGTCCAACTTTCTGCCATATAGGAAGCCTTCCCTCACCTCCTCAGGCTGGGTAGGTATCCCATTCTAAGCATGTAACATGCTCTCTGTAGTCTCTACCATTGTACTCTACTCTACCATTGTTTTATCATTACTGATTTGGTTTCTGGGCTCTTCCAGACCAGAATCTACTGCAAGGAGTGGACTATTTAATTCATTTTAATTTTCCAAGTCAAGTACATGCCACTAAGCACGGTACAATTCAAGTTTGCTAAAGGAGATCAGAACCTTAAACTTCTGACTGTGGTTGACTATATTGCCAAAATACATTGTGTGTTCTACAGACAGAAACCATCAATATCTCAGCCCACATCTCATTATTTACATTAGTTAGACCTTCACAGTTAAAAAACAAAAACTAAAACACTTCACAATCCAATGTCACTCAGTTTAAACTATTTTCAACATAAGGGGAATGTGGTTTATTGTTATAATTTGTAAAATAATCTGAGTAGTTGCTAGGGATAACTGAAATCCCCAGATCATCCCCAAATCTCATTGTAGAAATTAATTAACCAAACATTTGATTAAAGGGGCTAACCAATAAGGAACCATATTTGATACGAGTTAAACTTCCTTACATATATCTTGCTAACAAAAATCTGTGGGGAAAAGGGAGGCATAAAATGAATTATAAACAGCCCACGTGCTGAATCATGAGCTCCGGAGTAACTGAGAGCTGGCTAAATTTGTGTTAGTCCTTTCTTGCATTTCTATGGGACTATTAAGTCCATCTTAGAGGGTGAGGAGAGCACTGAGGAAATCATAAAATATGTTGTACTCTTTTTTCCTTCTTTCTCAAGGAAGAAAATAACGTTAATCCAGTCAACAGGTCAGATAAAACGAGAAAGGAAAGTGACTCAGGTTTAAGCATGTTCTTAATTAAAAGACTTTTTTGCCCTAAGAGAAGATGATACCATTTAATGTGGTATTTTTCTGACATTCTGTTTCATGTGATTATAGCTAACTGCTATGAATAGTAAGTCATTTGTTTTGTTGGTGTATTTCCAGAATTTCTAGTATCCTGTCTTCTTGGGCAAAGTCACTGTCTCCATTGACCTGTTTTCCTGTGGCAGTGATTTGAGCAGTTTCTGGAACTTAGTGGAGAAGATGTGATTCATTCTTTCAGTAACTATTGAGCGCCTACTGTGTATCAGTCGTGGCTTCGGTGCAAGATGAGATGCATCATGGGGTTTATATTTAATGAGACCTTTCCTTATAATGAGCATATTGAAAAGGGCAATTCCATTTTTAAATTCGTAAGTATTTCCATATTGAAATGTGGCTTACAGACTCAAAAAGGTCACTAGTTTTCCGCAAAAATAAAGTTGTACGTAATTAAATGCAAAGGGGGAAGAAAAACCTGAAAACAAAACAAAATAAAAGAGCAAAATACTTTCCTCTCATCTTCACATGCTCTCTGTTTATGTTTATAAAATCACAAATTATCTTTGATTTCCATGTCATATTACAGGCACAAAAATAACATTATAACTGTATTATTTAAAATATATGACATGGCCATGTTATTTAAAATATAGACATTCATCCCCGATGGTACACATAGCATGATGTTTACCAGAATTCATTGTGTGTTATACAGATGGAAATGTTATATATATAATATAAGGAAATATGTACGTGTATATGTGTATATATATATATATATATATATATATATATATATCTTCACATTTCATTACTAATAATTATTTAGTTAGATCTTTGGAGTTTGAAAAAAAATCTTCATTTTACGCATAAATCCTTGTAATCCTTAAGGCATTTTATACCAAATCTATTTTTAGCCACAATTTTAGAATGAGTAATATATATAAATACATGGCTTAAAGGAGGTTGCTCAGTGAGTTTGAGACACTCTCAGGAAGAGTACCCACGTTGACAAAACTACCCAACGCCTTGTTCCTTGTATACATCGAGAAGATCCTTTTCCCCATGCTCAGCCGTTCTCTGGCTCTCTGTTAAGGCGAGACTGGGTGCATTGTGATGTTCTTCTGGAACTGGAGGATTTTCCCCCTTGGTGGTGTCTCCACCTGCCATACAGCTAACTAAACTCAGGGGTGGCTCAGCTGTGAGGGCGTTGAGTATCACCCTGTCCTGCTAGCTCCACTCGTTGTCCTCTGTTGGATTCGTTGGGCAGATTGTTTTACATAATCAGTTCGGTGGGTCTTCCTCAGGGTCAGGATAACTTGAGGATGTCTTCTGACCACCTTGATTTGCTTAACTCTGAATATCTTAAATTGGTTATGTCTTCCTAAAATAAAAACAGTCTTTAAGGAACTGGAATAAAAATAGCAGAGAATAATAATCATTTGAAAGAGACTCTTAAAGAAAAGCAGACATCTTTTTTCCCATTTTCCTTTTTACCATAAGCGCCTCTCCTAGGGCTCAGGGGTATAGTAGTTTATATAAATTCACAAGAGAAAGTGATAATAAATCTATGCCTAAAGATTGTATTTCATTGCTGCAAGCTAGTACTTTCCATACCAAGCATTTGCTAACTCTAAACTATCCCATTCCATTTATGAAATACCCGTCATAGGGGCGCCTGGGTGGCTCAGTGGGTTAAGCCTCTGCCTTCGGCCTCAGGTCATGGTCTCAGGGTCCTGGGATCGAGCCCCCATCGGGCTCTCTGCTCAGCAGGAAACCTGCTTCCCTCTCTCTCTGCCTGCCTCTCTGCCTGCTTGTGACCTCCCTCTCTCTGTCAAATAAATAAATAAAATCTTAAAAAAAAGAGAGAGAGAGAGAAGTACCTGTCATTTTTGCTTCTAATCATAATTAGAAAATGAGTCTAATTTTCCATTGATGTATGGAGCAAATCATGAAATGATAAGTGCTTTGCCCAAGAACAGCAAGTCACCCTAGAAAACACGAGAATCAAAACCCAGAATACAAAGTTGAAATGAATGTGATGCCATTTTCTGAAAGTACCCATGGGGACGGGGTGGGGTGCTTATCACTACAGCAAAAGCTCTCTTAATCTTCTTCATTTAATCAAGTAGCCAGATTAGCCAAGGCTCTCCATTCGCTTCTAACATAAGCTGAGTGGTTCCAGAACCTGTAGACCACTCAGGGCTAAGAGGATGCCCACTCACCTCCTCCTTCCTCCAAACCCAGTGATCAATTGCTAAGAATCTGTTGGATTTGCTCCCGCAACCTGTTTAAACCAGTTGAGGTTATTGTACTTGCAACTTAATAGTATATAAAACTCATGAAATACAAGCCCAATAAAAAAAATGGGCTGTTACTTTAAAAAAGAAAACTAAACTGAGTGTTTTAGAGAGATTCAGTAAGGGCATGTGGCTTTTAAAAAACTCTTTCAAATTAGGTATAGAGATGGCAACTTTAAAAGATTGAGCAGACTAGGACAGAACGAGATGGAAATTCACACAATTTGCTCAGCAAGGGTCTTTAAGTATCCATTCCACTCTGAAGGAAATAAAACTGGCAATTGTCAATGATGCATTTCAGAGTATGGCTTTTGGAAGAAAGATAATGCAGGATTCCAACAACCCTTATCAGAGAAATAAGCATTGCCTTGCTCCTTCTTCCACCAGGTAAAATATTGGCGAAGAAATGTGCATTTCTACATTTTACATTAAAATGGCATTTTAAATTAGGTATTTTATTTTTATTGCTTTTCTCACTTTAATTCTTTTTTTTAATTAACCACTGATAGTCTCCCTCATGTTCGATAATTCAGTTTTACTACATTATACAGTGGTTGAGTATATAGCCTCTGAAGACAGACTGCCTAAATTCCAGATCTGACACTTTTTGCATTTGTTCCTTTGGGCAAGCTGCTTAACTATTCTGATCTCGTGTTTCCTCATTTGTAAAATGATGATGATAATAATAGTATCTGCTTTGTAAGTTTTTCAAGAGGATATATAGAAATAACTCATATTAAGGATTTGTATTGTGTTAGTGTCTGGCAACATAGTAAACCCTTAACCAACAATATCAATTTATATTTTTATAATTATAACAAAAATGATAACACAGGTGTGTTAGCTCAGCTACCGTAACAAAATACCAGACTGAATGACTTAAACAACAGAATTTTTTTGGAGGCTAGACATCCAAAATCAGGGTGGTAGAAGGGTTGGTGAACCTCTCGCCTCAGCTTACAAATGGCTTCTTCTCACTGTGTCCTCTCATGGCCTTTCCTCTGTGTGGAGAGAGAGACAGAGAGAAAGAGAAAAAGCTCTGGTCTCTCTTCCCCTTCTTATAAGGGCACCAGTGTTATTGGATTAGGGCCCCCATCCTTATGACCTCATTTCACCTAAATACTTCCTTAAGGGACCTCTTTCCAAATGTCATCTCATGGGGGTTTAGAGCTTCAACATATGAATTTTGGGTGCACGCAGTTTAGTCCATAACATCAGGAATATATTTGTACTTTACCTTATAATGAATGAAACCTAGAAGGAGTTTTGGGATACAGAAATGACCTGACAGGTAGGATGAATCCCAATGACAGAACATGTTTCAGTCCATAGTGATGCATAGTGACAAATTCAAAAGAGTTAGAGAACCTTAGTTCCATGCCTACAGCTACTGATCCACTGTATGAAACTGTAGTTGTTAATTTCCTTTTTCCCTACATCCACACCTAAAATCAAGTTATAAATGAGCTCATCATCCCCCTTGCTTCACTGAGGATGTATTAGGACTAACATGACATTGTTCAGTAACTAGTCTGAGATTTCTATATAAAGTACGTACCAAGGGGCATTAATAGGCTCGTTTCCTTGATGTTACATTCATTTGTTGTTCTATTCATTGAGTAAAAACTTGATTACCTACTACATGCCACACAGTAGGGATCAGAGGAAACGGTTTCTAGAACATAACCCTAAAGTAGCTCACAGGCCTTTGAGAAAGGCAGACATACAATAAAATTATTATAATAAGTCAGGAATATAGTGTGCAGTTGTTTGCAGTAAGATTAAATGCCATGAAAATGTAATAATAGATAACATTTATTGGGTGCTTACTTTAAAATTCCAGTACCCATGCCAAGTGTTTTATATTCATTATCTCATCCAATATTTACAAAAATATTCAGCTAACTACTGTTATTGTCAACATCTGACAGGTTTAGAGAGATAAGGTGTCTTGTCTAATGGCTCAGAGCTGTGAAGTTAGAGAGCAGAGATGAGAACTCAGTTGTGTTCCAGAGGACATTTTCGTAACCATTGTCTATCCTGCCTCTTTGCTGTGCGACTACAAAAGAATATCTAAATCTCTCTGAGCCATGGAAGACTTAATAGAAGAAGTAACTATTGGGCTGGATCTTGAAACATGAGTAGAAGTTGTCCAGGTGGTAGAAGAGGAAGCAAAAATGTAGGCAGGTTGAGAGATATGAAAGAACACAGTTTAGTAATAAATGGAAGGTCAGGGAATGGCCCTGTATGAGACTTCTTTGAGGGCAAATGCTTGAGGACCTAGAAAGTCATGCTTTATCTTAAATATAGCAGGGTACCTCCGAGATTTTTTTTGAGGAGGAAAGTAATGCAAAATGAGATACGCTTTCCATTTTGTTACATCACACTGACAAAGATATGTATGCTAGGAGGGGGCATGTGGTATAGCAGAGAGTTGCAACATTTAGAGAGAGGAAAACCAGCTAATAACCAAGCAAACAGTGATTTGGATCTGAACTTAGATGAGGTGGGAGTAGAGCTACAGAGAAGAATGCTGAAAAGGTATATTTAAAAGATTGACTTGCCATTGGTTTGTATTTAATCAGATGTGAGAAATGAGATTGAGTGTGAAGGCAAGACTGACTTTCAGGTTCCTGGCTCAAAGAATTGGGTGAAATATCATGCTCTGAGGTGAGAGAGGGAAAACAGGAGGAGGAGTGGGCTCAGAGTGGATGATAGAACTCGCTTAGGTTGCCTTACTTGAGTTCTTAGTTGGATATCTAAATGAATGGCACCTCTGCACAACCGGAAATTCTGAAGCTCTGAGAAAAGAAGTCAGGGCTAGAAGTGATGATCGGGAAGTTACCATCATGTCGTAGGTGACAATTCAAGTCAAGGCAGTAAATGAAACCCTCTGGAGAGCAGCTTGGGGAAAGAGAACCCTGTCAAGGTCAGCTCCCAGAGGAACCCAGAGTAGATGAGGAGACCCTGGAGAGGTCATAAAGGCAGGAGAAGTAGAAGTTCAGAAGCCAAGAGAATTCAAGAGGGCAGGATTCAATGCCACAGAGGTTAAGTAAGGAGTATTTCTTAAAAATCCATTGAATTTGATCATTAGGAGGTCACTGGTGACATTGCTGAAGTATTTTCAGCAGAATGTAAGGATGAAAGCCAAATTGTAGTGGTTAAGGGAAAGTGAGGAAATGGAAGCTTTGAATAAGGAATATGTTTTCGAGAACTTTGGCACTTGGGGGAAGGATTGTTCTGTGACAGGAGCCAGCAGGGAGGCAGGATCAAGGGAGCACTGTTGGGTTTTTCCCCATTACATCTAATGTTTCCAATAATATCCTAACCTTTAAAGATCAAACAATATCCTAGCTTTTAAGGCCTTTGAACAACACCTTATAGACATCCTTTTTAAAGTTTTACTTCATTTGGTAGTGATAAATAAAAATTTGTTTGTGCTTGAAATTTGTATATAAGATTTTCCTATGCTTAACTGCATGTCTAGCTGATTTTTTTTTAAAAAAAAAAAGCCTTAACAAAAATATCTTCACTGAGGAGTTATCAAATTCAGGATGCTTTTATATTTGCTTTTTCTGTCAGTGTCAACAAAAATATCCTATAAATCTGTTAGTTATTTGATTTATCCTAAAATACGATTAGAGTAAAGAAAATAATCCCACATGAGCATTTCCATGATTAAACCAAGACCAGGTAGGGGAAGAAAGAGAAACCAAATGACTCCTCCCAAGGATTTGCATGTTTGGGGCACTGAGAGAGGGAGATCTCCAAAACATGGCTGAAACATTCCAAGTGGCTAATATGTGTGGCGAGATGTTAGAGATTCAACAGAGGCCCTTTTACTAAATTTAAGACAAGTGAGGTCTAGAGTTCTAAGACAGAAAACAGGGATGAGCCTTTTTATGTAGCACATTTATCCGCACATGGGCTGCAGTGAGATGCGGATCAGCTCTAGAGAGTTCTTGGGTCCAGGCTGTATAAAGTAGACGGGATGGGAAAACCATCCTCAGTGGAATGACAGAGCCCTTTTCAGCAACGACAGAGTCCTCTTCAGCAGATAAAACTGAAAAGGCTGCTTCTCTTCATAAAATGTTGACTGATAATCATTTGAGGTCAACCAGCATATTTATCAATCTTTCACCCTCCAATTTTTCTTGCTTGGTTACCTGCTTCAGAGACACAAAAGGGATCCATACTTTCCTATAAAGTGAGGGAAAGGGAAAAGTTAGAATAAGACATTAAAGATAATACCTTTAGGGCTTCAATGTCTACAAAAGCCAAAATATGGAAAGAGCTCAGATTTTCATGGACAGAAGAATGGGTAAAGAGAATGTGGTACACACACACACACACACACACACACACACACAAATATTACTCAGCCATCAAAAAGAATGAAATGTTGCCATTTGCAATGATATAGATCGAACTAGAGGATAATATGCCAAGTGAAATAAGTCAGTCAGAGAAAGACAAATATCATATGATTTCACTCATGTGGGAATTTAAGAAAAAACATGAACAGAGGGGAAGGGAAGGAAAAATAAAATAAGAGGAAAATTGAGGGGATGGCAAACCTTAAGAGACACTAACTCTAGGAAACAAACTGAGGGTCACTGGAGGAGAGGTGGATAGGGGAAGGGATAACTGGGTGATGGGCATTAAGGAGGGCATTTGATGTAATGAGCACTGGGTGTTATTTGCAACTGATGAATCACTAAATTCTATCTTGGAAACTAATAAAAAAAGAAAAGATAATACCTTTAGGGCTTGAAGCAAAATTTGTCCACATCAAAAGAATTGAAAAAATAATAAAAGACATTTCAAATACTTCTTTTTTTAAGATTGATTTATTTATTTTAGAGAGAGAGAGAGAGAGCATGAGAGTGGGAGGAGGGGCAGAGAGAGAATCTCAAGCAGACTCCCCTGCTGAGCCTGGAACCCAACGCAGGGCTCAATCCCAGGACCCTGAGATCACGACTTGAGCCAGAATCAAGAGCTGGATGCTTAACCAACGGAGTCACTCAGGTGCCCCGACATTTCAGACACCTCTTTTACCACTTACTATGTGCCAGGCATCGTCCTATTGATGGATACACTTATAATTCAGAGACAAAAGAAAGAGAAAGAAAAAAATCAGCAAAAGTGCCAAGCACTTTACACATGCTATCCATGTTTACTCTAACAGTCCAGTAAGGAAGATACTATCATCCCATTTCACAGCAGAAAGAAATGAAGGTAAGAAAAGCGCAGTAATTTGTCCAGGGTCACAACTGGTTAAGTAGCCACCTAAGTGTCAAACCAAAGGTTCTCAGCCTGAGGCCTGGTCTCCATTGCACCAGGCTGCCTTCTTGCAGCCAGAGAATTGCGCTAACAAAAACCCTTAGTCCCTTTCTCGAGAAACTGCACATTCCACATTTCTCTGGCTTCCTCAGCATTTTAAAAATATGTTTTCCTCAAAAAAAAAAAAAAAATCTACGTATTTTCTTTTTATGACCACTAATAGCATTCATGACTTCGTAAAACAAGATGATGGAGTAAAAAATCAATGTGTTTCAAAGTAAAAACTAAATATTTCTATTGTTGGCAAAGGATTTCTCTTATTGGGGATATTTTCTACTTGTAGTAGCATATTTAATAGGTTTTCCCTTTCTGCCAGGCCACATTTTGGTGACTGTCAGTGGCTCTTAAATCTGACTGCACAGCAGAATCACTTGGGAAGCTATACAGGGGGAGAAAAAAAAAAAACTTTTTAAAATACTGATGGTAGGGCCCCATACTTAGAAATTCTATTTTAATTATCCTATGGTGGAATCCAGGATAATTAAGAGAGAGAGAGAGAGAGAACCCACGCATGCATGTGTATTGAGGGAGAGACAGGGGGAGGGAATCTCAAGCAGACTCCATGCTGAGTGCAGAGCTCATGGGACCCAATCCCAGAACCCTGAGATCACAATCTGAGCTGAAATCAAGAGTCAGACACTCGACCGATGGAGCCACCCAGGCACCCCCAGACATATTTATACTTTAAATACCCCTAGAAGGTTCTAACATGCAGCCACAGTTGGAAACCACTGAGTTCCACCATCTGATAACCCAACCCAGAGCCTCAGAGCCAAATTGTATGTTTACAGGAAAGCCAAGAATCCTCAGTTCAGTGTCCTGCCTTAATCTTTCCATATGCCATCAGCCAGATGGTGGAAGATAGAATAATGATGGATCAATAAAATATCAGTAAATCTATGGGCTGCAGGATATTTTTTATTCTTACTGATTAGATATCTTAAAATTTAAACAGAACATTTGAGAAGAAAGAATGGTAATACCTCCTCCTCCCTTCCTGAAACCAAAGATTTATGCTTTAAACCTAAGAATGCCTATGCAATTTTAAACCTTCTGGTTGTTAAGCAACTAAAAAGCTCTAGATCTTCCAGGAAAGTACCAATTTCAAATATTTGTTTATATTTTCTTATGATTATACTGATAATGCATTCATTTGTTCATTTATTAAGTAGTTGTTGAGAACTTATATGATATTTTAAGCACTGGGGTTAGTTCCTGCTTACATCACACCTACAATCTAAAGATATGAGCAGAAAGGAGCAAATAAACAGACCAGAAACAACCAGGGCTAGGACAAAAAAAAACAATTTTGGGGTGTGACAACGACCGGTGGCTGGCTACCTGAGAGTTACTGATTACGGAAGGCTTTTCCGTCAAGGGGACAATTGAGCTAAGAACCGGAAGACATTTCCCTTTTCAAATTAGTGTTTCTGTTTTCTTTGGGTAAATCCCCAATAGTATAATTAATTGGGTTGCGTGGTAGCTCTATTTTAATTTTTTGAGGAACCTCCATACTGTTTTCTGTCCACCTGCACCAATTTACATTTCCACCAACAGAGCCACAAGAGTTTCCTTTTCTCCACAACCTCACCAACACTTGTCATTTCTTATCTTTTTGATATTAACCATTCTGACTGGCATAAGGTGGTATCTCCTTGGAGTTTGGATTTGCATTTCCCTGATGATCTCTGATGTTGTAGATGAATGGATAAAGAAAATATGGTGTGTGGGGGGGTGTGGGTATGTAATAGAATATTACTCAACCATAAAGAAGAATGAAATCTTGCCATTTGCAACAGCACAGATGGATCTGGAGGGTGTAATGCTAAGTGAAATAAATCCGACAAAAATAAATACCATATGATTTCACTTATACATGGAATCTAAAAAACAAAACAAATAGTCCAACAAACTGAAACATTCTCCGAGATACAGAGAACAAACTGGTCATTGCCAGAGGGGAGGATAGGGAAGGGGGGTGGGTGAAATAGATAAAGGAGATGAAGAGATACAAATGCCCACTTATGAAATATATCACTGGATGAAAATTATAGCACAGGGAATATAGTCAATAATATGGTAATAACTACATATGGTGACAGATGATAGCCATACTTACAATGAGCATTTTGTAGTGTATATAAATGCTGAATCACTATTTTGTACACCTGAAACTATTATAATATTCTATGTCAACTATTCTTCAATTAAATTTTTTTCTAAAATAACTGAATGACATGAAGGAGCCAGCCTTGTGAAAATGAAGGGATAGAGCATCCCCAAGGCAGGAATGGGCTTAGTGTGGGCTGGAGGCCACTAGAGCTAGACAGGAAGGAAAACAAGAGTCAGAGAAGATGTGGACATACAGGTAGATGACCAGGTAGGCAATGTTTCATCCCTGTCTATACATTCTGGGGCATTGGGAGGTGGGGGGAACCAAACAAACCCAAAGCCTGGGCCTACCAGGCATCCATCTAGGGTTTCAACACTGGTTTTGTACACAAGTTCCTAATGTGCAGAAAGAATTGAAATCGACTAAGCAAGCCTGTAAAAGCCAGGGTTTAGAGGTATGGCATTTTATACTACATATAATGAAAAGTAACTAGGTGTGTGGCTTTAAGCAAGAAAGTGACACCACTTACTGGAAATGGATTGGGATACACTCAGCAAGACCATAAAGAAGGAAATCAGTTAAGAGGCAATTACAATATGCCAGAAAAGAGATGATGGTGCTTTGTCCTGGTCTTGAAAGTAGAAAGAAATGGTCCCGCGTGGAGTGTTAAGGGAATATGGTATAGAGTCAACCACACTCACTGGACTGGAGGTGGAATGACTCCTAATTTTGAGGTTGAAAAACAGTGTGGATAGAGGTATTCTTTAATAAGATAGAGAAGCCTGGGAGAGGAGCAGGTTAAGGGTGGGTGACGAAAGTATGAACATGGAGCCCCTAAAAAATCTGTTGTCCAACTTGTCTGTTGGTCAGCTGAGTGATGATATCAAGTAGGCAGTTGAATAGACTGTTCTGGGGCTCACTCAGCTCAAGATTAAGGCCAGAGATGCATTACCTATAAACTACTCAAAGTCACAAGGACTGCTTCAGAGTGTCTGGAGAAAAAGAGCCAAAGTAGAAAGTGTTTGAAGAAGAAAGGAATGACCAGCTGGTTCAAATGCTCCTGAGACATAGAAAAGTAACCACTGGAAAAATCTTTGCCCCGATTTGGGGTGTGGGAAATATAGTCAACCAAAGGTAACAGTGGTATGGCACTAAGATTCTTGCCACAAGCTAATAGGTGCATTTGACAAAACAAATCTAGACTGAAAATATATAGGTGACGATGTTAAAGGTGGGTGAGTAGGGGTGTGGATGGGCTTGCTCATGAGAGATGAATGCGAGATTAATGCAAGGTCATTATGAGATAAATAAGATTTAGAATTTTCATACCACATGGAAGAAAGCAAATGGATCACACTTTTTTCTGAAGCAGAGTAAGCAGATGCCTTCCAAAGTAGACAAACAGTGACTCAATAAATTTTACATATTTGCTGCTTCCCTTTTTCCTTACAAATTCAGTAGGACCTTGGAGAGTTGATATGTGAGAAACAACAGTCACGAGCAAGGCTCAAAATGGGACTAGAGCAGCAAATTTACAGACACCCCTCACATAAATAATCCGAATGTCTTCTACCAGCCCGAGATTTCCTTTGAAAATGGTGTGACGTGAACCCAAGACTAGGATATTTTTTAAAGCCACCTGGATTTGTTTAAAGGAGAGTGCAGCACAGGAAGCAATCCACATGCCACGGGGAAGAGTCTGCTCTTTCGACAGCTATAGGAAATCAAATAGATTAGTGACCGTGAGCCTAGTAATTTCTCTATCAATGTCTTCACTGCCGAAAACAAACAAAAACACTGAGAGTAGAATTTCACCCCTCAAATGGCCTAAAATGTCCCATATTAAGGAGAACTGTGAAAAATGAAGATAATGCTAAAATCCCTGAAGAAGACTCTAAACACGTACCAAATAAAGCCAAAACCATGTGTGCAGCCGCTATCCATCCTCACCCTAAAGAACGGCATATTTTATTTATTCTTCATACAGCAAGCAAGCAGGCAAGTGTCTGTCTCAGAGATGCATATGTAATGATGCAGCAATAACTAAATTAGCTTCTGTAATTTTAAGGTGTATGAAAGAAGGTAAGTCTTTTGTTCCAAATGACGGAAATACGAATATGCAGCCCAGAGAGCTGTCGTTCACCTTGTAGTATAGGGTGTGACATCCAGGAAAAAGGAAAGCTCTCTTCTTGCAGTCCTAAGTAGATCATAATAGCCACCTCTTTACGGCTCCATCTGGCATGCCTTTCATTAAGCAGCCCCATTTATGACCCGTGGTCTTATAGATCACCAGAAATATTTACTGAAGGAAATATTTGTTCAGGCTTGTTTGTCTTGCGGTGACCACCTGCGTGGAGCCACTGGGATAACCAGTGCTCAAATTATTCCAGGTTCAGGATTGCTCTTTACAACTGAGATCTAAGATTTCTCGTATGTCCCTGTATCTTCCTTACAAATACAGAAGAGCCAGATAAAAGATCTATCTTATGTATCAAAGGATTGGAGAGATAAACATTTGCTTTTTTTTTTTTTTTAGGGAGGCAAACAGCTGGCTAATGTTAATTGTAGCATTAGCAATTTGATAACTTTCCAAAGAGAGAGAGAATAAATTCGTGAGTTCATCACTATTCCTGTGACTTTAGGACACTTTCAGGAAATTGATTCATATCACATTTATTTTTTTTTTCTTCGTGTCAAATTTAAAAGCGGTTATGGTTTTCAGCTTCTCGCTAGTGCTGTGTGAGAATTTATAAATATAGGGCATTTATTGAGAGAATAACATTGGAATTTAGGTACCTATTCAGTCTAATCGGATTTACTCTAACTAAGAAGTATAAAATCAAAATACCTCCGTTAAACTCCCCTGGAAGTGAATACCAGGGAAATAGCTTTTGATCTATTGTGCAAAATAAAAAAGCCAAACAGAAATATTTTAGATCTTATTGTGGCTAAGGTAATCATATGAGAACTTCGGTTTGTCACCAAATTCTTATCAACTATATAACAAAAAGCATGGTCCTGAATGCATGTGTCTCCCACAGAGAATTCCAGTTGCCCTTTGCTGTGTCCAGAAGGTTACTTTCTGGCAATTCCTGAGCAGAGCATTTGCTAGATATTCTTGGAAATGTTTTCAGGTGAATCTGATGGTCAGTTGCCATCAAGTGTGTGAAAGTACTTTTTGTAAGCTACAAATAATTCTATTTATAGTATGCATCACGACCTCCCTGGGTTAATAATAATGATATGATCTATAATATGTGATATGATAATAATGAGGACTTCAGAGCCCTCCATGCTCCTCATTTCATAATTCGGGTGATGCCAGGCGATGACATTTGTAATCTCTAAAGGGCAATCTTGGTTTATCTGAATTTGCAAGGATTACTGTTAAAAGTGTCTTAAAAGATTTTTGAAGATTCTTTCAACACAGTGCCCACAGAAGGTTCTGGAAAGGTTGCTACAGAGTGGAATGAATCTTCATAGTTTACCATCTCGGAAGCCTGAAGTTCTGGCTTCCATGCCTTACATACATACGACTGACAATAAATTTCCCCGGCACTGTGAGTGTAATAAGTAGTAACCCCAGTTGTGATGGGGGAGTCAGCAGCAGAACTCCTCCAGGCCATGTCTCCTAGGAGGCCCCTCCAGCCCGGCCTGTGTTCACTGGAGACCATGAGAAATCAGCTGTTGACCTCTATCAATTTGATTAGTTTATTCTTCCACATCTATTTTTAACTTTATTGCCAAGAAAATGTGCTACAAATGGGAGTCGCTTAATAAAGTGAAATGAGGTTTGCGGGATTCAGCATCCAGCACCTGCCAGGTTGAGAGTGTTTTCTCATCCATCTGGGATAACCCATGCTGACAAACCTTAGCTCTGCAAAACCAATTATCCACATCGCTTACGGTAATGTGGCCTGAACTAGACTGTGCTCATGCCACGGAGAGGACATGACAACTCCCGAGGGGTTGTTTGGAATGCTCCTGGGACATATCTCATGCATTCTTTGGGGGAGTTGGAAGGGAAGATACGGGCAAACAGCAAAAACAGAACTCCCATTATCTTCCAGTTTTTTTGAACTATTTCTTATGCAAAACTTTCAAAATTTTATGTGTCTAACCATTTCTTAGATCCCTTTTTCTGCCCCACTTGCCATCTGAAGTATTGTTTCCTTGTCCTTCCCTACCACTCCCCCCATCTCTTTCTTTCCTAATATGTATATGCTGCATCCTGTCCTCCAAAGTACTTTCATTAGGATATTTTATGACGGGTCAGGGTTGGAAAATGTACGCAGCCTGCATCTATCCTTGATCCTGAAAGAACAGCCATATCTTTGGCATTTTTATAAGTTTGAAGAAAACAGCCTCTGGCTTGGAACTGTACAACCCTGCCCGAATGTGTGATACCCAGGGGAACTTTCTTAGCTGTGCCTTAGGACTAGCCTAAAAGAATTTTCCTCCCAATCTGTGCATCTCAGTGATTTGGTCATCCAAAACAGGCACGGGATTCTTCCATGGCCCAAACATGAGCGCCTTGACGCACCCACTGACACACAGGCTCTGCTGGAAGGCAGGTTCTCTGGATTGTGTCTGCCATCCCATGCCTTCCTCACAGTCTTCTAACAGGTACTTGTCAAAGTGGACTTGGCCTTTATCTCTTCTGCCCTTCTACTCCTGGAAACCTCAAAACAGCTAAAGGGGGAAGCTAGCTCTGCCAGCTTGGGAATCCTGGTGGTCATATATGCTAATAAATAGTAGGTTTCTCTTTGGTGGGATAAAGAAGGTCTGCTCTCCCTCCTAGGTGACTCACTCTCACCTCCCAACACCACCCCCCTCAACAAACCTGTTGGTATTCCATTTCTCTTTCCGTACTTCATCCAGCCCCCTTCATAAAATATGATTCACCTTAATAGTAGAGACAGTCTGCCATGTGGTGCAGGTTGATAGGTTTCTGGAAGATGGAGTTGCAGGTCAGATTCCTGTGAAGAATGGTCTTTCAGAGGAAGAGGCACAGAATGAGCATTTTCCCAGGTGACTCTCTGGTCATTCAAGGAAGTGACAAATAAGTGAGGAGAGTTTCTCACTGTCTCTCTTCTTGAAACTTCTTGCCTTAGTGGCATTTCTCCAGGCCCATCTCTGCCAAGACAGCACCATCTCTGGGGGCACTCTGTCACTGTGAAGTATTTCCAGGTGGAGTCTTCAGGCACAGCTCTGAGCTCTAGGCCTTAGTTCCAAAAGGCAGACGCTCAAGCTGCATTACCCTGTGTGAAGACCACGAAAGAAGGGTTCATTACCATCTTCTCAACTCTTACTGATGAACATTAGTCCCATCATCACGCTTGTTTTGCACAATTCGGAAGGCCAGTTGAAATGTTCTAGAGCTATCTCTCCTAAGTGTCAGTCTAGTGCTGCTACCCTGAGCAAATCAACTTCAGCTTCCTAAACTGTAAAATTGAAATAGCAATACTTTCTTCCTGACCCCCAGTCTACAAAGCTAAATAAACAGCAAATAAATATGGGGAAAGGACTCAACTCTTTTCAACTAAAACATTCCTCTCAAGAACACATTCTTGTTATTTTCTCCAATACATGTTTGGTTTTTCAGAACTTCACAAAACAGGGTAATATTCAAACAAAAGTAATTTACTTTCAGAGCACTGATGAAACAAATTTCCTTAGCATTTCATCTGTTCTAGAAAATGAAAGGCCTCATTGTGACTTAGAAAAAAGAGTAAGGGATCAGACAAGAGAATAGCCTTCATGATCATAGTATCATAGAATATTAGGCCAATCAAGTATCTAAAAAGATAGTAACCTTATATCCTGATTTTGCCATCAGGAAAACCCAGGAAGAAGACAGTGACATAAAGCAGCAAATATGTATTCTGCATCCATGGGCCAGGTACCGTGCCGAGTGCTGAAAGAGGGACGTGTCTCAAGACACGCACATACATAAATATAATTAGAGAAGAAATTTGATATGGTGGAGGGAGCAAGATTAATTTTAGTCAGAAAGGACTCTTGAAAGAAGCTGCATTCAAAGTGTGCCTCAAAGGATAATAGAATTTCAGTAAGTGGAGCTATAAATACTACCTGCTCAAAGCAGGAAAGTTTGTATGTCAGGGTGCTTTCCATTTGCCTGGTGCGTCAGTGCCAAGGGGAGAATAAGGGGCATCAGGCTAGCCGGTTGAGGCTAGCCCAACATAGAAACTGTTAATGAATTTGAGGCTCATCTGTTGGCCTCAGACTTTGAAAATTTGTGAACATGGGACTGAAATGATCAGAGCTATCTGTATTTAGGTGTTTTTACTCAAGTCCCCTTAAACTACCTTGAGGGATGTGTGTGTATGGGTTCGTGGGCACAAGCTCACAGTTGTGTGTGAATGTAATTTGTTTTGCTTTTTGTAATGTCTTCATAGGTTGAAGGCAACAATAGAAAAGACATTGAGAAACCTAGCTTGGCAGAAGCATCTTGTCATTGGACTATAACCATCCTCCCTCAAGAAAGCAGTGCAACTTATTCAGTGGAAGATACAGCCTGCTGCATTTCTATATTTTATTCAACTATAACTCATGAATGTTTACAGAGCTCAGCCCCTAAGTATGGGACACTATGTCTCTTGGCCAACAATTTTTGGTTATGGAATAAGTTTGAATTTTGTATAATAAAAAGATCATGAGGCAGCTTATTTATTTCTGAACAAAAGTCTATATATATTTGTAAAGAATCCCCGATGAGGCTCATAGCTCACTTGAGTCAGTGCCCCTGGTTCCCTAAGGCTCCATATTTGAGAAAATACGGTTATTACCTTAGAACTCCATAAAATGTCCAATACCTAATTTGTCTGTCGAGAATCAATAAACAAGTTTTGCCAGTGACACAATCTCACCTACCATTTCATAGATTTTTCTTTTTGTCCTGTCACCCCCCCCTCCAAGGGCAAGGTTGCAGTTGGCTGCAGTTATGTTTATTATTTTAACAGAATTTCAGATTCTCTTTCTGAAGTGAGATTCTGTAGAGTGATGTCTCTTTTACAGTTATTGATGGTCAAAGTGGCTCCTCGTGTGCTAGTGTTTGACTGCCAATAATAAAAATGACATCTGAGGGGTACCTGGGTGGCTCAGTCTGTTAACCATCTGACTCTTGATTTTGGCTCAGGTCATGATCTCAGGGTCGCGAGTTCGAGCCCTACAAACCCTCTGCGCTGGGTTTGGAGCCTGCTTAAGATTCTCTCTCTCCCTCTCCTTCTGCCCCTCCCCCACCTGGCTTACGCTCTTGCTCTCTTTCCATTAAAAAAAAAAAAAATCCACCTAAGTTAAAACCTCCTTGCAGGTTGGTTCAGAGTCTTCCTAAAAGAGTGGAAACGTTTATTCCAACTGCTGCTGGTGCAAGAAGTTCTTTGTAAAGTTTCCCTCCCTGTTACATTCATTCTGTTTCCTATGCAAGGTGGTTCACCCGTGGCTCAAAACATGAAAGGGACTAATCTTGACTTGAATCCTGAGATTCATGTTTCCTCCTAGGGAAGACAATGCAAGCTAAATCCCCGTTAGACCTGGAAAGACTAGGAATGATACTAAGTCCTGCTAGAGTCCTTTGATTCAAAAAGATGCTATTACTTGACTGAAATAGAATTTTTATTTAGCATATTGGGTCATCATATACCCCCTTTTTTAGATGCTTGTCCCAAAAACCTAAGATATCTTTATTGACCGCAGTGTCCCTTCTATGTTAGTAAAAAGAGTAGAACATTCTCACTGATCTCTCCTGAACCCTATTTTGGTGAGCCCCCTCGGGAAGATGGGTATTGTACCAACTATAGTTTAGGCTTTAGAACCTAAACTTTGAAGGTCAGATAATAAGACATCTTAGATCATTCTGTTAGCTTAATATTTTCCAGGATCCAAATTTTTTTTTTCTGGAGCAGTTCTTGATTTCAAAATATATTATGTGAATTGAGACACTGGATATATAAGAATGAGTAATGCAGCCCCTTGCCTTCGAGTCTAGTGGGGAAGGCAGATTGCGTAAACCCTCCTCTAGAGTATCGTATAATGAGAGCTATCATATAGGCAAGATCAAGGCTCTAAAACCACAGAGAAGGACGTTCTTTATCTGGGCACATCAGAGATGTTATCTAAGAAGAGGTAGCTTGTATTCATGGCTTGGAGAAAAGCTTTCCAGATGAACCGAGTCAGGGCTGTGAGAGAGAGCCAAAAAGCCACCACTTGTCCTCATTTTCCATTTTACACATTTGCTGAAACAAATGCAGAATCATTTAAGCCACTTCCTCCAGCCTCTGAGGGGGAAAACTTACCATTTAAGAGAAAAATTAAATAACTGATTTGCTTATTGAATCTCCGTGAAAGATGAGTTTCTTATTAGTCCTATTAGCCTGCCCAGATCTCAATTTGGGTAATTACATTCCTCCTACCCAATTTATCCCTGTAGGTTTAACATTGGTTTCAGAATTTGACTGCACTTCTCTTCAATTGTTGTGCGGGGTTGCTGTTTGGTATCACACAGCTGTTGTGTTCTTCCACAGAACTAAATATTCTTGAGCAATTGTTGCAGTGATTTCACCCCTGTGGGGCAAATAAGGCAATTTTCGAGGACTGTGAGATGACAGATAATCCCTAAATACATAGATGTGTGGCATTAATTATTGATAGCAACGGTTACTACACATAGAGTCTCAGCTCTTAGAATAACCCAGAGTGTCATCATCTTTGATCTGTAAAATCACATATGCAGAGAAAAACCCTTGTTTCTTTAGATACTGTCTCTGGGCTGACATATACTCCAAAGTGTCGGTGATCGTCTCCTTTGCTGAGATCATATTGGCTTAATTAAATATACTGCAGTGTACGAAGAACAGATGTTCCTTTTGTTTTTTAATCAACTTAGAGGAAGTTTGTTAGGTCATTTCTGTGTTTGGCAATGTGCTGGGTAGCCGTTCTCCTTTCGACCATTTGTTTGTTTATATCTGAACGGGGATGACAAAGATCGAAATGTCTGCAACTAACAGCTACTCTGAAGCCTGACTTTACTGTGTGAATGAATTCAGTGCTCCTCGTAGGGACCCGTGTTCCTGCCAGCGCTATTGTGAGATGTCACGTTTGACACCCCCAATGGGAATGAGCAGTCTCTGCCATCCAGTACGTTTTTCACTTTGAGTTAGCGCTCAGGCCCAGGGTAAGTAATAATGACCTAATTAGTAGAAACGTAGACAGCTTCCTTTTCCACCTTTTTCACAGCAGAAAAAGTTTTTCTTTGCTCATTTGATGAATGTAGTTAAACCTCTGAAATAGCTCCCTCTAAGAATTGATGTTCACTAAGAAATTCATTTCTACCCAAATGTCCTTAAACTTCATCACCCAGATGTTTGAAACATCACATGATCTAGTAAATGTGGTCACCACTGACGTGCACGTGCTCAGTGCAGAAAGCTGGCGCTCTGGGCCAGGGGCCTCAACCTGTAGAAATAAGTAAGAAGGGAACCTCTTCATTCACTTTAGGGGACATGTGACAAGCAAAAGCAGCATGGAGTAGTCAGCATCTGCATCAAGGAGTTCAGAGCGAGCAGTGACCAGCCAATTCCATGGTCTAAGTCTGTCTTTCATAGGCAGTCTGCTCTCATCACAGTTCTGGTATTACCTGCCGCTCGCACACCTGACCTACACCAGTGCAGATTTTGACTTGTCCTGATAGCATCTCACCACCATTTGCCCTGTCTTCCCTAGTGGCTGAAAAACCCCCGAAGGATGTCAACCACTCTAGGTAATGAAGCGCTACGTACCCACGGTACTAACCCAGCTGGACCACAGGCATCACAGCTCTATAAATCAGGCATAATAAAATTTTCCCAACACCTGTGAAAACTAAAGGGGATATCAAGCTTTCAGAAAAGTCCTGGCACCAAAGACTATCTCGCAAACATCAGTTCCTGCTCCTGATTCCTCCTTGTCGCACTGAGAGTTCACAGTCTGGAAGAGAAGGAGCAAACATAGAGTTCCTAGAGACAGTGATACCAGAACTGAGTGTCTTAGAAAGATGGTCTATGTGCATGGACAGGTGGACAGGTGAGTGAAATGTGAATGAGAACCAGGGTACCGGGGGTTGAACGGGATATTTGGCAAAAGCAGAGAAAAGCAGGAGGCACGAATGAGGAGATCCAAACTATACTTCTGCCGGGCCGCTGTGATTATGGAGTTGAAGGGGCAGAGAAAGCGGGCAGGAGAAGCTGAGCGGGTCTGACTTTGAGCTTTACCTTTGCATCCTAGGTGGAGAAGAACGTGTACGCAGGCAGCAAGGCATTTTATGGAGCTATCCCTCTGTGCAGAGGCTATGAGAGTGGCATGTTCCAGAAAAACAAAACAAAATAAAACAAATAACAGAGGATCCATTTGGCCAGAGAGATAGGAGATGAGTGGACGCAGCAGAGGAGAATGTCCAGGAAGGAAGCTGAGCCTCGCTGTGAGCGCTCCAAATATGGAGTCACCCCTGCTCTGAGGCAATGGGGAAGTGTGAAAGGTCTTCAGTAGAAGAGGGGTGAGAGGATCAAACTTCTATTAGCAGAGCGGTAGTGTATATATTGAAGTGGGAGATTTAGGGAGGCCAATAAAAAGTTTTAAGAAGTTTCTCTGTCATCCAGGGCAAAAACTATCAAGAGTGAGTGTGGCTGCCTTTCCCTCTTTCTTGTGTTTTTTTGGTAAAGCCTGCATATGACTATGTATGATTCTCTTCACTCACCACCATGATGGCTTCTGGAACCTAGAAAATCTTGTCTGTTTTGAGTCATAAAGTATCACTGGGTTTTAGAAACGGCTGATGGTCACTTAGAAATGGTATCACAGGGAGAAAGAGTGAGTGGTTCGGGACAGCAGACATAAAATAAAATTGCTTCTTCTTGGGGCGCCTGGGTGGCTCAGTGGGTTAAGCCGCTGCCTTCGGCTCAGGTCATGATCTCAGGGTCCTGGGATTGAGCCCCACATCGGGCTCTCTGCTCAGCAGGAAGTCTGCTTCCCTCTCTCTCTCTCTGCCTGCTTCTCTGTCTACTTGTGATCTCTCTCTGTCAAATAAATAAATAAAATATTTTAAAAAGATAAAATAAAATTGCTTCTTCTGATGAAGATTAGTAATCATATTTGATTGTATCCCACTCAAGGCTTTAATCAATATCATCCTTTCTTTTCTGCTTCCTTGTTCTCCATACCAACCCCTCCCCACAGGTCAAGCCAAGTTAACCACTAATTAAACCATAACATTAGAAAATGATTTGTAAGGCTTTGCTGTACTATTAATAAAATGAAAGGAATGGCAGGCAATTTGAAAAATTCATTTGCTTATTGAACCAACGCTATCTGGACATCTGTTATCTGTATTTGTCAGCTACTAACTAGGCTACCAGTTGGCAATAGCAAGGTGAAGACTGGTGTCTCTACTTCTCAGAGCTGGAGCAGAGGTCCCAAGACAGAACTAAAGAGCTGGTCAAGTAGCAGCCTTAATAAGAAAATACTGCTTCACAGGAAAGTGGGTCTTTTACCTTCTTGATGTCCAGAGTCAATGTTACCATGAGAATATCCACTTCACGTCAGGAGGTTAAAAGGAGATGTTGCGGTGACTATGTTGCTGGGCGCCGGTGCCATGCTGCTTGGGTTCAGATCCCAGATTCCCCACTTCCTAGCTCAGTTCCTTCATTCGTTAAGGGGCACCCTCACCTTGTAAGGATAATCGTGAGGATCCTACGGGTTATTGAAGGGCCCAGAGCAGTGCTTCACACATGGTAGCTGCTCAGTCCTTGTTATCTATTATTGTTATTACTGGGGTCAAAATCCAGACAAAGCAAAGTAGGAAAATCAAGTTTAACAGTCAACTATATGAAGAGAGAGGTGTTTTCCCCAGATACCTGTCCTTGCTCTCCAGAGGTAAACTTTTTCTTTTGGCCATGATTCTAATCAGAGAGTGACCATCTCCGAAATCAGACAGCCGTAAGGATGCTATTGCTGGTTGTTCTTGCTTTCCAAGGATGACAGAGCAGGGTGTGGAGCCTCTCAGGGAATTATAAAATGGAATTTAAGAACATTATCTTAGAGTACAAATCTGCCTTACAGCTATGCTTTCAAGAGTTATTCCTGCCACAAATAAAGATCTTGGGGCAACAGTGATCTATGGAGTTAGCCCAATCTATTGACCCAGTAGTGGTTTCCATTACCCCCTTCTTACCCCTCATTTACCAAATTGCTTCATGCTCCTCTCAACCTCAAACCCACTTTCTTTTTTTTTTTTTAAGATTTTATTTATTTCTTTGACAGAGACAGATCAGAAGTAGGCAGAGAGGAAGGCAGAGAGAGGAGGAAGCAGGCTCCCCGCTGAGCAGAGAGCCCGATGTGGGACTCATTCCCAGGACCCTGAGATCATGACCCAAGCCGAAGACAGAGGCTTTAACCCACGCCACCCAGGCGCCCCTCAAACCCACTTTCAATCTGGTTCTTTAAAAAAAATAACGAACTCAAATGCTGGTTTTTGCTTTCAAGATATGAGACCATACCAACATTATTATGTCCTGAGTTTACAAATTAATTCACAGAACACTTTCTCTTCAGTCCATGTGCATGAAGCCTACAGGGGTGACCTTTGTGCAAAAAAAGGACTAACCAGGGGCACCTGGATGGCTCATTCAGTGAAACTGACTCTTTTAATTTCAGCTCAGGTCATGATCTCTGAGTCCTGGGATCGAGCCTCCTGTCCGGCTCTGCAGTGAGTCTGCTTGAGGATTCTCTCCCCCGTTCTCTCCCCGCCCCCCTGCTAGCATATGCTCTCTTTCTCTAAAATAAGTCAATAATTATTTAAAAAAAAAAAAGTACTGACCATTGGAAATGTTTATATATATTGTCCCTTCTCTAGGAGTGGTTAAGTTGTGGTAGAAAGGGCATTTGGCTAGATAAGGAAAAGTGACCTGGCTCTCATCCTGAGTCTGATCTGAGGAAAAAACACAATTTCTGGGGCTTTTAATTTTAAAATTTGTAAAATAATGGAAGTATGTTATGTGAACTCTATGGTTTTAAGTTCCCAACTAATTTAAAGTGGTAAACGTTTTAGTCAAAGATATAACTGAGTGAAAGCTTTCACAGAGAAATGTTAGATCATTTCATTCATTTGTGCAACAAGGATTTATTGAATGTCTGACCAAGTACAGTGTTCAGGTCATGGTGACAGGCAAGGAAAGGTCCATACCCACATGGTATGTATTTTCCAGTGGGGGATACAGACAGTAAATGATGAAATTAGCAAAATAATTTCAGGTTGTTGGAAGTACTCAGAGGGAGATAATTGAGTAATGAAAGAACAGCAGAAAGCCACTCACACATCTAAAGAGAGTGGTCATGGATCTCTCCCCCCACCCTCAACCTTCTCTCTGTCTCCGTGTCTTTCTCTCTCTCCCTCCCTCCCTCCTTGCCTTCCTCCCTTCCTCCCCCACACCCCTCCCTCTCCTGCTCCCGCTCCCTCTCCTGCTCCCTCTCCCTCTCTGCTCCCTCTTCCTCTCTCTCCCTTTCTCATTCTCTCTCTCTCTCTGAGGCAGATACATTTTAATTGTGACCAGAATGCAGAGTCTGACACAAAGGAAGAGGATAAGAGGTTTCCAAGAGAGAGTACAGCCCACTGCAAAAACCCCCAAGGAGGGAAAATATTTGGGTCTTTTAATACAACTAGCAGACCTAAATATGCACATAGTAACAGCCAGTGAGAGATTTATAGCTGTTCTTGGAAACTGCAGAGATCTGGTTTCACAGCGTGCAGACCGTGCAAGTTATGTCCTATATCTCAAAACATGCCTGCTCCCAAAAGAGCTCTTGATATGAAGTATAGGAACCATATACTGTGTGCAAGCCAACACAAGCAAGCTGTTCTCGGGGATCCAAGGGTGTTGTGAGAATCATATGGTGTTCTCTTGAGTGCGTAAGCCCTTGTAAACTGGAGCCCCCCTGCAAGTGTGAGTTATTATTGTGCTTCCTGCTAATATAGACCTTGCAGATGGCTTCTGAAGTTCTGTCCACTTCTGGACACTCAGCTTGATTCTGTGCGCGGCCCTGTTCTTTCTTGCCCCCATCTTCCTTTGTGCAGATCAGACTAATCTTGCTTGGGATCCTACTCCTAGCGTCACGGAGGTGAGGTCTGACCTTTAATGGCTCATAAAGACAGATTTGTGTTTGACTTGCTCACTGAATCCCAGGGAACTGCTCAGCAGCACAAATCAGAAAACACCATCTAGATGGCAACTGGATGGGGCGGGGAGGGTGGGGTTGGCCACTACTGCATCACATGCATGTGAGACAAGAATAAAATTGTGTCTCAGTCTGAGCTCACGTTTCTCCAGGAAACAATAGATGAAAGAAGGAAACCTGGGTAAAATGAGCCAAAAATCAGTGAATGTTTTTCTAAGTCCTTATTGAGTTAGTAAGGGACCTTGGGAGAAATAAAAAACTAGAGAAAAGGAAACAGAAGGGCAAACCCAGTTAGTAAAGCGGAGGCACTATTAAAAGGACTGAAAAATTGCTAAAATATCCTACCTCGACAATTTTCCTGAGGCTCACCTTCCCAGTGACTTCAGTGCAAGTTAGACAAGAGCCAAGAATCTTCATGTTACAGTGTTAGGTTTGGCCAAATACAGGCTTCCACGTAACCTCACTGAGTCTCACATGGCCAAGGATCTGTTCTGCTCTGAAATACAGTGTTCTCCTATGAGCTACAGTGCCGTGTAGTTGGATGAGTTCTCTTAGCGATTCCCTGCACATTACTCATCTGTTTCAGGATATGTGCCTTGATCAGTACATCTAAATCTATATAATAATTTCATAATATTTCTTGAGGTTTCATTACATTCCTAAATAAGAATATTTTGATGATAACTGGGGTGCCTGGATGGTTCAGTGGGTTAAACCTCTGCCTTCAGCTCAGGTCATGGTCTCAGGGTCCCGGGATCAAGCCCCACATCGGGCTCTCTGGTCAGCGGGGAGCCTGCTTCCCCCTCTCCCTCTGCCTGCCTCTTTGCCTTCTTGTGATTTCTCTCTCTGTCAAATAAATAAATAAAATGTTTAAAAAAATATTTTGATGATAACAAATGACTGAACCATCAAATGATCCATTTCATATCATAGTCAAAAAAAAAAAAAAACCTAGGAAACTGCCTGGCCTATAGTGGGTAACTCAATAATTTTGTTAAATGAAAACCATTAAGCAGAGTCTTTGAGAAATGTCGTTGTACTCTAGCCACCGTATTAACCTTGAATGTGAACTAGAGTCCATATGCTTCAGTTATGAAGTGAAAAAAAAAAGTTTTAGAGGATGTTTGCACTTAAAAAATATGAGTCGCTGGGTGTGGTGCATAAACAATGAGTTTTGGAACACTGAAAAAAGATAAAATTAAATTTACAAAAAGAAAATATGAGTCACAACACACTTGTAGTGTCTTTGGGAGAAATCTTCTAATACCACTGACGATTAGATCATTTAATGGGAAAACTGACAAGAACCCCACGTATTCAACGTATTACCCCATTCTACCTCACCCAAGCCAGCTCGTAACCTAGGTAATGCCTACTCAACCTCCAGGTCCAGAGACATGGCCTAAGGCAAGCTTCTTGATCCTAAATTTGTACCAGATCACCTCTTACATACTCATGGCTCCAAGTATGATGACCTTAAAATACTCCTCTTGCTGAGGCTTCTACTCAGAACATCAAAGACAAGTCCTCTTTAACTGTTCACGTAATGATAATTTTTGATAAAAAAAATCTTCAGTTCATTACTTGATTAATGCCCGTTTTGCACATTAGACTATAAACTCCTTGAGGACAGGATCATGACAGATGTTACTTGCTATTCTAGCACAGTGTCTGGCCATAACTGAATGTCCAGTAAATATTTGTTGGATAAATATATGAAGTGTTTTTGTGTCCAGGACGTGTGCGGCCCATTAGTCATCTTAAGCAATCAGAAAAGTCATCTTTAAATCTAGTAAGTTACCATCCAGGGTTTTATTCTGAATGTTCTGCTCTGTGTGATGGTCTGGGGATAATACTCTGTTCCATGTGGCGATAAGTTCAGACATCAAATATCCTTTATCTTTTCCAAGACAAACATTACACCAATATCCCTAATCACTTTTCCCTCTATTGTGTGAGAATTAGTTATCCTTTCTCTTATAAATCTTATTTGTACCCAAAAGTATGTATGGCATTTCCAGATTACAATTAAATTAAAATAAACAAAAAGAGAAACCTGAACTTGGAGTAGTTACAGCTTTTCTCCCTGTCAACTCCATGCATGACTGCCAGTACTCTGGAGAACTGAAAGGAAGTAAGAGGGTTAATTAGCTCTGGGACATTGGTCTCTGAGATAAAGTAAGTCTTCTCCACTCAAATTTATTAGAGAAATAGTTTTAAAAAACGAATTCATAATAGCACAGAGGATCATGGCAGGGGGGGCTGGTGGCGGGAACTGAATGGGAAGAAATCAGAGAGGGAGACAACCCATGATAGATAAACTGAGGGTTGCTGGAGGGGAGGAGGGTGGGGGAATGGGGTAATTGGGTGATGGGTATTAAGGAGGGCACATGGGGGCGCCTGGGTGGCTCAGTGGGTTAAAGCCTCTGCTTTTGGCTCAGGTCGTGGTCCCAGGGTCCTGGGATTGAGCCCCGCATCAGGCTCTCTGCTCAGCAGGGAGCCTGCCTCCCCTTCTCTCTCTGCCTGCTTCTCTGCCTACTTGTGATTTCTGTCAAATAAATAAATAAAATCTTAAAAAAAAAAAAAAGGAGGGCACGTGATGTGATGAGCACTGGGTGTTACACGCAACTAATGAGTCATTAACCACTACACCAAAAACTGAAGATGTACTATATGTTGGCTAATTGAATTTTAATTTTAAAAAATTAAATTAAAAATTTTTTAAAAATGAATTCATAATGCTATTACTGCCCCCCAAATATCCTGTATCACTTCTCTGGCAAGGAGTAATCAATATACAATAATCAGTATACAGTAATCAATCAATATACTTCTTCAGGAAGTCCCTAACATCCCAAATACTCTAGATTCTCCCGTATATTTGGTGCTTACTGTGGCTGAAGTCAGACCTTCCATCTTGAAATTTAGAAACAAATGCCGTTCTTAAATTGTAACCTGTTCTTTAATTTTTTTTGAAAGAAATTTAAAAAATACCATTATATAGGAATGTGTTTTTCAGGTATCTGTTGCCGCAATAATGCTGCATAACAAATAATCACAACACATCAGTGGCCTACATCACTAAGCATTTTTTTCTTGTTTATACACACACGCACAGCAAGCGAAAAGGAAATAATCACCTAATACCTTTTCCAAGGGCATTAGGCTTCATTTCTTATTATTTTTCTTTATAACTTTTATTGTCAGTCTTATTTTAGTACCTTTACCCTGACTATAATTACCACACTTTTTTAATTGGTCCCAATAGGACCAGAACACTAAAACCCCATTGGCTTAAATCTCTCTTACCTTGACTTACTTGGATAGTTTTTACTTGTAGCGTCAACCTCCCCTCTAGCCTAGAATCTATGTGGGTGTGAGGTAGATGCATCATTTGCACTTGAGATGCCAGGGAGGGGAGGACTCTCTTGAGAAAATGCCAGTCAAAAATCAGAACAGATCATCCAGGAGTGCCTAGCTGACTCAGTCGATGGAGCATGTGACCTTTGATCTCAGGGTCATGAGTTCAAGCCCCACACTGGGTGTGGAGCCTACTTAAAAAAAAAATCAGAACAGGTCATCCAAACAATCTGAAGGAGCTTAGCAGAGAGGGCTCTGCACAATGGGGACAAGGATGAGAAAACAAATGAGACACAAAAGGCTGATGGTTTAGGGACAGAATACCCATATCATTTATCATCCATTTTATTTGGGGAATGAAAGAAGTCACTGTAAATAATTATACCAGAACAAGAGGCATAAACCTCAATTGTCCCTGATACAAGCCAAATGGTGGCCATCACCAGAGGAAAAAGATCCAAGGCAACCTTGCATGCTCTGCTGATGGAGACTGTCTCTCTATCCGGCTTTGTTCAGATATCCCTTACTGGCCAGCGGCACTCTGATGGGCACATGGATTCCTTCTCTTGCTTAGATCAAGAAGTACCTTCAGTCAGGTGTGGTCTTGTCTTATCTTTGTACCCCCCAGTGTTTTTAAGGCAAGTGTTGGTTTTATAATATAGCTATTAGAGGAGGACAGATATGTGTCCTTTATTCCCAAGTTTTGAAGAATATTCTCCAATACGGTTACTCCAAAATTTTTCTGCATTTATTAGAAAGACATTAATTATTTTTAAAGGGGGGGTGTTATTTTCCATAGTTTTGGAATTTGACATCAAGTAATTTGATGGCTTAAAAGAGGGAAAGCATGTGATTCTCCTCTGAATATCCCAACCTAAAGCCTACATGTCTCTGGGTGGACAGTCATAAGTGTTTAAAGTGTGATAGGGTCTGCCAGAGGGCATGGCATCAGCTACGTAAGTTGTGATATGGAGATTATGGGCCACTTTGTTGTATAACTGTCACAGTTGTCAAGCCAGAGCATAAAAGCAGAGAGAAATGATGAGCATCGTCATCTCGTGAAAAGAGACCTGTCTAAACCATATTTATGTTATCTATTATCCTACCTTTTCAACCATTTCTTTCTCAACTGACATCTTGCTTAAAGAATTATCTAGAACAAGTACCGTTAAGGCAGTTAAGGAAGGCATTTCCATCTTTTTTCTTTTTATTGTTGTTTATGTTTTTTAATCTTGATTTTTAGTCAGTTTAAAGTGGCTTTCATTATTCTGAGGTTATATATAAAGATATTTTGTCCTTTTCTTCTAGAACTTTTGTGATTTCATTTATTTGTAACATTTATGTTGTTGGTCCATTTGGAATTTATCCTGTGATAATGGATCCAGCTCTCCTTTTCAATTTGGTTAACCCCCATCCCAAGGAAGCCACATTTATCATGTATGAAGACCTATAAGTGATGGGGTCGATATTTTTAAATCCTCTTCCATTGGTTTATCTTTTCATGTGCTTATACCACACTAATTTAATTATTAAGGCTTTTTTAGCTTTATAATATGTTTTAACGTATGGTAGGGCTGGTGCTATTTTCTTTCTCTTCTTTCTCAGAGTTTTCCTGGCTCTTTGCTTGTTTTTCCATATGAACTTTAGAATCTGCTAGTTTAGCTTCTTTTAAAACTCACTGATACTTTTATTAGGATTATGCTAACTTCATAAATTCTTTCAGGGGGAATGGCAGCCTTCTCTTGACACATACTCTGATCCCAAGTCTGAGATGTCCTTTCATTTGCAAAAGTCTGATATTGTATCCTTCAGAAATGTCTTAATGTCTGAAAGTTTTCATATTAAGTTTCCACATTTCTCATTGTTTGATCTTTGGGAATACCATTCTAAATGGGATCTTTTATTTCATTATACCTTCTGACTTGTATTTAGGTACAAAGACTATTGATTTCTGTTAATTGGTGTTGGATCTTACTGAAATATTGTCTCATTGTATATTTCGGTATAGATTCTCTTGGGTTTTTCAAGTAAAAACTCTTATCCAAATACAGTAATAGATCTAGCTCCTTTTTTATGTTTTTTTAATACTTTATACTTTCATACCTCTAATTTCTTCTTCTTGTCTAATTTTGTTAAATAACCACAATAGTAACTGTAGTAACTGTGCGTATCCTTGTTCCAGCTAAACATGTTTCTCCATTAATTGTAATGTCAGCTTTTGGCTGGCATGAAGGATGGATGGATGAACAGATAAAAAATACAAAGATACACTTATTGTGTCAACAATTCTTTAATTAATGTTTTTAAAAAAAATAGTTGCTAGACTTAGACAATTATCTTTTCTGGGTCTGTGGACATGATCATATGTTTTTCTTTAAGTCTAAAACTATAATAAACTATATTCATGTACTTCCTAATACCAATCCATCCTAGTACTTCCAGAATAATCTCCATTTAGTCATGAAGTTTCATTATTTTAATGTGTTGCCAGCTTCTGGTTGCTACTGTTTGATAGAGGATTTTTACATGGATAGGCGTAGGTTTCCCTGAGCCATAAGTTTTCTTTTTTTGTGCTGTGTTTGTCAGATTTTGGTATCAGTGTTGGACAGACACCATATAAAGAATTTGGAAGGTTTCTTTATTTCTCTATGTCTTAGGAGAGTATAAATTGCATGGGAACTAGATGGTCTTTAATGATACGGTAAAATTCCCAGCAGGGTTGATTGATTGCCTACTCTGCTTCGAACACTGTGCTTGGTCACTGGAGACGAAAAGGTGAATGAAAGATAGTCCCAGCCTTCAAGGAACTCATGGTTTAATGGAGGTGATAAGCATATCGATAATACAGTATGAAATGGAGTTGTATGTTTCTATAATAAAATTATGTAGATGAGGTGCTGTGAGTCTATAAAGAATGGTTAAGATGATGGTGAACTGTGCTCAATCAGTGTTGACATTACTCATGAGAAAGGCAAGCAGAAGCTTAAATCAGTGTGATTTCAAGAAGCCCTACCCCTCTGCCTCCAAACCTGACTTCAGCTGCTGAAGTGCCTTTAATAGGAGACTTTGTTTTTCACATGAGAAACATTGTAAGGCTTAAAACACAGCTGCCCTTGAGAGGTGAAATACCCAATTAAGTCTACACTTGGAAGGAAATGATTGATAGACATCTGTTCCTAATGGTAATTTCAGTACAGAAAAAGAGAAGGTAAAGATTGTAAGGCCCCAGGTCCATGATAGTGGGACTACCGAGGAAGTCCCTAAAGAGAAGGAAAGGGGCAGCAATGGTAAAAGTTGTCAACTTTGCTCCTTTGTCTGGGTCTGCGTATGATGCAGTCAGTGAGTATATTAGCTTGTCTCTTCAACTTCTGTCTCTCCTGCTCTGTCTTCTTGTAAATTTTTATTGAAGAATTATATATATACACAAAAGTGCACAAATAGAAACTGGATAACTTGATTGGTTTTCATAAATTAAACACCCCTGTGTTACCATCAGCTCTTTCAACCATCCCCCAAGGGGGACTCTCCTGACTATTAGTTTGCCTGATTTTGAACTTGATATAAATGAAATCTTCTAGTGCATCTTTTTTTTTTTTTTTGGTATCTGGTTTCTTTTGTTCAATATTTTGTTTGTGAAATTCAGCCATCTTATACGTTAGTTCAGTTCTCACGTAGGTATAGTATTACATCATATGAATATGCCACTGTTTATTCATTTAAGACTGATGAGCATTTAGATAGTTTCCAGTTTGGAGCTGTTATGAATGTTCATACAGCTATAAGCATTCTTCTTCATGATTTTTCATGATCCTCCTAGTGTATATATATAGAAGAGTAGAATTACCAGGTCACAGGACAGGCATATATTCAGCTTTTATAGGTACCTCCAAACAGCTTTCCAAAGTGTTTGTCCTCCCAGCAGCATATGGAGTTCTAGTTGCTCTGTATCTTCACTGATCCTTGTTAATTCTCATCATTATCATTTTAGCCATTCTGTAAAAGGTCATACATGAAGTTAGTTTCAGTACTTAGTAAAACTTTGGCTAATTTTGATTAAAGGACTCGTTTTAAAAAAAATAAAAATAAAAGGAGGGGCACCTTGGTGGCTCAGTCTTAAAGTGTCTGCCTTGAGCTCAGGTCATGATCCCAGGGCTCTGATATCAAGCCCCACATCGGGCTCCTTGCTCAAGGGGAAGCCTGCTTCCTCTTCTCCCACTCCCCCTGCTTGTGTTCCCTCTCTCACTATATCTCTCTCTGCCAAATAAATAAATAAAATCTTTAAAATAAATAAATAAATAAAAATAAAAGGAATAGAAAGTTTTCAGTAGCCAAAGCTTTTATTCATTCAAAGGGTAAAATCAGTCTACTGAGGCCAATTTTCATTGAAATCAATACCAGGCAAAGCCCTAAGATTAGGAGGATGCACTCTTTTGGATTTTTTTATTCTTATTTTTTCCAGTTGCCCTGTTGCTTCTCTATTCTGCACACCATATGACATCTCCAAGTGTGTGAAATAATAATAATTGTTCTGCATAAATAATGCAAGATGGTGAGCCAAAGAATAGTGTGTGAATTACAGAGAAAACAGTGGGCGGAACTATAGTAATTACTGGAAAAATTAAAGAAATCTATCAGAAGGTCAATAATAGGTAAAGAAGAATTAAACAGAGCAGAGAAAGAAGACACTTTTTTTTTTAACTGAGGTTGAAGAATTCCTTGTAAACTGGTAAGTTAAAGGTCATGAAGAAAGAGTTGCAAAAATGTGCCCTTTTGGTGGGCTGTCTTCTCCCCCATGTTTTAGAAGCTCTTTAATAACATCTCTCCAGGTAAAAGTGATGGGTGACCCTACCCATTCAAACAAATACTGAATGCATCCTTCTTTAATCCTGAGGAACAAAGAAATGGAAATGAACGAGATCAAGGCAGAGGAGTTGGAATGTTCTGAAATGGTTCCTGATGGATATTTTAATTTTTCAGTGCAAACTCTCCCCAGAATGTACTCAGACATAAGGGCTGAAAAGATAGGAAAATCCTGTTTTATCTCTTCCTATTAATTCTTAAAGATAAAGTATTAAATATAATGTAATAACATGTATTTTCTCCTTCAGGAGCACTTGCCTGTGTTATAACTGTTTGTCTTTTTCCCTCATTCGCTATATCCTCAGAGAATGCAGGGACTTTTGCCTGTTCTCCAGTGTATTTCCAGTGCTTGCCATAGCGTCTGAACCACTCCATAAGTAGTTCTTAAAAACACGAATGAATGAACAAAGTAAATGGGGACGGAATCTTAGTTAACACTTTGTCTTTGACGAATCCTCAAATCTTATATTTCGTATCTTAGGTTTCAAAATAAAGGGGAAGGTGGAGATCTAGTCCCATTATACTAAATTTCTTATCCACAAGGAAAATTCGTGTGAAGGATTCCAAAGTGTGGGAGAGACACTTTAGACGCTCGGCTCTGTCCTTTAGGATGGTCAGGAGAGGGCGTGGAGAATTTCCTAAAGCTGTGAGAACAAATCCCCAAATGGAAACCTTAATATGAAAAGTTTATGGGAACTAAACAAAAGTATGGAGAAACAGACAAAATATAAGGGAGAAAGGTATTTGAATACAGTTATTTTGAGTTAACTGTAAAAGACAAACATGGGAGAAGAGAGAAAATAAGGAAGATAAAATTGTCATAGTTAAGTGACTCAAAATTATATCACCATAAGTAGGATAAAGTTTAGAATATTTTATAAAGGGGAAAAAACTTACAGTCAGCAATGAGTGAGACCAGGAAGGAAAGATGGATCCCTTTTAAAATGAAAACAGATTTCCTTAAAGAGGGAAGATTGGACAGATTTTGGCAAAATGCGAGTAGTGATGCTTATCACCATGAGAAGTTAGTGAAGATAAGCTTCTTGGATAGAAGTTAGATCCTGAACCCAGGTCCTTTGCAAATTGCACAGCTGCCAATGCATCAGCCGGGTTTTATTCTAACAACATTTACAATTTCCCTTTGAGTTGAAGCAAGGCTTCAGAGGGACCATCTGAACAGATAATGAAATAACTGTGAAAGTTCAGAGCATGCCGAACAAAACAAAATATGTTTTGCCTGATTTATGCAAACTAAACATATTGTCAAGGTTTTGAAGCAGTTAGTCCAAAATATGCACAAAATACAGCAATTTCTCAAGTAGCCTAGCAGCAGATGAATTAAATGGAAATGTGCTCTGAAACAGTTTAATCAGACTATATAGATGTGCTGAACATTCTGATAGTTTCACAATTTGAATTCAAGAATAATGTCTTTTCCTTAAGGAATACCCTACTGAGTTTACCCTAAAACCACAATTCTTGATCCTTATAATGGAGTACTTCCATTATGGATTCTAGGAGCATGTTTATTTTTTAAACTTCTGCTAAGGAAGAAATGAAATGAAATACCTTGCTTGCTCCGTTCCCCAGGGTAAATAAACCAGATCAGTGGTGGGCCTCCATTGTTGGTGCAGTGACAGGGAAAAGGTCCAGGACCTTCAATGTCTGTGGAGGGCTTTCCTTGAATGTCTGTGGAGGGCTTTTCTACCCCACAGCCATGGCTCTAGTGATGAGGTCAGTCAGTTGCACAAATAACTCAAGTTAGAGAATTCCTAAACACTTTTATATGTCCTGGTATGTGACATCCTGAAGGAAGACACAGCCTGTAGAAAAATAATCTTCCAAGAGGAGAGAAAAACATGGTCTCCGGAGAAGGCTTTAAACTATTTTGAATGATTAAAAGAGTTTCTGCCTATGACAACTTCTGAGTGGTTTTGTATTTCTAAAGGAGCAAACTGTGATTCGTAGAGCAAAACCTTGGTGAGGGCTGTGGCAAGTGGCGCTGAAAATAGCTTTGCCCTCCTCTCTCCCAGTATTGCCCCTCACCAGGCAGGTTTGTGCAAGGCCTAGCCTGTAGAAACTGAACAACAGGCCATGCCTCCTCTCTGACATCTTTAAAAGATGTCTAGGACACCTCAAAGAGGCACTGACTTTTCTAGAATGTCTTTGGAACAAGAAGGGTAATTACACCTTGGACTCAATACTTTATCAGATTTTGGTGTGAAGAGTTTCTGCTGTTATGAAAAGCAAAGTGGCATCATTTCTCAAATTCATTTAGGACAATGGATCAGATTTCTAAGTCCTTCAGTGTTCACCTTTCCTCATTGGATTCTGCAGTAGTCAGTCTAGATCTAGAGCGTTAACGTTTCTTTCAGTAAATTTCTCAACAAAAACCCAAAGAATTATTTCTCTCCTACCTCATGGTGACCCACCAAACCCATTCTCCCCCGGTCAACCTTTCTACTAGGTCTACTGATAGCAAAATAAACAGCCAAATTTATTGGGGATTCTACATTGACTCTTAAAAGTGAAGACAATTCAAATGTCTTATAATTCTTTCCTCATAGAAATATTTACATTTTCTCACAATAGTACTAGTGGACATGTTTTTTTATGCACGTTCTCTATTATGTTTTTTTTTTAATTTTATTTTTTATAAACATATATTTTTTCCCCAGGGGTACAGGTCTGTGAATCTCCAGGTTTACACACTTCACAGCACTCACCATAGCACATACCCTCCCCAATGTCCATAACCCCACCCCCCAAACCCCCCTCCCCCCAGCAACCCTCAGTTTGTTTTGTGAGATTAAGAGTCACTTATGGTTTATCTCCCTCCCAATCCCATCTTGCTTCATTTACTCTTCTCCTAACCCCTTAACCCCCCATGTTGCATCTCCTCTCCCTCATATCAGGGAGATCATATTATAGTTGTCTTTCTCCGATTGACTTATTTCGCTAAGCATGATACCCTCTAGTTCCATCCACGTCGTCGCAAATGGCAAGATTTCATTTCTTTTGATGGCTGCATAGTATTCCATTGTGTATATATGCCACATCTTCTTTATCCATTCGTCTGTTGATGGACATCTAGGTTCTTTCCATAGTTTGGCTATTGTAGACATTGCTGCTGTAAACATTCGGGTGCACGTGCCCCTTCGGATCACTACGTTTGTATCTTTAGGGTAAATACCCAGCAGTGCAATTGCTGGGTCATAGGGTAGTTCTATTTTCAACATTTTGAGGAACCTCCGTGCTGTTTTCCAGAGTGGTTGCACCAGCTTGCATTCCCACCAACAGTGTAGGAGGGTTCCCCTTTCTCCGCATCCTCGCCAGCATCTGTCATTTCCTGACTTGTTAATTTTAGCCATTCTGACTGGTGTGAGGTGGTATCTCATTGTGGTTTTGATTTGTATTTCCCTGATGCCGAGTGATATGGAGCACTTTTTCATGTGTCTGTTGGCCATCTGGATGTCTTCTTTGCAGAAATGTCTGTTCATGTCTTCTGCCAATTTCTTGATTGGATTATTTGTTCTTTGGGTGTTGAGTTTGCTAAGTTCTTTATAGATTCTGGACACTAGCCCTTTATCTGATATGTCGTTTGCAAATATCTTCTCCCATTCTGTCAGTTGTCTTTTGGTTTTGTGAACTGTTTCCTTTGCTGTGCAAAAGCTTTTGATCTTGATAAAATCCCAATAGTTCATTTTTGCCCTTGCTTCCCTTGCCTTTGGTGATGTTCCTAGGAAGATGTTGCTGTGGATGAGGTCAAAGAGGTTGCTGCCTGTGTTCTCCTCAAGGATGTTGATGGATTCCTTTCTCACATTGAGGTCCTTCATCCATTTTGAGTCTATTTTCATGTGTGGTGTAAGGAAATGATCCAATTTCATTTTTCTGCATGTGGCTGTCCAATTTTCCCAACACCATTTATTGAAGAGGCTGTCATTTTTCCATTGGACATTCTTTCCTGCTTTGTCGAAGATTAGTTGACCGTAGAGTTGAGGGTCTATTTCTGGGCTCTCGATTCTGTTCCATTGATCTATGTGTCTGTTTTTGTGCCAGTACCATGCTGTCTTGATGATGACAGCTTTGTAATAGAGCTTGAAGTCCGGAATTGTGATGCCACCAACTCTGGCTTTCTTTTTCAATATTCCTTTGGCTATTCGTGGTCTTTTCTGGTTCCATATAAATTTTAGGATTATTTGTTCCATTTCTTTGAAAAAAATGGATGGTACTTTGATAGGAATTGCATTAAATGTGTAGATTGCTTTAGGTAGCATAGACATTTTCACAATATTTATTCTTCCAATCCAGGCGCATGGAACATTTTTCCATTTCTTTGTGTCTTCCTCAATTTCTTTCATGAGTACTTTATAGTTTTCTGTGTATAGATTCTTAGTCTCTTTGGTTAGGTTTATTCCTAGGTATCTTATAGTTTTGGGTGCAATTGTAAATGGGATGGACTCCTTAATTTCTCTTTCTTCTGTCTTGTTGTTGGTGTAGAGAAATGCGACTGATTTCTGTGCATTGATTTTATATCCTGACACTTTACTGAATTCCTGTACAAGTTCTAGCAGTTTTGGAGTGGAGTCTTTTGGGTTTTCCACATATAGTATCATGTCATCTGTGAAGAGTGATAGTTTGACTTCTTCTTTGCCGATTTGGATGCCTTTAATTTCTTTTTGTTGTCTGATTGCTGAGGCTAGGACTTCTAGTACTATGTTGAATAGCAGTGGTGATAACGGACATTCCTGCCGTGTTCCTGACCTTAGAGGAAAAGCTTTCAGTTTTTCTCCATTGAGAATGATATTTGTGATGGGTTTTTCATAGATGGCTTTATAATATTGAGGTATGTGCCCTCTATCCCTACACTTTGAAGAGTTTTGATTAGGAAGGGATGCTGTACTTTGTCAAATGCTTTTTCAGCATCTACTGAGAGTATCATATGGTTCTTGTTCTTTCTTTTATTAATGTGTTGGATCACATTGATTGATTTGTGGATGTTGAACCAAACTTGCAGCCCTGGAATAAATCCCACTTGGTCGTGGTGAATAATCCTTTTAATGTACTGTTGAATCCTATTGGCTAGTATTTTGGTGAGAATTTTTGCATCTGTGTTCATCAAGGATATTGGTCTATAGTTCTCTTTTTTGATGGGATCCTTGTCTGGTTTTGGGATCAAGGTGATGCTGGCCTCATAAAATGAGTTTGGAAGTTTTCCTTCCATTTCTATTTTTTGGAACAGTTTCAGGAGAATAGGAATTAGTTCTTCTTTAAATGTTTGGTAGAATTCCCCCGGGAAGCCATCTGGCCCTGGGCTTTTGTTTGTTTGGAGATTTTTGATGACTGTTTCAATCTCCTTACTGGTTATGGGTCTGTTCAGGCTTTCTATTTCTTCCTGGTTCAGTTGTGGTAGTTTATATGTCTCTAGGAATGCATCCATTTCTTCCAGATTGTCAAATTTGTTGGCATAGAGTTGCTCATAATATGTTCTTATAATTGTCTGTATTTCTTTGGTGTTAGTTGTGATCTCTCCTCTTTCATTCATGATTTTATTTATTTGGGTCCTTTCTCTTTTCTTTTTGATAAGTCTGGCCAGGGGTTTATCAACCTTATTAATTCTTTCAAAGAACCAGCTCCTAGTTTCATTGATTTGTTCTATTGTTTTTTTGGTTTCTATTTCATTGATTTCTGCTCTGATCTTTATGATTTCTCTTCTCCTGCTGGGTTTAGGGTTTCTTTCTTGTTCTTTCTCCAGCTCCTTTAGGTGTAGGGTTAGGTTGTGTACCTGAGACCTTTCTTGTTTCTTAAAAAAGGCTTGTACTGCTATATATTTTCCTCTCAGGACTGCCTTTGTTGTGTCCCACAGATTTTGAACCGTAGTATTTTCATTATCATATGTTTCCATGAATTTTTTCATTTCTTCTTTAATTTCCTTGTTGACCCATTCATTCTTTAGAAGGATGCTGTTTAGTCTCCATGTATTTGGGTTCTTTCCAAATTTCCTCTTGTGATTGAGTTCTAGCTTCAGAGCATTGTGGTCTGAAAATATGCAGGGAATGATCCCAATCTTCTGATACCGGTTGAGACCTGATTTAGGACCGAGGATGTGATCTATTCTGGAAATGTTCCATGTGCACTAGAGAAGAATGTGTATTCTGTTGCTTTGGGATGAAATGTTCTGAATATATCTGTGATATCCATCTGGTCCAGTGTGTCATTTAAGGCCTTTATTTCCTTGTTGATCTTTTGCTTGGATGATCTGTTCATTTCAGTGAGGGGAGTGTTAAAGTCCCCTACTATTATTGTATTATTGTTGATGTGTTTCTTTGATTTTGTTATTAATTGGTTTATATAGTTGGCTGCTCCCACATTAGGGGCATAGATATTTACAATTGTTAGATCTTCTTGTTGGACAGATCCTTTGAGTATGATATAGTGTCCTTCCTCATCTCTTAGTATAGTCTTTGGCTTAAAATCTAATTGATCTGATATAAGGATTGCCACTCCTGCTTTCTTCTGATGTCCGTTAGCATGGTAAATTCTTTTCCACCCCCTCACTTTAAATCTGAAGGTGTCTTCGGGTTTAAAATGAGTTTCTTGTAGGCAACATATAGATGGGTTTTGTTTTTTTATCCATTCTGATACCCTGTGTTTTTTAATTGGGGCATTTGGCCCATTAACATTCAGGGTAACTATTGAGAGATAGGAATTTAGTGCCATTGTATTGCCTGTAAGGTGACTGTTATTGTATATTGTTTCTGTTCCTTTCTGATCTACTACTTTTAGGCTCTCTCTTTGCTTAGAGGACCCCTTTCAATATTTCCTGTAGAGCTGGCTTGGTGTTTGCAAATTCTTTCAGTTTTTGTTTGTCCTGGAAGCTTTTAATCTCTCCTTCTATTTTCAATGATAGCCTAGCTGGATATAGTATTCTTGGCTGCATGTTTTTCTCATTTAGTACTCTGAATATATCATGCCAGCTCTTTCTGGCCTGCCAGGTCTCTGTGGATAAGTCTGCTGCCAATCTAATATTTTTACCATTGTATGTTACAGACTTCTTCTCCCGGGCTGCTTTCAGGATTTTCTCTTTGTCACTAAGACTTGTAAATTTTACTATTAGGTGACGGGGTGTGGACCTATTCTTATTGATTTTGAGGGGGGGTTCTCTGAACCTCCTGGATTTTGATGCTTGTTCCCTTTGCCATATTGGGGAAATTCTCTCCAATAATTCTCTCCAATATACCTTCTGCTCCCCTCTCTCTTTCTTCTTCTTCTGGAATCCCAATTATTCTAATGTTGTTTCGTCTTATGGTGTCACTTATCTATCGAATTCTGCCCTCGTGGTCCAGTAGCTGTTTGTCCCTCTTTTGCTCAGCTTCTTTATTCTCTGTCATTTGGTCTTCTATATCGCTAATTCTTTTTTCTGCCTCATTTATCCTAGCAGTGAGAGCTCCATTTTTGATTGCACCTCATTAATAGCTTTTTTTATTTCAACTTGATTAGATTTTAGTTATTTTATTTCTCCAGAAAGGGCTTTTATATCTCCCGAGAGGGTTTCTCTAATATCTTCCATGCCTTTTTCGAGCCCAGCTAGAACCTTGAGAATCGTCATTCTGAACTCTAGATCTGACATATTACCAATGTCTGTATTGATTAGGTCCCTAGCCTTTGGTACTGCCTCTTGTTGTTGTTGTTGTTGTTGTTGTTGTTGTTGTTTTTTTGTGGTGAATTTTTCCGCCTTGTCATTTTGTCCAGATAAGAGTATATGAAGGAACAAGTAAAATACTAAAAGGGTGGCCACAACCCCAGGAAAATATGCTTTAGCCAAATCAGAAGAGATCCCAAATCGTGAGGGGGGGTGGGCGGAAGGGGATAAAAAGAGGTTCAGAAAGAAAAAAGAAACAAATAAAAAAAGAAAACCAATAATGAAAAATCTATTATGTTTTTAACTTCAATTTAGTTTTTAAAAAAATTTAAATAAGTTATATTAAACTATGTACAATAAAATGTTTCATAAACATCATGGATGTCTCTCCAGCATCAAATGGGAAATTTGAGTCTGGAAGGAAGGATTGACTAACAGTATTGTTATATAACAAATGTAGAAGTGTGTAGAAGGAAGAATTTGGATATGTACAGCTCTACCCAGTAGTTAATAGCCTATAACTTAATGCCAGATTCGTAACCTTTGAATTTCATTCTCAAAACATGCTGCCCATTCTAACTCAAAGTGGGAAAAATTCCTGCAACTATTCCATTTATAGGCAAGGGAAATCTATTATTCTTTATCAAAAATGAAAAAAAAAATTAAATGCCATGGCTTACCACCTTGGCATGCAACAAAAATATAACTTATTTAATAATGCCAAGATTTTTTTTTTCTGACAGTCAACTTGCTAAATTTAAATCTGTTACTCCTACTAAGATGCATCAAGACTCATACCGGGTCCAATACTCTTTATATGTTAGGAGAGAATTTGATTTGGAATAGTTATACAGGGGGCAGCAACCCTAGTTCTCCTCCTCTCCCCCCAACTTGTTCTGTGACCTTGAGAATGTCACCTTAACTTCTCAGGGCTCACCTGGAAAATTCAGAGTCATACCTCCTTCGCACATTGCTATTTTAAGGACAAAGTAATATGAACTAATATTATGCCATGCCAGGTGGGTGGGAAAACCTTTTAGGTAATAGTGATGTAAGTTTTTAAATTAATTGATATTGAGTGAACATATTTTATGATGATTTTTTAGAAACTAGCTGCTTTACTTGCTTAACTCATGCTAATCTTCAGGCTGTACATTTCCCTTCATTAGTCTAAAATAAAATTCTTCCTCTTCTACTAGTCCTGATGTGCTCTGGGGTACACCTACTGTATACCAAGAGCCACTGTGCTTAGTGATTTCTTTTTCATTCCTTATATTTAATCACCAAAGTTTCCAGTCCTTTCATTCAGGGCTCATTTCCTTTCCATCTTGTCTTCTAGTTTAGACTCTCCCAATCTCACACCTGCAGGTTTGAACCTGCAGGTTCAAATCCAGGCTCTACTACTCCCCAGTAGCATGGAACCATTCTTCTGGGCCTCAAGTTCTCCAGCTGTACAATAGCAAGAGAGTAAAACCCAGGAGGAGAAAATAAGACTCACCCTAGTAACCACCAGACTATAATAATAAAGTCAGAGATAAAGCCAACACAAAACAATGATTCTTCCAAAGTCAGCCACAGCCACAAAACATCACACCTCCTTTCTTTGAATAATGATCACTCTCTTATCAATGACTTCCCCTGCCCCACTTTGTTCCTGAAAAAAGATTACTGAGATAGCCAATTGATGAACTAGCCTCTCTTCAGGGCGACTACAGCCCAGAGCTGATTCTGTTTCGGGGAATCCCCATGTGGTGATGATCTCCTTCCATCTTAGTTCCTCCTCACAATTACTCAGCCAGCCCCAAACTCTGCGGAAAACCTCTGCCTCTCTCTCTTCCCAAGACACTCCTTGACTTCCCATGGACTAGACTCTCCCTTGTTCCAATAAGTTGAGTGATCCTACCTTTGTGGGACTGATTGTCCCCTGTGTGTTCCTAATTGTCTCCATCTTGTGGAATTTATTAGTAGGAACAGTATCATTCCCTTAAGGATGCTGAGAGAAATAAATGAGATAATGTATGCAAAGCACTTATAGTGATAAGTGGCACAGAGTAAGCCCGAAATAAATGTTAGCTGCTCTTTTTTGTTGTTGTTATCACCATAATTATTGTCCCACTCTCCTCATTGGTGCCTACTACCAACCTCTTCCCTCCCAAGCTACCCCATATGAGGCTTCCAATTGTTCTCATCTATATGTACCCCTATTTGAAATTTTCAGTAGTTCTTCATCGCTCTCAAATAAAATCTAAACTTGGTCTCACCTCCAATGACTGCTATAGTGGTGTCAGTGACATTTTTCTGCATATTGTCCTACAAGGAACCTCCATTCCGGCTGGCTGGTTTTTTCCTGGCTGCCAAAGTATGGGTTACATGTGGCTTGCGCACTTCTACTGAAGTCAAGTTCCCATCTTGCCATATCCCTTTGATTTCCTTCCCAGCTCGCCAAATACTGCACTCCCTTCTGCCCACTGCAAAGCCCTCCTCCTCCAACACAGACCGTCCCTGAGCTCTCATTCCCTCTGAACCACACAAAGCCTTGCTGTTTATTCCTTACAGTTAGCATAATACTTCTTTGCGTCATTACGGTGATGGGTTCTGGTTGGATGGGAGCTGGCAGCACAGGCAGTGAAGGATTCACCCACCTAAGGCAGAACAAAAAGGTAGAAGTTTACTGAGTACACTGCACTGGGGAGGCACGCAAGACAGCAAAGGAGAGACTGCTATGAGGCAGTGGTGAGGGGCTCTCATTGTCCAGTGGAGTTAGGAAGTATGGGAACATATGGGATTTTCCCTTTTTTGGTAGTCTTGGGAACCGTGCTTGGTTTTAAGTGGCCCATTGGTCAGTTGGGGCCTATGGCTATTTCGAAGTGGGTCACATAGTGGGCCTGTTTGTATCAGCTTGGTGATCACTGGGGGTCCTTGGCCTTGCTTGAGTTTCCATTGCTCAAGCCTGTGGCCTACAGTCGGCCTCCACAGTTACTTTTCTCACAAATATATTTTTATCCGTATGGTAAGCCCCTAGCAATAACTGGATTATAAATCTCTTTGTATTGAAAATAATTTTATCATAGATAAATGATATCTTTTGAATAGCTTCATAAATCAACCTTTCCATTTCCCTGAATAGTATATTTATTCCATGAACTCCTTTCTAATTCATTTGCACAAGGTGAACTCTTCAAACATGTTTAGGGTTTTTCAATTCCAGACTTCAAAACAAATGTATCTTTTTGAACACAGTTATGTTACCTTTATCTGCCTCTCTGTTACAAAATTTATCTAGAAATCCTTGCCTGTATCTGACCTATGACTTTTTTTGCTCTGTATTAGTTTTCTGTTAAATTTTCAGTTCTTTTACTTCACGAAATAGTATCATAGTGAATCCTGTGCTTATTCTACCTCTAATTCTGTCCCCCCCAAATTATATTAATATTATTTTCTTCTTAAAGCTTCAAAACTGTTCAACTTATTCTCTCTAAATTTATTACCCCACTTCTGATTCCCTCTGTTGGATTTTTTTTGGGGGGACTGGGGGTCAGATCATTTTATAACAACCTTTTACTTCTCTCATTCTGATTTATTCAGACAGAATTATCCTCTTTTCCTTAAGTTCATTGGTTTTGTTAGTTTCTTTGAAACATTATCTCTTTCCTTTGAAATTCTCCTGCTATCAAGTCCAGGGCATGTTTCCATTCTTATTCATTCTTATGATATAAGCCAAATGTATTCTTTTCTAATCTCTTTGAAAATAACTAAAATCTACTAAGGTTTCCTTATGTTATTCTCCAGCATATTCTAGCATTCTTCTCTTAGAGATTTGAATGTTCCTACCCACTGAATTAAGATTATATTTTCTTCCTCAATTTTCATTTCTCTAAAGACAGTATTTGCTAAGAGACAAAGCAAAGGCAAGGTCAGTCACTTTGTCTTATGACTTGCTTTTAATGACGAATGTTCACTGAACCCTCCTCTTCATATTCTCGTCTAGTACCAAGAACCATCGTCCTGGTTCCTGTGTACTCATAGGGGTGGTGGTAAGATTTGCTGGGTTTTCCTGTGAAATATGATATACTGAATAAATATGTAGTCGTCATTAGTAATATATTCTGTTAGTATTCTAACACTTAAGACCTATAAACACTTGCTGTGTGGACAACTAATTTAGATATAAAGGACCTTAAGTTAAAGTGCTGGCTTCATCCCCTTCCAGCCAGATGACCTTAGACGACATTTTGCTGCTCTAAACCTCAGGTTCTACCCTGAAGTTGAGATAATGCATTTGACCCTTGAACAACACAGGGGTTAGGGGCGCCAACCCCCATGCAGTCAAAAATCCGTGTATAATTTTTGACTCCACCAAAACTTAATACTAATCACCTACGGTTGACCAGAAGCCTTACTGATAACATAACTAGTCAATTAACACATATTTTGTATGTTATATGTATTATGTATTGTATTTTTACAATAACATAAGCTAAAGAAAAGAAAATGTTATTAAGAACATCATAAAGAAGATATACTTATGTACTATGTTGTATTTATCAAAACTACCCTGTGTATAAGTGGACCCGTGCAGTTCAAACCCATGTTGTTCACAGGTTAACCGAGTTAAGTATATAATAGAGCAGTGTAAATTTTACACTAATGTGAAATATCAGAATTTGTTAAAGAATTTAAAGCGAATGATCTGTATTTTCTGGTATACTCGTCCCAAGTCAGTTTCTACACTCTACTAAACTGATTACTCAGCTAAAACACACACACACACACACACACACACACACACACACCCTGAGCCCCTCTGTGCATGGAATTGGAAAAACTAGATAATGATTAATAAAATGTAATCCCATAAAATTTACCTTCTATAAGCAGCCACTAATGTTTCCTTACATCAAAAGTAAAATCTGGGGCACCTGGGTGGCTCAGTTGGTTGAGCGACTGCCTTCGGCTCAGGTCATGATCCCGGACTTACAGGATCGAGTCCCACATCTGGCTCCCAGCTCCTTGGGGAGTCTGCTTCTCCATCTGACTTTCTCTCTTGCTCTCTCTCACTCATTCTCTCGCAAATAAATAAATTAAAAAAAAAAAAGTAAAATCTGTTGCTTTTACAACAAAAATGAGAGGAAGAAAAAGCAAGAGAAAAGCAGCCATGCAGCCCGTCCTTCCCTCTTGCTTCTTCTTTAGCACTCCCACCAGCACCCCCCGCCCCCCCCACCGCCATCCGGTCATTTACCAGGTCCAGTGGCTAAATTGGTTTGTTTCTACCTCCTAAATGGATCTCCCATTCATCCCCCTCCTCCATGTTCATCCTCAATCCCCTGTACAATGTCTCATCCTAGGCTGCTGCACCAGCCTGCTAACCAGTCTCTCTCCACCATTTGTCTCCTTCTAATCCATTTGCAAATCTGATCAGGTCACCATCCTCCATGAGACTCTGCGGTGACTTCCCAGCTCACTGTAAAGGCCCTTTCTTCAGGGAAGAATTGTGTGCTCCTATAGCTGCTGCCCTTTCTCCTCTAGCAGGACTGGCACCTTTCCTTCTATGGCACTTGCCATATTCTGTATTGTTTGCTGGCTGATTGTGCATTTGCCTTATGTTCCCTCCGTTCTAGTGAGTTCCTTGGTGGGAAGTGCCAATGCCACACACATGGCAAGTGCTTAGTATCCGTGTGTGATATGGTGTGCCGAGACAAGTTGCAAAGACAAGACACAGACAGAACATAAAAGAATGGAGAGCAACTTCGAGGCAATATTTACGGATTATGTGGTCCATACAGGCAGTTGACCTAAGTGTTGTGTGGGCTATTCTTACCTTGCTGGAAGGACAGCAAGCACGTTCAGCCTCTCTCACTTACCTTCCTTCCGCCTCTACCACTCTGAACCAACCACCATGGTTTGACATTCAAGTAACTCAATCTCTCTCTGCTTCCCTCCTCCCACCCTGCCCACGGCCTTCTACTGGGTTCAATCTCCGATAGCAGCCACAGTGATCTTTTTTAAGTAACTATAAATCAGATGACATCACTGCCCTGTTTAAAACTCTTTCATGATTTGCTATCAAACTTAGAATAAAGTCCAAACTCAGTACAGGGTCCTCCAAATTCAGACACTTTCTTAGTTCTCTGACCCCTAGCTCTTCTGTGTGACTGGAATGGTCTCTGCCAGCGTCTTCCCACGTCCTAGATCCTTCCTGTCATTCACATCTCAGCTTCAATGCCACCACTTTATTTTCTCAAGACTGTGTTTGGGTGGCATCTATCACTGTGGGATAACTTCGGTTTATTTATTTTTGCACGTGTGGCCTATCTCCCACTGTGTCCAGTGCCCTGTAAACTCGCTAGAGAATGGCAACTTGTCCGTGTGGTTCTTCACCAATTCCCAGGGACCTAGACCAGTACCTGGCTCCTGAAAAGCAGGTGGCAAATATTTACTGACACTTCCCAAGCACTCCCTGGTATCCTGAGCCAGTCGTATTGCAGATCCTTCCTCTCTGCTTTCATGAACATGCTTTCTCCTTCATGAGGCATCTCTGTAACTGAGGAGCCTCTTTAATATCCTGTGTTTGCTCAGCATTTATGATCCAGCAGATAGCAAGAAAGAGAAAGCCATCATGAGTCATGCTGTGCAATTTCGAGTACCTTGAGAGCAGGTGATATTTTTCACAGTGTCAGCTGCAGTTTTGCAAGTGCTTCCCTGTTGCCATGGTAAAGGCTTTATGAAGCAAATCCAGCCAAAGAGAAGCAGGTTCTCCACTGTTCCTGAAGGCTCTGCACAGACGCTGTCCCCCAAATGGGCCCAGCAAAGGACCTCGCTTGTGGTAAGCCCCCTGTTAGTGTTGACCTGAGTTCAGTTGCATTGAGACTTTGCTATCTGATACCCTGTTCCCCAGCTCCTTGCCAGATACAGGTTTCCAGGATTTCAGATACAACAGTCATGTGATATTCGTTGCTGGAAACTAAATTCTCAAAAGGCAAACACCTGTAATTTTTTTCTACCCATAATAATTATTATAGTTCACATTTATTAAGCGCTTACCTTCATTGTCTCATTTAATTCTAAAAACCATCAAGGTGGCAGATACTATAATTAGATTCATATTACAAATGAAGAAATCGAGGTTCAAGGAAGTAAATTACCACAGTGAACACAGAGAAGACAAAATATAAGACCAGAACAAATGTTCTGGTCATGGGGGCCATTGCCTTTACTTTCACCATGAGGGGTTTTCCATGAAGCCTGCCCCAATTCTGAAATGACTCCAAGGGAGCCTCCAACTTGTACCTGGTGGTGGTTAATGATCAAAATGCGGCTGTAGGTTTGCCTCTTCTTGTCCCTCTGAACTCCATGAAATAGAAGTACTATCCCTCTTCTCCCATAACTTTTCTGCTCACTCAGAGGTAGCCACTTCATGGGACAGTCTTAGCTGAGATGTTTGAATGTCTGTAGTCCAAGGTATCAGTCAAAACTCAGAAGTGTCTTGAATCTGTTCTCTGGGCTTGGCTGTCTTTGGGCCACCTTGGCTTGTGTCCATCCCCTTCCTGTGGGGAGGGAGGCAAGGAAATAAGAGTTTGTACTTGAACAAGGGTCCCTAAATACTGGTTCTGTGCTCCCTGGCCTGTCAGATGTGTAAAAGCTGAATTTCTTGCACCACGCATCCATGAGTCTTTGGAGGACACCTTCAGGATCGTTCCACCTCATCCCCTGTCACTCCCGCGGTGACCCACCAGTCACTTCCTGGGCTTGCTTGTCTGCCAGGCTTCCTGTGATGTGCTGCAGACCATTGCTACTGAGGTCTTCTTGCCCCTGAGACCTGGTGGGTGGTATCTAAGAAAATCCTAAAACTTTCTCTCTGCTTGGTCCATAGGCACACTCACATCCTCTGTCCTTCCAAAACTCTACAAGTGCCCTTCTCCACACAGAAGTTTATGGTCCATGAGACCAAAGCAGGGAGTCTGCCCTTCTCTAGATGGTTAATGGTGTCCCAGTTGCAGAGTCCAAGTTCTCCACGTGTCCCCCAGCAGCCCATCCCCCATTAGACCACAGTGAAAGAAACAGCAGTCCCAGAATGAGGGAAAGTAGATGGGAACCCAAGGCAAGCCTTCTAGAAAGCCTCCTCAATCTCCCCTCTCTTCTACACTCTGACTTCTTTTTTCTATTCTGTTAAGATATACATAACATAAAAATGTACCATTTTAACAATTTTTACATGTCCAGTTCCTATGGCCTGAAGTACACTCAAACTGTTGTGCAACCATTATCACCATCCAACTCCAGAACTTTTTTATCTTCCCCAACTGAAACTCTGTACCCCACCCCTGCCTCCCCACAGCTCCTGGCAGCCAAGTCTCTTCTTCCTGTCTCTGACTGACTACTCTGGGAACTTCCTATAACTAGAATCTTACAATAGTTATCCTTTTGCAACTGGCTTATTTCATTTCAGTATATTGCCTTCAACGTCCGTCCATATCATAGCATGTGTCAAAATTTCATCTTTTTTAAGGCTAATAATATTCCATTGCACGTACAGACCACATTTTTTTTTAAAGATTCTATTTATTTATTTGACAGAGAGAGATCACAAGTAGTCAGAGAGGCGGCACAGAGAGAGGAGGAAGCAGGCTCCCTGTTGAGCAGAGAGCCCAATGCGGGGCTCTATCCCAGTACCCTGGGATCATGACTTGAGCCGAAGGCAGAGACTTTAACCCACTGAGCCACCCAAGCGCCCCAGACCACATTTTCTTTATCCATTTTCTACTGATGACACTTCTGCTGTTCCCACCTCTTGGCTGTTGTGAATAATGCTACTGTGAACATGGGTGTATAAATATCTAAATTTCTGTTTTCTCTTCTTTGGAGTGTATACCTAGAAGTATAACTGGTAGATCATTTGGTAATTTTATTTTTAACTTTTTGAGGACTCACCATTTCCCACGGTGGCTGCACCATCTCTTATTGCCACCAGCAGTGCACAGAGTTCCAGTTTCTCCACATCCTAACCAACACTTTTTTTTAAATACAATAAGCATCCTAATGAGTGTAAAGTGGTATTTCACCATAATTTTAACTTCATTTCCCTAATGATTAGTGATGTTTTCAGGTGCTTATTGTCCATTTGTGTATCTTCTTTGGAGAAATATCTGTTCAAGTCCTTTGCCCATTTTTGAATCAGGTTATTTTTGTTTTTGTTGTTGTCGAGTTGTGCGAGTTCTTTATATATTCTGAATATCAATCCCTTATCAGATACAGGCTTAGGCTTACCTTGGAAATATTGCAGGCTCATTTCCAGACCACCACAATAAAGTAAATATTGCAATAAAGCAAATCAAGTAAGTTTTTTGGCTTCCCAGTGCATTAAAAGTTATGTTTATACTATATTGTAGTCTATTAAGTGTGCAGCAGCATTATGTCTAAAAACCAACATGTATACTTTAATTTAAAAATACTTTATTGTTGGGCACCTGGGTGGCTCAGTCATTAAGTATCTGCCTTCAGCTCAGGTCATGATCCCAGGGTCCTAGGATCAAGTCTTTCATCAGGCTCTCTGCTCAGCAGGAAGCCTGCTTCTCCCTCTCCCCCTTCCTCTGCTTGTGTTCCCTCTCTCACTGTCTCTCTCTCTGTCAAATAAATAAATAAAAATATTTTAAAAAAATAATAATACTTTATTGTTAAAAGTGCTGTCTATCATCTGAGCTTTCAAGGAGTCATAATCACTGATCACAGATCATCATAACAAATAGAATAATAATGAAAAAGTTTGAAATATTGTGAGAATCACCAAAATGTGACAGAGACATGAAGCAAGCAAATGCTGTTGGAAAAATGGCACCAAGAGACTTGTTCCACACAGGGTGGCCACAGACCTTCAATCTGTAGAAAAATGCAGCATCTGTGAAATTCAGTGCAAAAAGGCATGCTTATATATGATTTGCAAATATGTTCTCCCCTTCCATAGGTTGTCTTTTCCCTCTGTTGATGGTGTTCTTTGGTACCCAGAATTTTTTTTTTTAAATTTTGATGTAGCCCAATGTGTCTATTTTTTTCTTTTGTTGTCAGTGGTTTTGGCATCTTACCCAAGAATTTATTACCAAATCCAATGTCACAAGCTTTTCATCTGTGTTTTCTTCTGAGTTTTATAGTTTTAGCTCTTATTTTAGGTCTTGATCCATTTTGAGTTGGATTTTGTATATGCTATAAGGGAGCTGACTCCCTTTCTAAAGTTTTGATCTGCTGTGGATCCCAGCACCATGGATTTTGTTTAGAAAGCTCATGTGTGAATTTTCCTTACACTTTATCCAGTATATATCCAGTATATATCATATTGGTACTTCAATCAAAGCTGAGTCAGAAGACTGTAACTCTAACATCTGTATGATAGGAATATGGGAAGTAGAAACTACATTACAAGTGTTCCCCAAGTGGATTCCATGTAGCACAAATCCTACTAGGAAAACAGGTCCACACCTTGGTGTTTCCCATCCTGTGAAAACATTTTTGATATCTGAACAATAAGGAAAGGCAAAAGGAGTATTCAGCTTAAAGAGAAGACCTGAGAGGTGGTAAGAATAGTTTTCAAGCATATGACAAGGGCTGCAGACAGCTGTTCCCTTACTTCACTGAGGAAAGAATAAAAGGAAATACGTTTAAATTGCAGCATGAAGGATTAATTTAGATATTTCCTGAGAATGTGTATCTAGGTTACCGAGGATGGCAAATTTTTTTCTTTAGAGATTTTTCTTTTTAAAGAAAATAGTGAATGGGGGTGGGGTGAAATGGAGGACTCCTTAAAGTCTCTTCCCCATTGGGAAATGATATTGCAAGGAAGAAAAAGAAACATTATTTGAAAGGAGTTAATTTCCTTATCTGACTAGTCCGTAATTTTGAACACTAAGAATTAAAACCCAAAGTGCTCTCAGATATAACTTCCACATATATTGCTGACTATTCCCTTTATACAATTCCCTTGCCATTTATGAGAGCTAAATGTTAGCAACAAAAATAACATCTTTGTGCTACTTTTGCTTTTTCATTCTCTTCCATACTTGTTCCATACTTGAATGCTGCTGTTACAGTCACCTCTTAACTGATCACCGTAATGAAGGGAAATACCCATAACATCAGATAATCCAAGAATCAGTATGGAGGGAGTGTCTGGGTGGTTCAGTAGGTTGAACATCTGACTCCTGATGTTGGCACAGGTCCCCCTTGGGAGAGTGCCTGAGATTCTCTCTCCCTCCGACCCCCCCCACCACACCCATGCGCATGTGCACAAGCTCACTCACTATCTCTCTCTCTCTCTCTCTCTCTCTAAAATAAACAAATAAATCTTAAAAAAAAGAATCAATTTGTTTTTAGACTAGATCACTTGATTCAGCAAAGAATAGCTGAAGAGAGGGAAGCTGATCAATAATAAATTTATTTTCCATCCTCTGAACACATAGCAGTGGCTCAGGAGGAGAAAGGAGAGAGAGAGGGATTCCACAGGTAATCCATTAAATAATTATGTGTGAGCTAACCTAATAACGTTAACAATCCTAGGCCTCTTTTTTTTCCCCCCTCAAAAATTCAAGTTACTTTAACCTAGATTATGCTTGAGATGTTTACCTTCCCAGTCCAGGACCAACCATATCCCCGTGTTACTCTTACTTCCTTACTAATACAGAAAGTGAACCTGCCAGAGGTCAAAGTTATAGTTGGCTTTTTCCTGTAGCTCATCCCTGGCTCTGACATCTCCTTGTCTTTCTAGCTACATCACCCACCACTTCCCCACTCTGTCTCAGCCCCAGCCCTAAGTTCTCAATGCCAGCCACACTGCACTACAAATCTTTTTTCTAGACACAACCATGCTCTCTTATGTAGCCATTCCTTTGCCCTGAACACACAACGATTTTATCCTCAGGCTCTTTAAAAGTTTCCTGCTTCTTGAACTTAACCCAGGCACAATATCCAGGGTATCCCCCTCATGGAATTCAACATTCTGTCCACTCTTGCTAAGCTTCTGGGCAGAAGGGATGTGCCATGCTCAAGCTTGAAATCCTTGCATCTGGCATATATAAATGGTTGTAGTAATTAAATGAATGACTTAGGATCCCAACAGTAGCTAGCATTTCTAAAACATTGAAACAGGTATTTGTAGTTGTTGGATTGCTTTAAGCCAGGAAACAAAATCTGCCCTTTAAAATACATCGTAGAGATCTTTTAAACCTATATACTTTGCCATGGTAAAAAAATTCCAACCAGTGTCTTAGCCGTGATCTTAAGAGAAAAGAATAAATTAAGGACAAATGATAAAAACACCTGTAATTGCTACAGTAGCACCTGAGAGTTGTGAAGAGATCCTTACCTCCAACTCTTTATTTTATTCACTTAGTCATTTGCCAACATTGTTGAATACCTTCCTATTTGATCTTTACAAATAGGTTATAATGCCACACGCTGGTGATATAAAGCCTAAGAAAGGCCGTATTTCTTCCTCATATTCTGTTCTGTGTGTTCAGATTCCATTATTGTTCTTTCTTCAATGAGATATCCTTTTAATTGCAACCATATAGAAAAAGAAATAGTTGATATGAGGGATAATATGAAATCTGTGATGGGAGAACCAGGTAAAAAAATGGAAGTTTATTTTTAAACAATTCTCTCATGAGGATTCAGCTTAAAGATTGATTATTGAAAAAATATAAACAAAGGTATTACAACATCATTGATTATATTCTCTGTGCTATATTTTTCATTCCTGTGACTGACGTATTTTATAACTAGAAGTTTGCACCTCTTAATCCCCTTTCACCAATTTCACCCATCCCCCTCTCCCAGCAATCACCAGTTTGTTCTCTGTATTTAGGGTCTATTTCTATTTTTGTTGTTGTTTGTCTGTTTGTTTATTCTCTTTTCTTGTTTTTTTTTTTTTTGATTCCACGTGTAAGTGAAATCATATGGTATTTGTCTTTCTCTGTCTGACTTATTTCACTTAAGATAATACCCTCTAGATCCATCCATGTTGTTGCAAAGGGCAAGAACTCATTCTTCTTTATGATGGGGTAATATTCTGTTGTGTGTACACACTACATTTTTTTTCATTCATCCACTGATGGACACTTAGGTTGCTTCCCCATTGCATGGTGACAGATGGTAGCTCTGCTTATTCTGGTGAGCATTTCATAATATATGTCATTGTTGAATCAGTACATAGTATACTGAAGTTAACATAATATTCTATGTCAACTATAGTTCAATTAAAAATATATATATAATCAAATTGTATTCATGGCCTTAAATTATGATAGTGTCTTGTTAAATAATGTGATATGAACATGTGGGAAAATAACCTAGTTTTTACAGTATTTCTGTATGATTTTCTATTTGATCTAATATCCTGAGTGCTTGGATTGTTACAGTAATAAGCATCTTAGAAGTACTTATGCATATTTTCATCAATAAGAAATGGATTAATGCCCATGCTCTGAGGCCATTTATCATATGGCCCTAGCAGAGAAGTTGGCAAGAGTTCCTAGACCTTTTTTTTTTTAAATGTGCATATTTGATTAGAGCAGCTCTTCTGATCTCATAGGATTTGGTTCGAGAAAGGACAGATTTGTGCCTGCAGGGCTTCAGTATTTACCCAATTTTAAAACCCTGGACATGTTACAGAACAGCACATGGGTTTCCATCTGTTCACTCTTTCTATGGATCTAGTTTTTGGAAGGATTGAAAAGATTTATTATGCTAAAAATATATTCTATCCTATAGTTTTCAAGCCAAGAGAAGATCATTCATTTTCCAAACCCTCTAAGAATAAGGATGCTATATCCACCCATTCTTAATACGTTAAGACTAGAAAGTCCTTAGTATTACTTAAGCAAAAGTCTCAAAGTAGAATGTAAACTAGTAATAATGCTGGTGCCTTTTCTCCTCTAGCACTCAAAGAAAGCTTAACATTTTAGATAGCTTGAAAAGAGCCCCTTCTATCTCAATGCAAGCTGGTGCAGCCACTCTGGAAAACAGCATGGAGGTTCCTCAAAAAGTTGAAAACAGAGCTACCCTACGACCCAGCAATCACACTACTGGGTATTTACACTAAAGATACAAATGTAGTGATCCAAAGGGGCACATGCACCTGAATGTTTATAGCAGCAATGTCCACAATAGCCAAACTATGGAAAGAACCTAGATGTCCATCAACAGATGAATCGATAAAGAAGATGTGGTACATATATACAGTGGAATACTATGCAGCCATCAAAAACCATGAAATCTTGCCATTTGCAACAACGTGGATGGAACTAGACGGTATTATGCTGAGTGAAATAAGTCAATCAGAGAAAGACAGTTATCATATGATCCTCCTGATATGAGGAAGTTGAGAGGCAACGTGGGGGGGTTGGAGAGTAGGAAAGCAATAAATGAAACAACATGGGATTGGGAGGGAGACAAACTACAAGAGACTCTTAATCTCACAAAACAAACTGAGGGTTGCCGGGGGTAGGGGTGGTAAGGAGAGGGTAGTGGGGTTATGGACATTGGGGAAGGTATGTGCTATGGTGAGTGCTGTGAAGCATGTAAACCTGGCAATTCACAGACCTGAACCCCTGGGGCTAATAATACATTATATGTTAATTAAAAAATTAAAAATTATATTAAAAATAAATTATTTTTTAAAAGCGCCCCTTCTATCTCATGGGCGCCTGGGTGGCTCAGTGGGTTAAGCCGCTGCCTTCGGCTCAGGTCATGATCTCAGGGTCCTGGGATCGAGTCCCGCATCGGGCTCTCTGCTCAGCAGGGAGCCTGCTTCCCTCTCTCTCTCTCTCTGCCTGCCTCTCTGTCTACTTGTGATCTCTCTCTGTCAAGTAAATAAATAAAATCTTAAAAAAAAAAAAAGAGAGGGGTGCCTGGGTGGCTCAGTGGGTTAAAGCCTCTGCCTTCAGCTCAGGTCATGATCCCAGGGTCCTGGGATCGAGCCCCGCATCGGGCTCTCTGCTTGTCAGGAGCCTGCTTCCCCTCCTCTCTCTCTGCCTGCCTCTCTGCCTACTTGTGATCTCTGTCTGTCAAATAAATAAAATAAATCTTAAAATAAAAATAAAAAAGTTT